>NC_041391.1:468070181-468106398 GCF_002162155.2 Triticum dicoccoides | reverse complement strand
AGCGTTGCTGGGGGGTTTGGATGAACAGTTCCCGGTGGGGGTGGATGAACAGGACCCCGTGGTGTTGCCTCTAGATGAACAGGACCTCGATCGATCGAGCCGGTTAGGGCTGGATGAACAGGACACTGTGGAGGGCTGGATGAACAGGACGACCCCGTGGAGGGCTGGATGAACAGTAGCCGGTGGAGGGGTGGATGAACAGTAGCCCGTGGAGGGGTGGTTGAACAGGAGCCCGTGGAGAGGGCTGGTTCAACAGTAGCCGGTGGAGTAGCGCACGGTGGAGGCTGGATGAACAAGAGCCCATGGATGAACAGTCATAGGTGGAGGCTGGAGGAGGTCGACGGTGGATGAACAATACCCCATGGAGGCTGGAGGAGGTCGACGGTGGAGATGAACAGTATCCCGTGGATTCCCGTTTTGCGTTACGCTGCACCCCTCCCGATGAACAAGACCCACGTTTCGACCATAGTGCTCCAACACAAGTCCGTTTCATCCATTTTGCGGTACGCCACACCCCTCCCGATCAACAGGACCCCGTTTTGACCGTAGGAGGTCCAACAGAAGTCGGTTTCCTCAGTTTTGCGGTATGCCAAACCCCTCCCGATGTACAGAATCCCGTTTTGACCGTGGTTGGTCGAACACAAGGCCGTTTCCTCCATTGTGCGGTACGCCAGGCTTTGTTTCCATCGGCTATTCCGTCCAAGCCCTCCCGATGAACACGACGACGCATTCCGTTACGACCTAGCCGGTTGGCTCCCCATGAACACGACGACGACGTTGTTTCTCCGTTCCGACCCAGCCATGTACACGAGCCCTGGCCGTACGTATGCACGAGTAGGCATTCGAGACCCCGCATGTATATACGTACGTGGCCGTATTTACTTTATTGCACCCTGGCCGTTGTACGTACGTGTACATGCTATGTGCGCGCCTCTACTACGACACGTGCATCTACATCGACCAGCATGTACGTACACGTTCGCGACCAGAATGACAACGCTACGTATGCTTCGACCAGGTGGGTGCCAACTATCAGACACTTCCTTGCGTGCGAAGATGCCAGCAGTCAGGGGGGCGAATCAAATTTTTTGCCCATAATATGGACGCATTTCCTTGCGTGCGAAGATTTAGCTGGTGGGTCCCAGCAGTTAGGGGGGAACATTTTTTCACGAAATACAGTTGTCCGTCTGGTGGGTCCATGCTGTTAGGTGGAGGAATAATTATTTTGCATGTAATAAGGAGCCAATTCCTTGCGGCTGCCATGGACCCAGCTGTGAGCCTTCAATGTACAGTACTTTTCCAATGGAAGTCATTCCTTGACCATGTTGACCACGCCGCGCTAAGAGCACCAGGGCGGTGGACGACGGTGAGGCCTAGGAAGGGGACGATGCGGAGCTGGGGAAGACGCGGCAGTGGATGCCCACGCGTAGAGGAGTATGAGGGTTCACTGGTTCGGCTGCGGTGTGAGGCTGCCGCCGCCGCAGAATAACAGGGGGGTGTGGGTGAGTAGAGGGATGGCCTGGCCAGCGATGGGAGTAGTAGAGGGCGGTGAGGCCTCCACGGCATCACAGCCGGCCGCGGAGGCAGGAGCATGCGGCACGACCGGCACTGGTTTGGGCGGCTGGAGCAAGAAGACCAGAGGTTGAAGAAGCACTATGGCCGTTGGATGGACATCGTACGGTCACTGGAGCTAGAATCGTTCATATTGACTAAGTTGACAAAGCCCTCCATCCCCGTCAACTTAGTAGGCCCACAAGTCAGCCTCCCAACAAGGTGGGTCCCAGCTAGCAGGGGGAGTATTCATTTTTTTGTGCGTAATAAGGAGGCACTTCCGGTGGGTCCGAGCTGACAGCGGGGGGAATGTTTTTTTTCGCGAAATACGGTGGCCCGTCCAGTGGGTCCTGCAGTCAGGGGGGAAATATTTTTTTTGCGAAATATGGTGGCCCGTCTGGTGGATCCCTACTGTCAGGTGGAGAAATAATTATTTTCCACGTAATAAGGAGACACTTCCTTGTGGCTGCCGTGGACCCAGCTGTTAGCCTCTCCACGTACAGTACTCTTCCGATGGAAGTCGGTCGTTGACCACATTGACCACGCCGCACCGAGAGCACCACGGCGGTGGACGACGGCGAGGCCTAGGAAGGGGACGCGGAGCTGGGGAAGACGCGGCAGTGGATGCCCACGTGGAGAGGAGTACGAGGGTTCACTAGTTTGGCTGCGGTGTGAGGCTGCCATTGCCGCAGAATAACAGGGGGTGTGGGTGAGTGGAGGGATGGGTTGGCCATTAGTGGGAGTAGTAGGGGGCGGTGAGGCCTCCACGGTAGCACAGCCGGCCACGGGAGGCAGGAGCAGGTGGCACGACCGACGCTGCTTTGGGCGGCTGGAGCAACAAGACCAGAGGTTGAAGAAGCACTACGTCCGTTGGATGCACATCGTACGGTCACTGGAGCTAGAATCGTGCATATTGACTAAGTTGACAGAGCCCTCCGTCCCCATCAACTTAGTAGGGCCACAAGTCAGCCTCCCACTATACTGGGTCCCAGCTAGCAGGGGGAGTATTCATTTTTTTGTGCGTAATAAGGAAGCACTTCCTTGCATGCGAAGATATAGCTACAGAGGCCCTTTCGATGGGTCCTAGATGTTAGGAGGAGGAATCATTATTTTGCGCTTAATAAGGAGGCATTTCCTTGCGTGCGGCCGGGGACCCAGCTGTCAGGCTCTGCCACTTCAGATGCATGTCGGTCGTTGACCATGTTGACCACGCCGCACCGAGAGCACCAGGGCGGTGGACGACGGCGAGGCCTCGGAAGGTAACAACACGAAGCCAGGGAAGACTCGGCAGTTGTTTCCCACGCAAAGGGGAGTACGACTATACGAGGGTTAACTGGTTCATCTGCTGTCGCTAGAGAATAATAGCAGGTGTGGGTGAGTAGAGGGATGGCTAGGCCAGCGATGGGAGTACGATGGCGCGGTGAGGCCTGCGTGGCAGCACAGCCGGCCGCGGGGAGGAGGGAGCAAGCAGTCCCGCCGGCGCTTGTTTGAGCGGCTGGAGCAGGAAGAGCAGAGATTGAAGAAGCACGACGGCCATTGGATGGACATCCAACAGTCATTGCTTGTGCGTCAACCTTTTTTTAGGAAAGCCTCAAATCTATGGAAAACAACATATAGCCCATCTGCCATTATTTCTAACAATTTATAACCCATTTGCTAATTCTTAAGGTTTTTTTTTGGTGCCCATATTCTTTTTGTTAGCATTACAGCCCATATTGTGGCCACGGCTAAAAAATTACACGAAATTTTGCATATTTCGGTGCAGTCCGAACTGTTTTTAATCCTGAAATTTCGAGTCACATTCAAACTGATTTTAAAGATAAATGTATATCAATATAAAATCCAACAAATTGCCCACGCATAAAAATCAATGCAATTTAAAATCTCGAAATTAAAAAAATAAATTTGAAACTAATTGCCGGTTTGATGTGTTTTAAAAATGTACAGCCCATTTCTCATGACTGATAGGCCATCTTCTCGCCAGCCGAATGAAGCTCTCCTCGTCTTGAAAGATTTGCACCCCAACAGGCCTGACAAAGCGACTTACTTGACAAATCACAAAAAACTAGGCTAGCCATTTTCAGAAAGGAAAAAAACTACTGGGTTGGTCTGTGGTAAACATAAAAGAAAAGGCTGTCTAGACAGGCTAGAGTGCCCCCGCACAGCCCAGTTGACACCCTGCTTCCCTCTCAAAAACAAATTAGATAAATGTCATTCCAATTATGGTGATTCATAAAAATGCCACTGCAATTTCCAAACTTTGAAAAATGCCACTGCAATTTTTGCAAACTTTGAAAAACACCACTGCAATTTGCAAACTTTGAAAAATGCCACTCTAGACTTTGAAAAATGCCACTGGAATGGCATGAAATGGCATTTTTCAAAGTTTGGAAATTACAGTGGCATTTCTCGGAAACACCAGATTTCGAGTGGCATTTATCAAATTAACCCAAAACAATAATAACTGGGCGAGCTGCTGGGTCCCTGGTGTCAGCCGCTCGTTGTGCAATTCTCTCGTTTATTGACTATGTTGACAATGGCATGGGACCCAGATGTCAGAAATCCATTAGGAGGAGCCATTTTTTATTGGCTTGAAATAAGGAGGCACTTGCTTGCGTACTGCCATGACCTTGGTGGGTCCTTGCTGTCATCCTCTCCATGTACAATCATCTCCTGATTGTGTACGCGTCAACTTGGTAGGCCCACAAGTCAGCCTGTAAACCCGTGGTGGACAAATACAACCCATTTAAAAAAATAACAGCTCGTTCCATACGTTCAAATGGAAAGTTCAACATTCAGAGCAAAGTAACAGGTCTAATCCACATATAGAGTTCTGAACTTCCACGTTGACAACCATCATAGCCAAGTTAACTATCTACTCCCACTAATACTCTAGTAGCGTACAAGTACTAACTTACTCTTAGCTAACTAGACGATGTCGGCCGCCATCTATGGTACATGCTAAACGCCGGCACCGGCGTCCTCCGCCTCGCCTCGTATTTCCAGAGGTGCGATAGGGCACGTTGCTCGCGCGCGTTGGCCCTTTCCATGCCGGTGTGGTCCACCGAAGCTTCGGCTTCTAAGTGGGAAACCCACTTGAAGAGCTGGTAGTAAAAATCAGCATCGCAAACACGTGTGTGCCCGACAGCCTCCAAGGCTATTTGCCAGGTGCTGGCCCCCACGTAGTCGGCCCAGTTGCGGGCGCTCTACTCGCGACTCAAAGCGTAGGTGCGCTGCTGCTCCATGTCCCGCTGGCGGCGCAAATCGGCGATACGCTGCTCCTCCACCAGGCGGTCGCGCTCCAACAACTCCTGCTCCTTCGTCAGGCAGTCGTGCTCCAACAAGTCCTCGATCTCCGCATTGACATCTAAAGACCGATAGAATGCATCCTCCCTCTGTATGCCTTCCGGTGAAAAACCAAACACTAGTTCCGGCGGTGACCGCCTCCGGCCTCGCCTATCGCGGACGGGCGGGGGCATGACGGATGTGGTGAGAGCAAGGATAAGTGGCGAGCGACGTCAGGCCGGTGGGGCCTTATGAGGATATGGCGAGTTGGGTCACGGTGCCACCGGAGAAGGCCGGGAAATAGTACTTATAGGTGGAAGGTAGTGCGACGGTCATCAGAATTCAATGCATAAGCAGGCATGGCTTAGCATGCCAGCTTGCCGTAGAAACCTAAAGAAACTGAAATTATGACTGTGTTGTCCCGTCCCGTCCGTGCTGGGTCGCACGCCGGCATGACGGTCAAACGAGTGCACTCAAATCATCTCCGTCCTTGTCAATAATGATTCCACGGATTTAAAAGGCCCGCAACAATTAAAGTGCATCTTTTTTCGCATCAGTTAGTTGCCTTAATTATGGCCAGCTGCATGCAGGCACTTAGAATCGCTCGTAGCTAGTACGCGGAGCATCATGCAACGAGTCACAGCCGAGGGCACGCATGCAGCCACTTAAATCGCTGGAATTAATTAGGCTTAAACTTCTGCATGTAGTTAATTATTGACATGCCTTGGTCTTGCTGCTTTGGCTCACGGGACTAATAAACCCGGACGGAGGGAGTACCTTGATTGGTGAGATTTTTGAATTAAGCCCTGCAAACCGGAAAGGAGGTACTAGTACGTGCGTGATCCACTATTTATTCGTGTAGGAGTAGGTCATTTCTTGAATTGAGCCATGCAAACCGGAAATGAGGTAGTACATGCGTGATCCGCTATTTATCCGTGTAGGATCGAGTAGGTCGGATAGTGTACGTGTAGGATCGTGTAGGTCGGATGGTGTATGTGTACGATCGCATTAGTTGACGAACGTTAGCCGAGAGATAAGGCATTTGCGAACGTTTTTGCTGGCAGTTTCTTCAGATTCGCATGGCATTTTCTTCAAAGCAGCTTGTCAGAGGCAGGCATTTTTATTCAAAAAACTTCCACTTTGGATCTTGCGTTGCAACTAAAACTGCCAGGAGCACATTAGTAGGCTAGCTAGTGATCGATCAGTAACTTGTAAACACCGAGCGAACAGAAATAAGGATCTGTTAATGCACCTCAATGATTCACAGATCATATACAAATATGTAGCTCCAAAAGCAAAGATCAGCCACTTCGGATCTTGCGTTGCAACTAAACCAACTAGTACGATTCCCATACATAAGATCAACATGTTAATGCATATCAATGATTCACAGATCATATACAAATATGTAGCTCCAAAAGCAAAGATCTAGAAAAAACATATGTTCTTCCTACTAACATGGATGCTTCTCTTGGCCAACATTCAGTACAGACTGAAAGACAAATTTGTTTGTGAAGTCTACAATTCCTCTTGCAAACGTAAGTGGTTTCACCAACAGCTGGAACCATGAGAATGAACCACACATGATGGAGGAACATCCACTGCAATATGATTTGGTCTTCTCTTGATCACACGGCGAGACTATTTTCAGAATACAAACTTTAACTTAGGAAAAATGATGCCCATTGTATAATCAGACCAAAGCAATGAAGCACCTAGTGTTGGCCAATAAATAGTACAGTACTACTTTTCTGCAGTCCATGAAGTGACTATCCAATCTTTTTGTGTCTATTTTCAAATGGCACTACATGCAGTAACTATACATTCTCTTGTGCAATTCAACCAAAATTGTGGTCACTTTGTTTGTTTGCCAAATAGCAACGGGCAGACATCTCTGTCTGCAAAAATATCAAGCAACTAGTAAACATATACCCACCTTGTATTTTCGGTTTAAACATGTCTCTTCCGCTTAGCATCTGTCATGTTTTGCACTGGACAATTTGATACAGTCATGTTTTGCCCTGGACAATTTCATACTGAATTGATTTGCTGGTTCAGAGCAGAAATATAGCGCCTATTCTTGATTAGACCAAGGATATCCATGTTCGTAGTGATGGAATAGGTGAAATCAATACAACCAAAATTGAGCATCCAATCATTGAATCCTGTCCTGCACCTCCAATGTAGGTCCACCCTGCCAATAAATTCACATGCAAACCACTAGTATTACTATCTAATGACAATACAAAAGAGTAGCAAGATAGTAGCAAACCATGTACCTTTGTATTGAACAACTCACAGTGCCACCAATTGACTTAACATTACATCATGATGTCAGGTATGTAGTCGACAGGCATCAGAGACAAACATACATACCTCCTCTGATAACATAATGGACATTAATTTGAACAAAGGTGTGGCTAGCTTTACTGGGATAATTTGAGTGAATTGTACACCCTCTGTTCCTTAATATAAGACGTTTTCGCAGTTCAATTTAAAGTACCCAAACGTCTAATATTTAGAAAAACAGGAAGTACTTTTCTTGAGCACATATCTGGGAAAGCTTGCCACACTTTATTTATGTCCATACGCTAATGCAACACCATTCGAAATACACACTAGTCCAGTGGCTAGTGCAACAGTAGAGTAGTTATTTTATTACAGGGTATAGTACAATGGTTTTACTGAACAAATTTCAATAAACTCTAGCACTAGAAGATTTCTATAAGAATTAACAATACAAAATGTAAAGGTAACAAATTTCAGCATTGGTATACTAGCAGTGCATGAGCATTAAACCAAATACAAAGGTATGAAGGTAACTAGCATTATTAACTAATGACAGTATAAATTTTTTGCAAACCATGTACCTTTAAGGTAAATATCTTTTGAACTCGAGGGAACCTAAAAATTGCTATCCCAATCTTGATAATCGGTCAAACATAAAAACTTGATCGAGCGAATCAAGAGAACAGCCGGAGGAGGAGCTGCCCACTCTTGACCTTTCCTCTTGACTCTGTTGAAAGTGCAACTATCCCTAGGTGGTTTTGGTAATTCCTAACAACATATAGCTCATTGCGCTAATGCTATTTCAAGATAAATATTTCAGGAAAGCTCAATGATTGGCATGGCATGGATGCGAAAAGTGAACCCCTCAAAATGCTAAGGACAAAAGGATTGGCTCAAGCTCAAAGCTCAAGACTCTACATTTTCTATTTTAGTGATCCAAGATAACATTGAGTCTATAGGAAAAGCCAATACTATCAAGGAGGGATGAGGTGTTTCTTAATGAGAATCTTGCTCAAAGTGCTTAGTGATATGCTCCAAAGCCCTCAACTACTTTCTCACATCCACATATGACCTAAACCAAAAGTCAAACTCGGCCCCACCAATTCTTCCTATCCGATGCCACCGAGTTCAGATGTCACAACCACTGCCACAAACCCTAGGCAAATCGGTCTCACCGATATGGATCTCGGTCTCATCGAGATGGGGTTGCAATCTCTCTGTTTCCCTTCGTAACGTTTCGGTCCCACCGAGATGAGCGATCGGTCCCACCGGGATTGCAATGTAAACTCTCTGTTTCCCTTTTGTAACATTTCGGTCTCACCAAAATGAGTGAATAGGTCCCACCGAGTTTACCTGACCAACTCTCTGGTTAGCTTATTACCAAAATCGGTCTCACCGAGTTTGTGTAATTGGTCACACCGAGATTACGTTATGCCCTAACCCTAATCATATCGGTCCTACCGAGTTGCATGTCGGTCCCACCGAAAATCCTAACGGTCACTAGATTTGCTGAATCGATCCGACCGAGTTTCTCAATTCGGTCCCACCGAGATTGGCAAGTTGTGTGTAACGGTTAGATTTTGTGTGGAGGCTATATATACCCCTCCACCTCCTCTTCATTCATGGAGAGAGCCATCAGAACGTGCCTACACTTCCAGCATACATTTTCTGAGAGAGAACCACCTACTCATGTGTTGAGGCCAAGATATTCCATTCCTACAATATGAATCTTGATCTCTAGCCTTCCCCAAGTTGCTTTCCACTCAAATCTTCTTTCCACCAAATCCAAATCCTGTGAGAGAGAGTTGAGTGTTGGGGAGACTATCATTTGAAGCACAAGAGCAAGGAGTTCATCATCAACACACCATTTGTTACTTCTTGGAGAGTGGTGTCTCCTAGATTGGCTAGGTGTCACTTGGGAGCCTCCGACAAGATTGTGGAGTTGAACCAAGGAGTTTGTTAAGGAGATCGCCTACTTCATGAAGATCTACCGCTAGTGAGGCAAGTCCTTCGTGGGCGACGGCCATGGTGGGATAGACATGGTTGCTTCTTCGCGGACCCTTTGTGGGTGGAGCCCTCCATGGACTCGCGCAGCCGTTACCCTCCGTGGCTTGAAGTCTCCATCAACGTGGATGTACGATAGCACCACCTATCGAAACCACGACAAAAACATCCATGTCTCCTATTGCGTTTGCACTCTCCAAACCCTTCCCTTTATATTATTGCAAGTTGCATGCTTTACTTTCCGCTGCTCATATACTCTTTGCATGCTTGCTTGAATTGTGTTAAGATTGCTTGAACTGTGCTAAGTTGCTAAAACCTACCAAGAACTAAAATTGGGAAAAGGATAGATTTTTATTTGGTCAAGTAGTCTAATCACCCCCCCCCCCTCTAGACATACTTTCGATCCTACAACTGTACAAAAAAATTGACTCATCTCATGAAAGTGAGGTATGTAATCTATAAGCATTACAGTGCAAAAATCTGAAGGTAGAAACAAGATTCATCATTGGTATACTGGCTGTGCAACAACATTAGAATGCCTTAGCTGAAAAATCTTTCATACATCCACAATCAACAGCTAACCCTGAAATAATCCAGTGACATTAAATGGCATTTCTTAAATTTATCGGTGGCATTATACTGAGTGCGGCATTAGTTAAATGTGGCATCACTTTAGCAGTAGAATTGCTTGACTTGACTGCTGGCATTATACTAACAGCAAAAAAGTGGCAATAAGAGCATGGGAAGCCCACTCAAACAGTGGGCGCACCAGTACGATGTACCTCCATGGACGCATAGAGTGGTGAGGGAGGTATGGTTGCCCAGAGCAACAAATATCCAAGAAGCATATGTGGATTACATCCCATTTTTGTTCTCTTTAGCCACCTTTTTCCTATGTCAGGACAACAAACCGATCGACCTGGTCATTCTCTATTGCGTTGTCATGCCTTTCTACCCTTCTTAAACCAAGAGACACGAGACTCATTCCTTAGCTACTGATTTTCCCCTTTTCAACCTAGATGCGGGTACAATGCCTACTCTCTTGGACAGTACAGTCTCCCTTCCTTTCCTTATTCAACCCAGACATGGATTAGTCTGCATGAAGTAGGGTTTCCTTTAATAGTGCAAATTAAGGTTTTCGTCTGCATGACCAGCAGAGCAGAGGATAGCAAATTGGGAAGATGGTGGAGTGGAAAAAGATCCACATGCAGCGACATGGCAGATGGGCCAACAGAACAAGGGTATGGTTCAAAAAGAGGTAGCATACCTGAGGGTCGGCGGGAAGTGGCTTCACTCATGGTCGTCGTCCTCCGCACACACTACGACAGAGAGCTTGGGGACGGAGGCCATCCCATGCGGGTGCTAGGTCTGAGAGGACGGCCTTGTCGTTAGTGCGTGACCTCGCTCGCCGATGACGGGTGCGTCAATGTTGCACGTCCTTTTCTTCCCCGACGGATCTATGACCACCGATGAGGAGGGAGAGAGAGGTCGTCTTTTTTAGATCTGGAGAGAGGGTGATAGTGTGAGAAGCAAGTGGGGCATCCCTTAGCAAGAAAGCGCTGAAGCTCCAGCCTACATATCTTTTTTATACTACTAGTACTAGAGGTGGAGTAGTGGTAGAGTAGTTTATATTTTCTCTGCATACAGTACCAGTTAGTCGTGCTTCAAAACTGAATGGCACGCCATTAAAAGAATGAAGTCGAGAAATAATGTTGCACTTCGGGCCAACGCGGCCAGATCGCATTTTGCACGAGAAATTACACACCATGTTTCGTTGACATGTGGTCCCGTTCCAACATGTCAGTGAGACAATGGTGAGTCCTTTTCTACTATTTCCGAATGGACATGTAGGCCGGGGCGCCTCTTCGTGTACCGTGGCAAACTGACAACCGTCCACAGACTCTTCGCCTTTCCCTCTCGATTTGGAACTGTTGTCGCATGCTTGTCCTCCCTCCTCCATTTGCCTTCACCCTTCATTCTGCCATTGTTCGATCATCTTCTCTATGGAGGGAACAGGCGGGAAACGACCCCGTTATTTTTGCCCCGATCTGAAAGATGACGTGGTGGAGGAACTCATTGATCGGTGCGACGTCATCACCTTGGCTATCATGGCAAGTTCGTTCATGACCATTCTTGACTCAACAAATAACATCATTACAAGGAACCCAAGGGTCCAGGAGCGGTTTGATCTCCCTTATCTTCTTCGCAATAAGCCTGTTCGCATGGGTGCGGAAGACGGAGGCCTCGCCTTGTGCAAATTGATGCCGCTCGATAATGATACGTGTGATGTCAAGATGCCATCAATTAAGGGTAAGGCATGGGCTGGCGCAAATGGAGATTGGGTTGTTTATATTGGGTACAATTGTGAGTGGGAACTTGTGAATGTGTACACTCGTCAGCAGATTCCACTTCCAAAAATCTTAGAGTGCCCTGAGGTTGAGCACACAGATGATCTACGTACATTCAAATACGATCATGGTGGTTGTCGTCTATGGAAGATAGCAATTTGTTGAGTTCCCAACCACTCTTGGAATTACAAGAACTATGAAGTTGTTGCTATCTTCAACAAGCTTGTTGCCGTCGTTACTGATTCCATGGTTCATCCATGGATATTGCTCAAAAATCAGTCTCTGTACACGGATGATGAGTACTATGATGCAATTGAATACGAGGATCTTGTGTTTGCTTCCACCACTCGTGGCACTGTTTTTCCATGGGATCCTCGTAGTTTCGGTATGTTTGTCTTCCACCGTAATTATAATTGTTTCATCCACATCCATGCGGGTTAGCAAGTTTCCCTTTACTAATTAACCTTCTTCTTGTGTTTCCAAGGTCCTGTAAACATTCCACCACCTATACTTGAAAATTTTTATAACCAAGGGGGAGATCACGATGGTGATGATCAGGAGCATGAGGATGAGCAGGACTTATATACTCAGCGGCGCCTGGCAACTAATTTTGATGGATCACCTCTTCTTGTCTGTATACAGTGCACTGAGATTGTTACTACTGACGGAGCACGTGTTGTCTCCCATGGTCGCCCTCTCTGGACCTATTCCAACACCCGTTGTAGGGTATTCGGGATAGATACTAGTGTGCTAGCGCCAACACCTTCTCCCTGGTGCAGTATTGATAGTCTTGGAGAAAACTCGCTCTTCCTTGGACCAAACTATCCAATGAAGGTTAAAGGCGAACCAGCTATTGTTGACACAACATTACTACCATTTATGAGAAGCAATTGTATCTATACCTCAGACATTGCGGTGGTTCCCTACCCTGCACCTGATATATGCCGCTTCAGCCTGGATGATCAGTCCTGCGTTGCTCTCGATATTGACAATAGCTGGCCCTTCCCAGAGCACCTATGGTTCAAAGCAAGCGTTTCCAACGCTGTGGATTGGTTGAGTTGAAGTTCATTTCATTGCTTGTTATTTGTTGTGTGATGAAAACTTCAGTATTTACTAGAATGTTTTGTTGGAAATAATCTATAATCCAACATGTACCCTCGTTGTCATTGCGTGTTGATGACTTGTTGTATGTAATGAATGGTACATTTGCAAATGCATGTCGTAGACTCAATTTATGAATGGTTTTTGAGTCACTTCTTGGAGTGTGAGTACAGTAGCAGTATAGCCAGCATCCGGTTAGTATATGAAGTTGCCACATCACATAGAGCCAACCTAATATTGGAGTATGCTAGTCCTCCACCAGTGCGCCGCTTCAAATGGCGGACAAAGTGAGAGGTCGCGTCACCTTGTGTCCAGATCTGAGATGCCACGTGTACCAGATGAATGACTACAAGTTCGACCACTGTGATGCTAGGTGCAAGCCGAGGAACATTGTTGGAGAGACCCCCCTCATAATTTTCCTACATTGGTCGTTTGATTCATAGGATAGAATGATATAAGATTTTTTTTCCTATGTAATCATGTATTAATTGGCAATCTAGCATCCACTCCAACTTTTGTTTCACTTCCTTTGTTCTGACGAAGAGAGTACTTGCTCTAAATGATGTGCCACTGCAAGAGCCGCCTATATTAATTAACCATGCTCTAAAAAGGTGGACCAGCTTTGGCTATAGTAGTACTGTACTAGGTTAGTAGGTGACCTTGCGCTTGGCTCTTCTCCTGTTCCGGAAGTCGAACAATAATGATGGTACTATAGTAGTACTTCTGGCAATTTGACACCAAATGAACTGCAGCATGTCTACCGCTTGTAAGCAAAATTTTCTCCTCGTGCTACGAGCCACCGCACACGCGTTGGCAAGGGAGAAGGTAAGCAAGCTTCTCGTCATTCTGCGAGTTGACGGGACACATCAAAGTTATTTATTAGTACTCTCTTCAAAAAGGGCCAACCATGTCCATGTCTACCATCCCGTGCTCTGTCATTGAGTGCATGCACTATTCATGTGCCATCAAGGAGAAAAATTATTGCATAGTACTAGGTGCCATCGAAGTGCACAACTCACTTACGCACTGCATATCTCCATTTTCTTGCATGGCACACCACCTTGATGCTAGATGTCCCGTGTGTCATGGAGGCATATAGTATGATTTTTAAAATGGAGGCATATAGATGTCCCGCGTGTTGGCAAAAGGATGAACAAATCTTATGTCTTAAATGAAAGAGTGAAAGAACATTGATTCCCGACGACTGAGAAGGAGCAACAAACCTCGTGGTGGAGCGTCTGCACTCATAATATTTATATTATTCAGCGATATAAAATCAACCAAATCTCTCCACGTGCCTATACCATTCTATAGTATGAGAATAACTTTGAACGTAAGCCATTGATTCACTCTATCCAACGGTCATAGTTGGAAAATCCAAACAAAACCAAGCATTGGATCAACTCTTTTAGCACTCAGGTTGTTGCCGCCTACCCACCTAGCCCACCTATATATCCGCTCACGTGTGATTACCACAGGAGCTATCCACTTAGATTGTATGTTAAAAAAAATAAAGGTCGATAACTAATGCGGCACCTCGGGGCAACGCGGCCAGATCGCATTTTGCATGAGAAATTACACACCATGTTTCGTTGACATGTGGTCCCGTTCCAACATGTCACTGAGACGATGGCGAGTCCTTTTCTACTATTTTCGAACGGACATGTAGGCCGGGGTGCCTCTTCGTGTACCATGGCAAACTGGCAACCGTCCACCGACTTTTTGTCTTTCCCTCTCGATTTGGAACTGTTGTCTCATGCTCTTCCTTCCTCCTCCATTTGCCTTCACCCTTCCTTCTGCCATTGTTCGATCGTCTTCTCCATGGAGGGAACAGGCCGGAAACGACCCCGTTATTCTTGACACGATTTGAAAGATGACGTGGTGGAGGAACTCATTGATCGGTGCGACGTCATCACCTCGGCTAGCATGGCAGGTTTGTTCAACACCATTCTCGACTCAACTAATAACATCATTGCAAGGAACCCAAGGATCCAGGAGCGGTTTGATCTCCCCTATCTTCTTCGCCCTGACCCTACTGATTAGCGCAGGGATGACTGTCGGTGTCAAAACCGGCGGATCTCGGGTAGGGGGTCCCAATCTGTGTGTCTTAGGCTGCTGATGGTAACAGGAAGCAAGGGACACAATGTTTACCCAGGTTTGGGCCCTCTCGATGGAGGTAAAACCCTACTTCCTGCTTGATTGATATTGATGATATGAGTAGTACAAGAGTAGATCTACCACGAGATCGTAGAGGCTAAACCCTAGAAGCTAGCCTATGATGATTATGATTGTAATCGGCCTTCTAAGGACCAACCTCTCCGGTTTATATAGACACCGGAAAGGGCTAGGGTTTACATGGAGTTGGTTACAAGGAAGAAATACAATATCCGGATCGCCAAGCTTGTCTTCCACGCAAAGGAGAGTCTCATCCGGACACGGGATGGAGTCTTGAGTCTTGTATCTTCACGCTCCAATAGTCTGGACGAAGTATATAGTCCGGCTGTCCAGATACCCCCCAATCTTGGACTCCCTCAGTAGCCCCTGAACCAGGCTTCAATGACGATGAGTCCGGCACGCAGTCTTGTCTTCGGCATTGCAAGGCGGGTTCCATCTCCGAATACTCCAAAGTACCTGTTACGACGAATAGTGTCCGGCTTCCCATCAATGTTGTACTCCTCGGCCTCAGTGCCTCAATAATGACCATCTCCACGTGTCGAGCGAATGCGAGGAGCCGAGGCATTTTTGCATTTGCCACCCCCGATCCTTCAAGCTAACCGTCTATTTGAAGAGACGGGGATTCTCAGATCCAAACCTCACTCTCCCTCCTCGAGCAAGCATCCAACAAAGTGCTCCGGAAAAACCATTCCAACATGGTTGGTCGTCGCAGCTCTTCTGCTCGCTCTCCTCACTCCAAGCCGAGGGACTGGGAAGAGTGTTCAATTCCTCATAGTCGTTTGATAGAGTTACAAACCCAAAGGTTTCTCCCACCGGCGTTCATGGTCCCCGTCCGAGCCGGAATAGCCACCTATAATAGCGGGGGACAAGCGGAGGGATCTCCTAATCCATCACCAGAGGAGCGAATATGCCTCATCCCGCATCTGCTAAGGGGCGTTGGGTTTCCCATCCACCCGTTCCTTCGCGGGCTCCTGGAGTTCTACGGCCTCCAGTTGCACAACTTTACCCCTGCCTCCATACTACATATAGCTGGGTATGTTGCCCTCTGTGAGCTATTTCTAGGCTGCGAGGCTCACTTCGGGTTATGGAAGAAGTTGTTCTGCCTTGTCCCCCGCAACCAGGGAGAATCCCTATGTCAAGTGGGTGGGGCCGAAATATGGTGCATTGCCGAGACCGGATACCTATCCGGCACTCCCAAGAAGGCACCGAAGAACTGGCCTTCGGAGTGGTTTTACATTGACGACGTTCCCCTTCTGGATCTAGTCCGGATAGGTCTCCCCAAGTTCAGTAACGCCCCGCCGAGGGCACGTATAAGTTGGCGCCCCCGGGGCCCCCAAGAGGAGGATACCAGGGAAATACACTTCCTGATGAGCAGGATAAAGTTACTGGCCAAATCCGGACTGACGATAGTCGAGGTTATGGCAATATGCATAATGCGGGGAGTGCAACCGCTTCAATATTGGGGGAAGCCCATGTGGCACTTCAACGGGGAAGATGATGCCACCCGCTGTGGCCGTAAGGGTCCGGACTCCGCCACCGCTCTGGCAAGGATATTGTCCGATCTATACAAAGGAGAAGAGGAAGAATTCCTTCACACTAAACCACGGGATGGATTCTCCATGTACAACCCCCCAAACTGGGTAAGTCGTCATTCCTTTCCTCGATTCACTTATTGTGGCGTTCTTGGCTAAGATTATCTGCCTCGATATTTCCGAGCAGGAACTGAGGAGGGTCGTAGAAGGAATCTCCAGCCCTTCCCCGCAGCCAGAGGACCCCGGAAGGGCCCTAGATCCAGGACTCGAAGAAGATCCGGATATTACTGTGGAGCTTGTCAACGGGATATTTTATCAGGCGAGCTATGATGGCGCCTCAGTGGCTATTATTGCCGACTATCCCAGACTGCTACCTACGTCGCGTGCAAGCCAAGCCGAAAACCCTATCCTCTGAAGAGGACTCCTTTCTGAAGTCAGGCCTTACCCCTGAAGTGTCATGTTTTTGCAGAGACGACGGTCGGAGCGCGGGGCCGAGCCCCTAGGGGCCCGTCGGCCGCGGGCGTCCGGATCGGGCAGGCTTAAGAGGAAGGCGGTTAGGGTCGAAACGCCGCTATAGAGGTAAGGCAAAAACCTGTCCTGCGATTATTGTCTTTGAAGTATAACAGCGCCCTTTGTGTCCCGGCAGGAAGAGGAGTAGCCAGACTATATTCGGGGATCCTGCCAATCACGTCTCCACCAGCCAGATTCCAGAACCGGCTTCGAGAGCGGAGGCAGACGTGGGGCCGATGCCGCATAGTTCTCCGACAGAGGACGTGGATATGCTCTCTGCCACGAATTCCGAAGTAGAGAGCGCCATGAATCACCGGCGCCGACGTGTCGTACTTCGCAACAACATATTTTCTGAAGAGGCATTTAATGCTTTCAAATCGGGTGACGCATACATCCGAGCTGCTCAAGGCGGGCTTGCCCGAGCGACGGACCAGTATACAAAAGATATCCGGGTAAGAAAAATTGATAAGCATGTATAGTAGTAGATCCTGAGACTTGAAACGGTTGGAACAACTATTTTAAGGATCAATTTATGAACAACTCCTTGTAGATAAGAATGAGCAATTGTCTCGGGAGCTGGAGGAGTGCAAGGCCCAGCTGAGGGCCAGGGTTGCCAAGTTAGAGGAATCCCAAAAGGCCTCATCTGGTAACATTTGTCTCAATTGTACAAAGATGCACCAGTTAGTAAATGGCTGGTATGATAAGTCTAACAGAAAATTCTGCAGACAATCCCGGGTTGAATCCGGGGGGCGCAAGATATGACGAGTCGCATCTCAAAAGGCAGCTAAAGGCTGGCGAGCTCGTTCTTACGCAATTTAGACAGGAGAAGAACAATCTTCATGATGCCAATGTCCGTCTGGATGTGGAATTAAAAGACGTCCATGCTCAGCTGGCGGACTCCATGCAGGAGAACAAAAGGCTTCGAAGCGACATTTATGGTAAGTGCCTAGACGGACTGTAGTATAGTTCGGCGAGGAAGTATATTGAAAGAATTTTGCTTGTAGGAATGTTAACGGGTCGCCCTGAGGAGGAGATGCCCTCATCTGCAGGCGATTTACTGCAAGACCTCTCACAACTGCACGAGCGAGCTCGGCAGGTGATGCAGGGCGTTGCTCAGGCCTTGTGGCCATCAAGCTTCCTGCCGAATGGCATGGGGGAGCTTGTGGATATGCTTCAAGGAGCACGGAGGCGCTTCCGATTATGGAAGATGTCAGCCTGCTGGCAAGGTGCAAGAGAAGCTTGGGCTATGGTGAAGACGTGCTACACCAAGCTGGACCCGAACCATATGGCCGAAGTCGGACCGGCGGGGCCAGATGGGCAAGAAATTCCCGTGAGTCTGGTATATGACCAGGTAGGGTTAGCCGCAAAGTATTCTCAATAGGATTGTAAGCTAGATAGCCTGTTGGATGGTATAGATGATGAATATCAGTCCAAGTGAATGTGTAATTCAATGCACATAAGTAGTCCCTAGCCGGATTAAAATCGTTTGTCATGGCAGACCTTTTCGCTTCCGCCCCCGGATCCTATAGTCCGAGGTGTGTCGGAATACCCGCTCAGTTATACAGAACCGGGGTATGCGTGGAAACCAGACGTAGCGGTCATAAGTGCTTGAACAGACAAGTACCCAACTAGTTATGTTATATTACATGGATAGTAAGAAACATCTTCCAGGGAGAATAGTTCCGTTAGGGGTTCCTTTCCCTGGGTACGCATGCGACGATGCACATGTCCGGACTGCGAACAAGGGCACATGATACAAAACTTCTGGGGATTTAGTTGTAATAAATGAATACATCTTTTGTTCACCGACCGAATATTCTCTTAAGGACGCTAGCTTTCGGCTTCACCCAGTCTGAGGTACACATCCGGCTGAACTGGCAGTAACAATCGCAGAGGTGCTCCCCTTATGCCCTAGCTGAATTAATGGGAACGTAGGGCATAAACACAAGAGCCAGGCAACCCAGCTTGGCCACATCTTAAGTCACATTGATGCATATAATGGTGAAGAAAAGGCACATATGGAAAAAGAAACGCATATGTGATGGGCAAAAAGCCATTAGAGTAATTATTTTTAGCTTCCGTATAGGAAGCCCCCAGGTGTTGCTTACACACATAGTGCGGCCGGAGTGATCCGGGAGTCCGTACTGTATTAAATACTTTGTGTGAAGAGGAAAAAGGTCGAGAAAGGAAAAGGGGGAGCATAATTAAAGAGGAGGGGGTAAGGAGACGAACACTAAGTTCGGCGCTAGGCGTAGAATCTCCGGAGTCTGGCCGCGTTCCATGGGTTCAGCTCGAGTCTGTTATCGGATGCATTACGTAAGTGGTACACTCCTCCGGTGAGAACTTTGTCAATGATGAAGGGGCCTTCCCACTTGGGTTTGACCTTGTCCTTCTTCTTCCCCGGTAGGCGTAGAACGAGCTCGCCAATATTATAAGTTTTGGCCCGCACTTCTCTGCTTTGGTATCATCGAGCCTGCTGCTGATAGAATGCGGAGCGGGCTTTTGCGACGTCGCGCTCCTCCTCCAGGGCATCCTAGTTATCCTGCCGATCTAACTCGGCTTCCTTCTCTTCGTACATGCGTATGCATGGCGAATCATGTATTACGTTGCAGGGTAGTACTGCTTCCGCGCCGTACACCATAAAAAATGATGTATATCCGGTGGTGCGATTCGGCATGGTCCGCAGCCCCCAGAGTACGGAGTCGAGCTCTTCGACCCAGTGCGTGTTCGACTTTGTCAAGGATCGCACTAGTCTGGGTTTGATGCCGCTCATGATGAAACCGTTTGCCCGTTCGACCTGGCCATTTGTTTGGGGATGGTAGATGGAAGCGTAGTCAAGCTTAATGCCCATTTTGCCGCACCAAGTTTTCACTTCATCGGCTGTGAAATTTGAGACATTATCAGTGATGATGTTGTGGGGGACGCCGTATCGGTGTACGACCCCGAATATGAAGTCTATTACTGGTCGGGATTCGGCCGTTTTGACTAGTTTGGCTTCGATCCATTTGGTGAACTTGTCCACCATGACCAATAAGTATTTTTTCTTATGGCTTCCCCCTTTAAGAGGTCCGACCATATCCAGCCCCCAAACCGCGAAGGGCCAAGTTATGGGGATTGTTTGGAGAGCGGTAGGGGGCATATGACTCTGATTGGCAAAGAGCTGGCAACCGATGCAGTGTTGGACAAGGTCTTGTGCGTCTGCTCGGGCCGTCGGCCAATAGAAGCCTGTGCGGAAGGCCTTGCTGACTAGTGCTCGAGCCGCGGCATGGTGCCCGCCCAGTCCAACATGGATTTCAGCCAAGAGCTGCCGCCCTTCCTCTTCGGAGATGCGCCTTTGGAGCACTCCGATTGCACTTTTCTTATAGAGTTCCCCTTCATGGACTTTGTAAGCTTTAGAACGCCGGACGATGCAGCGTGCTTCATTTTGGTCTTCGGGGAGCTCCTGCCTATTTAGGTAGGCTAAGAAAGGCTCAGTCCACGGGGCAATTACAACCATGATTTTGTGGGCCAAAGATGTTATTTCGGTGGTAGAGCCTCCGATTATGTCTGATAGTTCGGAATCTGGGGGTGTATTCGGATCCGTGCTAGTATTGATGGACTCCCCTTCCCATACCACGGATGGCTTGAACAGCCTTTCCGGGAATATGTTAGGTGGGACAGGGTCGCATTTAGCACCGATGCGGGCGAGGATATCCGTTGCTTGATTGTTTTCTCGAGCCACATGGTGGAATTCGAGTCCCTCGAACTGAGCTGACATTTTGAGGACGGCATTACGGTAGGCTGCCATTTTCGGATCCTTGGGATCAAAGTCTCCGTTTATTTGTGATATTGCGAGGTTTGAATACCCGCGCACTTCTAGGCGTTGAATGCCCATAGAGACTGCCATCTGAAGACCGTGCAACAGAGCCTCGTATTCGACTGCATTGTTGGAGTCTGTGTATAATATTTGGAGGATGTACTGGACCGTGTCTCTGGTGGGAGACGTCAGCACTACACCTGCTCCCAATTCGGCCAGCATTTTAGAGCCGTCGAAGTGCATGATCCAGTTAGAGTACGCGCCGTACTCTTTAGGGAGTTCGGCTTCTGTCCATTCGGCGACAAAGTCAGCTAGTACTTGCGACTTGATGGCCCGCCGTGGCTTGTATGTTATGTCAAATGGAAGGAGCTCGATGGCCCATTTAGCGATCCGGCCCGTAGCGTCGTGGTTATTTATTATGTCGTTGAGTGGTACTTTGGAGGCCACCGTAATCGAGCACTCTTGAAAGTAGTGTCATAGCTTCAGGGATGCCATGAAGACCGCGTATGCTATTTTTTGATAGTGTGGGTATCGGGATTTGCATGGGGTGAGGACCGTGGATACATAATAAACCGGCTTCTGGAGCGGGAATTTGTATCCGTCAACCTCTCGTTCGACGACGAGCACTTCGCTTACAACTTGATGTGTTGCAGCTATGTACAGCAACATAGGTTCGCCAATATTTGGCACTGTTAGGACTGGAATACTGGCCAATAAGGTCTTTATTTCATCGAGTCCGGCCGTGGCTGCATCCGTCCACACGAAGTGTTCGGTGCGCCGAAGAAGGCGGTAAAGAGGTAATGCCTTTTCTCCTAATCTAGAGATAAAGCGGCTCAAAGCAGCCACGCATCCAGCTAGTTTATGGATGTGCTTGAGGTCTGTTGGTATAGCCAACTGCGACAGAGCTCCGATTTTTTCCAGATTCGCTTCAATTCCTCTATTGGAAACAATGAAGCCCAGCAGTTTCCCACAGGGGACGCCAAGAACGCATTTTTCCGGGTTCAGCTTGATGTCGTATGTTCGGAGGTTACCGAGTGTAAGCCTCAAGTCATCTATTAGGGTTTCGACGTGTCTTTCTTTTATGACCACGTCTTCTACATATGCCTCCACTGTTTTCCCGATTTTCTTTTCCAGGCATGTCTGAATCATGCATTGATAAGTTGCACCGGCATTCTTAAGCCTGAAAGGTATAGTGTTGAAGCAGAAAGGGCCATATGGCGTTAGGAAAGCTGTTGCAGCTTGGTCGGACTCTGCCATCTTTATTTGATGGTATCCAGAGTATGTGTCGAGGAAACACAGCGAGTCGTGTCGTGTTGTGGCATCGATGATTTGATCGATGTGAGGGAGGGGAAAGGGATCCTTGGGGCAAGCCTTGTTGAGGTCTTTGAAGTCGACGCATAGGCGCCAGGATTTGTCCTTCTTTGGTACCATTACCAGATTTGCCAGCCAATCCAGATGCTTGATATCTCTGATGAATCCAGCCTCGAGTAGCTTGGCTAGCTCTTCCCCCATGGCTTTCCGTTTGGGCTCTAAAAACCGCCTTAGAGTCTACATGACAGGTTTGTATCCTTTTAGTATATTGAGGCTGTGTTCGGCCAATCTGCATGGGATGCCCGGCATGTCCGATGGGTGCCAGGCGAAAATGTCCCAATTCTCATGTAAGAAGTCTCGCAGTGCGGCGTCCATTGCAGGGCTCAACTGTGTCCCGATGGAAGCTGTCTTCATGGGGTCCGTTGGATGGACTTGGAATTTGACTATCTCGTCTGCAGGTTTAAATGAGGTGGACTTGGGTCGCTTGTCGAGTATCACGTCGTCCCTGTCCATGGTGGCACGTAGTGTTGTTAATTCTCCGGCTGCTAGGGCTTCGGATAATGCTTCCAGGGCTAGTGCTGCGGTTTTGTTTTCGGCGCGAAGTGCGACGTCTGGATCACTGGCTAGAGTGATGATTCCATTGGGTCCGGGCATTTTAAGCTTCATGTACCCGTAATGGGGTATAGCTTGAAAGCTTGTAAATGCGTCCCTCCCTAGAAGGGCGTGGTATCCGCTGCTGAAAGGAGCCACTTGGAATGTGATTTCTTCAGACCTATAATTCTCTGAGGTGCTGAATACCACATCGAGTGTGATTTTTCCCGCACACCGCGCTTCCCGACTAGGGATAATTCCCCTGAAGGTTGTGCCGCTTTGTTCAATGCGGCTTTTATCAATTTCCATCTTGTGGAGTGTTTCTTCGTAGATCAAGTTTAATCCGCTTCCGCCTTCCATGAGTACTTTAGTGAGACGAAAGCCGTCCACGATTGGGCTAAGGACCAGAGCGGCTGGTGCCCGGACGGTCTGGGATCGAGGTTCGTCATTGGCATTGAAGGTTATAGCAGTGTCGTTCCACGGATTTATTTCTGCCACATGGCAGATTTCAGCGGAGCTTCGATCAGCTCGCTTGCGCCTATTGTTTGAGGCGAAAGTCTTGAAGACTGTTAGTACCGTATTGTGTTCTTTAGCGGGATGTTGTTCTGCTTTGTGGCTTACAAGGAGTTCCTCGCCACTTTTTGCTACCTGCCGGAGTATCCAACATGCCCTAAGGCTATGGGTTGGTGTTGTGCCTGGCGTACTGTGGAGTTTACATGGCCCATTGAGCCATTCTTCCAATACGGTTCCACCCCCTGGGGTGGGCTTTGGCTTGTTGGGGATTGGATCAGTCGACTTTTGAGAGTTCGCCTGTTTAGCTCAAACAAAGGTTTTGGTGAGAGCCGGACTATCCCAAAATTCTATTTGGGTTTTCCAGGCGCTTTCCATCGCACAATATTTCTGTACTATGGTTGCCAAGTCAGCAAAGTGTACTATGTCACGGCGACTTATGGCATTAAGAATTCCTTTATTCGTACAGTTTTTGCAGAAAAGTGAGACTGTGTCCTCCTCACGACAGTCCTTCACCTTATTTAGCACAAGGAGGAATTTGGCCCAGTAGCGATGTACTGTCTCATGGGGCTCTTGTCTGATATGGGAGAGACGGTTTAAGTACGGGTGGGTGTTCGTGGCTAAATCCGGATTCTGATCCGATCTAGCGCCTAGGGGCAGGGGAGCTTCCGAGTTCGACAGCTCGGGATCCGGGGTGCTGCCCAATTTTTCCGGCCGAATACCCGATCCTAAGTCCGGGATCTTGGTCATGTCTTCTCTTGAGCGGGAGTCCGGCTCAGGGAGCTCGATGATCCGGACATAATTTGTCCTCAAAATAGAGGGGTAATCCGTATGTGGTTCATCCACTACCGCTATCTCATGGGTGGCCGGCGGGGATTTAATGTCCCTTTGGTCGGGTTTAAGCCCGATCCGGTCATAGTCCATAGCGACTCCGAAAGCGGCGATGCGATCCAAGAGCTCATTAAGGGAGGAGAGCTCTATCGGATCCATCTGTTCGGCGAGTTCCGAATTGATGCGGAGGTTATGCGTGACGACCCGAGAGGCCGTCGTCGGCGCGACAGCCGATGGGGTGGCCATGATGAAGCCGCCAAGTCGGAGAGTTTGGCCTACAGCCAGCGCTCCCCCAGAGGTAACGTTGTCTTTGACAATGAGACGAGCCATCGAGCCTTGCAGCGACGACACAGAGGAACTCTCAATGAAAGCACCAATGTCGATGTCAAAACCGGCGGATCTCGGGTAGGGGATCCCGATCTGTGCGTCTTAGGCAGATTGTAAGAGGAAGCAAGGGACATAATGTTTACCCAGGTTCGGGCCCGCTCGATGGAGGTAAAACCCTACTTCCTGCTTGATTGATATTGATGATATGAGTAGTACAAGAGTAGATCTACCACGAGGTCATAGAGGCTAAACCCTAGAAGCTAGCCTATGATGATTATGATTGTAATCGGCCTTCTAAGGACCAACCTCTCCGGTTTATATAGACACCGGAAAGGGCTAGGGTTTACACGGAGTCGGTTACAAGGAAGGAAATACAATATCCGGATCGCCAAGCTTGTCTTCCACACAAAGGAGAGTCCCATCCGGACACGGATGGAGTCTTGAGTCTTGTATCTTCACGCTCCAATAGTCCAGACGAAGTATATAGTCCGGCTGTCTAGATACCCCCCCCCCAATCCAGGACTCCCTCAACGATGAAGGCCTCCCCTTGTGCAAGTTGATGTCGCTTGATAATGATACGTATGATGTTAAGATGCCATCACTTGAGGGCAAGGTTTGGGTAGGCGCAAATGGAGATTGGGTTGTTTATATTGGGTACAACTGCGAGTGGGGACTTGTGAATGTGTACACTCGTCACTGGGTTCCACTTTGAAAAATCTCAGCAGACTGCCCAGAGGTTGAGCACACCGGTATTCTATGCATGTTCAAATACGATCATGGTGACTATCTTCTATGGAAGATAGCAAGTTGTCCAGTTCCTAACCGCTCTTGGAATTACAAGAACTATGAAGTTGTTGCTATCTTCGACAAGCTTGTTGCCATACTTCGTGGTTCGACTCGATGGATATTGCTCAAAAATCAGTTTCTATACACGGATGTGTACTGTGATGCAATTCAATACGAGGGTCTTGTGTTTGCTTCCACCACTCATGGCACTGTTTTTGCATGGGATCCTCGTAGTTTCAGTACGTTTGTCTTCCACCGTAATTATAATTGTTTCATCCACATGCATGGGGGTTAGCAAGTTTCCCTTTACTAATTAACATTCTTCTTGTGTTTCCAAGGTCCTGTGAACATTCCACCACCTATACTTGAAAAAAATTATAACCAAGGGGGAGATGACGACGGTGATGATCACGAGCATGAGGACGAGCAGGGCCCATATACTCAGTGGCGCTTGGCAACTTATTCCGATGGATCACTCCTTCTTGTCTGTATACAGCCCACTGCTGATGTTACTACTAAGGAAGCAGGTGTTGTCTCCCATGGTCGCACTCTCCGGACCTATTCCAGCACCCGTTGCATGGTATTCGGGATGGATACTAGTGTGCTAGCGCCAACACCTTCTCCCTGGTACAGTATTGATAATCTTGTAGAAAACTCGCTCTTCCTTGGACAAAACTATCCAATGATGGTGAAAGGCGATCCAACTGCTATTGACACAACATTACTACAATTTATGAGAAGCAACTGTATCTATACCTCAGACATTTTGGTGGTTCCCTACCCTGGTACTGATATAGTAGGTCGCTTCAGCCTGGATGATCGGTCCTGCGTTGGTTTTGAGATTGACAATAGATGGCCCTTCCCAGAGAATCACTTGTGGTTCAAAGCAAGCGTTTCCAACGCCGAGGATTGGTTGAGTTGAAGTTCATTACATTGCTTGTTATTTTTTGTGTGATGGAAACTTTAGTATTTATAATGTATCCTTGTTGTCGTTGTGGGTTGATGACCTATTATATGTAACAAAATGATATGTTTGTGATAAACTTACTAAATTTATGAATGGATTTCGAGTCGCTTCTCTGAGTGGGTGCTGCGACGAGGCAAAAAAATATTTTCTGAATACATAATTGTACGTGCATTGCAATAGGTTATTGGATGAGGCCAATCAACAATAGTACACTATTTTTACTAGCTTCACATGCTTCGTGCGTCGGGCGGGTGTTTTTACTGTAGCTACAAATCCCGTCATCCTAGGTCCTCGGATGAGTCCAGTAGAAATTGCATTCTAATGTTTGGGTTCAAAGTTTCAGAACCGTTGCACTATCTCTACGTGTACATATATGTAATACAACAAGTTTTAAACTTGAGACCAGCCACCCACCCTCACAAAGAACACTTTTTAACCTAGCACAGACTCCAGGAAATTTGGCCACAGTGTGAGGTGGGCCATATGTTAATGTGTTCGTTGTATGTAACCAGCACCTTGAATCCTCGATACTACTACTATATAGTACTAGTAGGGTGGTATGGGCCAGAACAAGCATTCACGTCCAGGAGTACGGCACACGCCACCAGCATGACTTCCATCTGACACCATATTTTTTGGAGTCCGTGCTATAGCTATCTCTTCAACCTCATCATTTCTCTAACTCGGCCATCGCGCGGTGGGCGAGGTGGGGTTTGCCGATAGTTGGTTTCCTCAACTGCGGTCCCACTTGTAAGGCCAACTCCAATGCATGACCCCAAACGGACCTCAGTTTTGCCCGGATTCTGTCCATTTGGGTAGGGTAATGGGGTTGTGTCCGGGCCATTTCTCGGATGCAGTGGCCGTGCGCCGAACGCGCGGACGCATCCCGGCCGAGTACATTTTTCTTTGCAAACACATATCTTTTTTTCATCATTGATTTTTGGTACATGGAAATACATCATCAAAATTTGACTAGAAAACAAGAACCACAAGAATACATTCTAGAAGATATTCAACTTCCATAACTGCTCATGTAAGTTGGATTAGTGCCTTCTCGATGCATTCATTGTTGATCTGCGGAGGCCCGATCTTGCGTGCTTCTTTCTTCTTCGAGTGTAAAGAAGTAGACGTTGCTTCCTCGCATCTAGTCTCATGTCTAGCCTCTATTCTACCAACAAGTGCACTAGTCTCATCTCTAGCCTCTATGCTAGCTAAAAGTGCTAGAACATCTACTAAATTGCGCTCTATCAATATATCGATGTACTCTTCTTCACAATACCAAAACTGGCATCCATTCTACACAATAAAATTTTAAGTGAGCACAACTAGTCTAATCTGAGAGCACAACCAAAGATTTGGTCGAGTTCTTCCTCCTTTTGCCAACACGTGGGACATCCAGCATCCAGGTCGTGTCATGCAAGAAAATAGAGTGGTAGTTCAAGCCACGTGATGTGCATCTTTGGTTAAACTATAAATAGAATCTTACTACTCTTGAGTAACTCCAAAAGTGGCCACCGAAGATCTTTATTGGATTTGTTTTTAATCACCAGCACGTCGACGTGAAAGCTGTGCAGGTTCAGTGGGTCCTCTTGCGTTTTCACTGACATGTGGGACCGCATATGAGCAAACAGATGATGGGCTCCGCGCATCTGCTGGCTGGCTGAGAAGAGAGATAGAGGAGGGCTGAGCACGGACTCCAGGAAATTTGTTCTATGTAACCAGCACCTCGATATAGGCTTGATATAGCAGGGTGGCATGAGCCATAACTAGCATTCACGTCTAGCAGTATGGCACACGCCACCCACATGAGTCCCGTCCGACACCAATTTTCTTGGAGTCCGTGCTACAGCCATCTCTTCTCCCTCCTGTTTTCTCAACCATCATGCGGTGGGCGGGGTGGGGGTTCCCCGATAGTCAGTTTGCTCAACTGTGGTCCCACTTATAAGTGAAAATGCAACACCGCATGCATTCCCCCTTGAGCGGCGTACCGGACCAACCGTGTGGGGGTGCGACGTGAACATGATAGGATTTTCCTTTTGAACTTGTAACTTGTAAAATTTGGTTCTACTCCATGGCACGACCGATAGATAGAAATAACGATTTTCCCTAGAGTAATGAGAAGTTTCGTTCTGGCACGGTTCATGCATGGAGTATGTACGAAAATTATGAAGTTGATGTGAAAGATAAGATAATTACTAGTAGTACCATATAGTACTACATGGATTTGACAGAAAGATAAAAATACATACAGATCCATCAACGACATCCTCATGCCCTAGTGCGCCGAGTCACCAATCGATGTGTGAGGAGCAGCGGCGTTGGCGGCGAGCTCAACGTGCTTCTGAACAGTGTCGTCCAAGGTTGCCCTGCGGTCTAAGAAGGCCAGCGTCCTATCGTCCTCCTCTTGCATGTAGTGGTCCTTGTGGACGATTTGCGCGTAGACGTGGGTGATTATGTGGATGGTGTCTTGTTGCGCCAAGCGCTGCGCGGCGAGCGCGACCTCGAGGTGGACATTCTCCGGCGTGACAGCGGGCAGTCACAGGGCCACCAGTGCATCGAAGAGGTTGTCACCATAGTGGCTGTTGAAGGTGGCGGGCATCACAGAGCCTGGGCGCGTCGGCTGGAGGCATACGTCAAGGTCGTCCGCGAGCTTCTCGACGACGGTGAACTTGTCGAGGAAGCCGACGAGGACCTCGTCGAACAAGGAGATGAAGCTATCGTCCAAGTGGACCCTCGCCCTGGCGGCCTCAAGCACAACCTGGAGACGTTCCTCAGTGTCGGGCCGCAGGCCGGCGTCGTGGACCATCTGGCACAGCAGGCTGATGCTCGCGCTCATCACCTCCATGGATCTAGCTTAGCTTCTAGTCAACTGATCTTGTGATTGGAGTGATCACTCTTGCCCTTGGTTAGCGTGCATAGGTGCGTAGGATTTCATACTAGATTGGACTGGTGGGGAGCCTTTATATGAGTAGTGTAGACTGTGTTGAATTCATGTGTGTGTTGGTCATCTACTCCTCGGGCCTCTACTGCACCTGCCTTTGGCTATATGACAGGTGGGCCAGCCACCTGTTGGGCCCACGTGTCATGCACCCAAAGGCAGGTGCTGTAAGTCAATGAAGATGTGTCCCCCTCCGTGCCGGTGTAGTATAGTCATCTCACCGGATCTCTAGTTGGGGCCAAACGAGAGAAGTTTGATGTTTACTGGTTTATTGGTCCCCTTTGCATTTTGCGCCAAGTTTTGACCTTTGATTTAACTAATAAAATGTTAATGCATGTAACCAAAAATGTTGTGTAAGTCACCTTACAAAAACCAAATAATCCCAAAACACTTAGGCATGGTACATTAACTCCCTCCTCGTTTCTTATTTCGTGACATATCAACCAATGAGAGATGTGGGTCGTGCATGCTTTCAATGACTTGAGACTACCAAACATGACATGCAGTGTTTAGTTCATTGCATGTAATCCTATTAATTAGCAAAAAGACATTAAGTTCTCTCGCCGATAGGAATAAAACAATACACAATGTATTTATTTAGAGAGGGAGTAGTACATTTTTTGTGACATGCATTACTAGATATTGCTAGTCAAATACTAAAATCCAGATGGACGTGGTAGTACTAAATCTAGATGGTGGTGCTAGTAGTACTAGTAGTAGTACTACCAATGTGGTAGCACTGTACTACCCGTTGGTCAAATTATTACGTGCTGCTCCTCACAGTGAAGTGACAAGACCCTGCGTCGGAGATGACACCTGAGTATAGGCACGTGTTCGGCATACCATAGTCAGCCTCACCGTCTGCAGTCACTATCATCATGGTTGTAGAGCTAGCCTGCTTACAACTAGTCGTGTTCGACATATTTTCCCGTTTGTAGATGCCTGTGCATTGCACGGAACACCAAGATTGGGGGTGGATGGCGGCGGCCATCGCGCCAAATTTTTCCATGGCCTTCTAGATGTGATGGGGAGGAGATAAGGCTGATTGTGCGAGACAAGGAGTTGTTTGTAAATAGGGAACAAGTGCGGGCACCTTCTTGCAAAACTGGAGAAGTTTGGTTTGTATGCGTCATATCTAGATCTGACGGCTATTGGTGAAACATGGCAGGCACAACATCATCACCAACTCAGGACCTGTTTGATTTGCAGGATTTTGAAAACGCAGGAATAGGACACGACAATATTACAAGTTTCAAACTGATATTACAAATGTTAGGAGTAATGTTGCACCTACGAAGAGGGAATTACTAGGAAGTTTATGTAAGAACTTTCGTTACTTTAGGTGAATGCAGCATTATCGTACAAACTAAAATCCACCGCCCTGACAAGTCACTAATGGGAAAATAAGTTTTCGAGTCTCTAGCCACTTGATGTTTCAAAAACAAATTTAGCTTCTGCGGAGACTTTGTCATTTAGGCTTAGACGCTTGCGGTGATCAGCACGCCATTCATTGTTGTGCCAGAGAACGCCAAACCTCATTACCTTGAGCATACTTGCCTCCAGAACAAAGAACCTGGCCAATTTAATCTCAGATGTGCTGCCTCGGTAGTCGATCAAATCAATTTCTATAAGATGGAGATCAAGGCATTCGATGAGATTGTTATAGTGCAGCACATTTTTCACTTTCAGTTATTTTTTTATCTGTAAAAGAAGAGAACATATTAGAGCAGCTGGTTGTATAAGGTTGTCGTGTCATCAAGAGGTACCAATATCATTCGCTCGTACGATAGGGTTGGCTGGATAGTGATATCTTTCTCTCTCTCTCTCCTCTGTCTCTCTCTCTCTCTCTCTCTCTCTCTCTCTCTCTTTCCTCTCATTTACCTAGGAGCACGTGAAGAGCTTGGGCATTTGTTGCCTTCCACTATGTCGCTGATGCCATATTTCGCAAAAGTATTCCACATAATACGCATCGACGTCCAATCAAAAGATTTTGGCACCGCTCTCGCGATGTGAGAGAGTTGGCACCGTTGTGCACACAGACCCACATGTATAAACAAATCAATCAAACCAACTACACCAGCCTCTCACTCTCCCAAACAAGTGTTTTTTATTTCCTCGGTCCTCTCTCTCCCATGCAAGTGTTTTTTCATTACGTGAGTTAATTTGGCACTGGAGCAAAGTAGGTGATCCAGATTGGGGCACCAGGTGAGCAATGGAGGGGCATCAATGCCAAATGCATCACAAGTGAATTTGGCACGTGTTTTGGCCTACATAGTGGAGGGCCATTATAGCCCACTTTTGTACTACCTCGTATTTAGTATGAAATTTTGACCATAGATTTACCTAAGAAAATGCCAATGCATGTCACTAAAAATTATACCATTTGAAATTATGTTCAAATACGAATCCAACGATATAGTTCTTAGTGACATGCATTAACATTTTGTTAATTAAATCTATGGTCAAATTTTGATACTACAAAATTGGAAGAGTAAACCAGGACGGAGGTAGTAATTGCTCTTAGGGTAACCATAGAGTTACTACTCTAAGTTACTTTCCACTATGACTAGCCTAGGCTACTATAGTAGTACAACAAAAATGATGCAGGTGATCACGTGAGAAAAAAATACTAAAAACATTTCTTTCGGTGCAGTGCGTAGATGTAGTTTTGAACATTACACTTGTCATCATAATTTGGGAAAATTACGAAAAAAATGAGCTACGTTGTGATTACCATTTACTAATAGGAAAGAAGTTTCACCTCGATGAGTATCTTCTCCGTGCACAGAAAGCATGTAAGGAATCCAACAACTTGATCCAGATTGGGGCCGATAGATTTTATTGCCAAGATCTTCACGGTGCGCATAGACTGGGTCAAGCTTGTGGGAATCATTTTCTGGAAGACAGTCGTAAATACATCAAGAAGAAATTTAAAAATGTGAATTTCAAGAAGACGAAGAAGAAGATGAGTGATGTACCTGAATGATTATGGATCCAATAAAAAGTTTGGAGAATTTGGCAGACGAGTACACCAACGCTGTCAATTTCGGTGTGTCAATGACCATGATTTTTGTTGGACCTTCTAGATCCGATGCAAGCAATCTCTCAAGGAAAGGCGCATACTCAATGACCATAACATGGAACAGCTGGAGTGATCTCTTCCCAATTGATGTCTTGTTGTGGGGCCAGCAAGACACATATATCCATCAGAGATTCATCAAGGCGATGTGGAGGCTAATGAACCCGTGGATCTGCTCAAGACGGAGGTACTCGAGCGCAGTACAGCGGTAGAGCAGGTGCTCCATAGCCTTCTTTGAGACGACAACATCGAAGAGGTCGAGCTGCTTGAGTTGAGGGAGGAGAAGGGCGGGTGCGGCATTAATCTGGGGAAGATAGCAGGAGCTGAAGCTGGTGCGGGGCATCATTGGCGAGGCGGAGCACGGACGGCGGTAGAGAGCAACATCGCCCAACTTGAAAGCTGAGCTCCTCGAGCTGATTTAGGGCGGGGGATAAGGACCACTCGTCGAACTTGGCTTGGACCTTGCAATCGGTATTGAACATGTGGCTGTCAAGGCGTCTGGCTAGCCCAGGGTGCGATGAAAGGATCTTGGAGATTGCGGCCATGCATTTGCAATCCCCGTCGCAGAGGCAGCTGTCGACGGTGAGGTTGAGGGGGACACAGCGCCAGAGGGGGCGCCACCGCCGGGAGAGCAGGGCAGTCCACATGGCAGATTTGGTAGGGAGGAGGCCGATGATGACGAGCAACGAGTCGTCAGGGAGGCTGCTGATGAAGTCCAAGCTCGCCGGATGCGGTTTTGGCTCGAGCCTCCTCTGCTTGTTGGCTGCCCCGCCGTCCATCTCAACCGGCGGCGAAGCCGGTGTACATGTGTGCTGGTGTGTGTTGTGTGCTGGGTGTGCGCGAGTGCGTCCTTCTGTGCATGCCGCCGTGCAGTGGTGAATTGTGTGCGAGTGCGTCCTTCACACGGAAGAAGTGTGTCCTTAATGTGCCCTCAATTTACTAGCGTGTAGGGTGCTACCCCGAGTGGTTCAACTTTGTTTACTTCACAGCATGCCAGATGGGCCTCTAGTTTACTTATTTTCACCCACTGGCACAAGGGCCAGCACAGGAAGATGCAGAACATGAGCTGACAAGGTAGCATGTGGACTGGTTGACCAGTCAACTAAACAATATATGGAGCTATATGCTGACAAAGTGAGCGTATAATCCATCGGTATAGAGAGTTCGAGTGAGAGGGGAGGCCCGTAAGAGATAGCAGAGAGAGAGAAAGAGCTACTCCCTCCGTTCAATAATGTAGTTCCAACATTTTTTAAGTCAAACTTTTGAAACTTTGACCAAGTTTATAAAGAAATTACTTATATCTACAATACGAAAGATAAATGATAATATGAAGTAAGTACATGTTGTGATGAATCTAATGATTGTTCCAGATGTAAATGTTTTTCTCCACATATACATGGTCAAACTTTTCTGAGGTTTGACTTTTCAAAACATCCATATGCTTATGGACGTGAGAGAGTCCCTAACTAGAGAGGGAGAGAGAGAGAAATAGAAAAGGTGAGTGAAAAAAGTGTGTGTGCGTGTGTGAAAGAGACATGGACAACACACGATAAAAGTAGAGAAAAAGCGTGTGTGTCTTATGCAAACATATCACACATGCATCTTCGACAATGGAAGCAAGGTGAGTAGATAGTGTGTGGTTGTTTGAAACCAAGAGAGAAAGACCCCTAGCACATGACCATGAGGGGTCTGACAAACAAGGGAGAGAGGTCGAGAGAGACGTACAGAGAAAATGCAGACATGGGGAGGAGGGAGTGTATGTTTGTCATAGAGAGATCCCCTGGAGATCGTGATGGGACTACATGGGTGGGAGATCGAGTGACAAGGTGTGTGCGCGATAGAAGATACCCAGAGAGATATCGAGATAGATGTATGGATGGAAGGATACAATACGTGTGTTCTTGATGGCTAGTGAGAGATAATCATACTTAGGGGGGGAGTGCTTGCGCCTATGATGGAGTGAGGAATTATGGTACTTAGGGGGGTGCGTGTCACATAGAGAGAGAACAAGGGTGGAGAGTGTTGGATGGGTCTATATGTATAGTGCGAGCGAGACATGTGTATGTGTGAACCAGGGAGATATAAAGTTTGAGAGAGATAGAGGAGCCCCGATAAGGCTGAGTGGTGCGTCAGATAGCTGAGAAGGGAAAGAGATATTCCATCCGCTCGATAATGCAGTGCATGTAAATTTTTTAGAAGTCAAACTTTGGAAACTTTGATCAGGTTTACGCAAATGTTATTTATATCTACAATACCAAAGACACATCATACGAAACTACATCTCATGGTGAATCTAATGGTATATGTTTGCCGTTCTAGATGTAATTGTTTTTCTCCACGTACATGGTCAAACTTTGTGATGTTTGACTTTTTAATAAATCTATATGCTATGGACCGAAGAGAGTGCCTAAGTCGAGAGAGATCAAGTGCGTGTGAAGGAGAATGAGTAAGTGTGCAAAAAGAGTATGTGTGTGAAAGAGAAAGTGACGGCAAATGATAAATTAGAGAGAGAGTGTGTGTTTTTTCGTTTCTTATGCAAACATATCATGCATGCATCTCCGAGATAGAAAAGTGAGGCGATGACATACACGAAGATAGCTAGTGTGCAATTGTTTGCAACGGAGAGAGACACCCCTATAGCACATGTCCCATAGAGGTCTGGCCAACAAGGAACAAAGGTCGAGAGGGACACATGGAGAACATGGACGCATGGGGAGGGAGAGAGGGTGTGTTTGTGATAGAGAGGTCCCCTCAACATTGTGACGGGACTATATGGGTGGGAGATCAAGGGAGGTGCGTGCGCGATAGAAAGATGCCCCAAGAGAAATTGAGATAGACCATGCACACGTTTGTGATGGAGACTAAGATTAGCTAGTCATATACATATAGGGGGGACTGCGTGTGCCTACAATTGAGTGAGAGACCATCATACTTGGCTAGCTAGGCATGAGATTGTGTGTGTGTGTGTGTGCATGTGAGATGGAGAGAGAACGAGGGAGAGAGAGAGAGTTTTAGATGGGCCTATCGAGTGCGAGTGAGATATGCATGTGTATGTGTGACCCAGGTAGATGGCGAGTTTGAGAGAGAGAGGGAAGAGCTCCGAGACAACAGAGTGGTGCGTGAGAGAGTTATGGGCAACGAGCCAAGGAATTTGTGTGCGTACGATGAGTGCACCCAAGATATCTAGCTTGGACTAGATAATCATACATATTGTGCAAGAGAGACCTATAGATGGAGTATATATGCATGCGAACTAGAAAGACCCCCCCCCCCACACACACAAAGAGAGCGAGAGATGGAGAGAAAGGGAGAGGGACCAACAAGGTTTGCGTGTTGGATGCATGCGACAGAATTGAATATTGTCGGGGAGAGAGAGAGAGAGAGAGCAGGAGACCGGGAGAGGGGGAGGTCGCATTTTATGCATCAAAGACTGATATAAACCATGTTTCGATATAAACTTGCATTCAAGTATTTAAATTGGAGAACATGTTGTTGCAATCCACACATGAACGGATATATGCATATATCAAACAAGTTCATTAATTTGACTTTCAACATGTTCATGAAGTACTATAATACTGTACAACATGCTACTCGATTGAGGTGTTCAATTTTGGATTTAGTTCACTATTTTGACCTGGTGAACGAGCTATTTCATTGAATCGAGATATTGGGTTTGATTCCCGTTTTTGAGTGGGTCAACTGTTTGTCATATAGTAAATCGCTAGCAACGAGCATGTAAAAACACATTACTCCCGAGCATCATCTCTCCATCTAAAAAAGAAGCGGCAAGCTAAAATTTCAAAATTTGATTCGGATTGACTTGGTAAGGTAGACGTGAATGCTCGTTCCCCCAAATTTGAACGAACCATTAAATATCCTATGCTCGGTGGAATTTGCCCGAGCAAATAAATGGGAGACGCGAAATTATCGGCCTATGTGGGACACGCATCAATTGGCCCGTTGTACATCGAGGGTACGTTCTTAACTTCATCCAAGTGCACCTTCTCCTCGGCCAAAATGACATGTGCCGAATAATTCATAAACCACGGTCAGCAAAACATGCTCTCCTCGCCCGAAATAGCTCGCGCCGACTATTTCAAAACACGCTCTCCTCGCCCGAAATTGCTCGCGCCCACTATATTTCAAAACACGCCCTCCTCGCCAGAAATCGCTCCCGCACACTATTTGCGGAGAAGCAAAGTTACTCTACTATCCCTGACCCTCAGTACACAGACCCAAGCCAAGAAGCCTAAAGGTAGGGGTAGAACTGTAACTCCCCCCCC
>NC_041391.1:468026395-468069854 GCF_002162155.2 Triticum dicoccoides | reverse complement strand
ACCTTATCCCTGGAAGCTCCCTTCTCCCGAGCCGCAAAACCTCAGCCCTCCTCCATGGCGCCCCCACCACACCAATTTCACAGCTGCCCTCCTCCCTAATGCCGGAGACGTTGTCCATTTATCGTCGTGCACTAGGCCGTGTGCCTCTTACTCTGTGCTGCTGGAGCTGCCTCGACGACGGCCACATGAACCGTACCGGAGCCGATTCACCCCCGCCATTGTTCACAGCATCGGAGCGGCTCCAACTTCGGATCCGTCCAGAGTCCCGGTGCTGCTTCGCGATAGCCGTCGACCGTCATGACATCGCTGCTTCCCTGTCGCCGGTCGCCACCGCAACCGCGCCGGCCTCAAAGACTCGGCAGGTAGAGCTGCCTACTTCACCATGCCGCTAGATAGGTCGCACCCTCATCTCAAATCACTTTATTTAGGCGTCAGTTGTATGAATTTTTATTCTGGGCCAATCGATTCCCAATCGAGTCTTTGTGGATTGGCCCGGGGGCGGCGCAACCACAGCAGTGCGGTGGGGTGGGGAGCGGGGTTTTGGTTGGGGCCACGGACGGTGAAGGCATGCTGCTCTGCCGTTGGTCGCTGGCTCTTCGGGGAAGATTCTGAACAATGTCAGCCAGGAGGCACAAGACGGCCATCAAGCCATCCGGCGTAGATCGGACAGTACCAAAATAAAATAAAATCTTGTGACCCCAATTTAGTCTTTAGTAAACAGACGTGTGACCACTCTCGTACCTTGCTGTTGATCTCTTAGGGTATTTCTTCAGATCAAAGAGATGTGTCATTCTTAACATTATGCGTTATCTACATCTTCAGCCACACCGTCTTCCGACTCACCGCAGCTGCTCCAACAAGGGAAGCATACACCAGAAGGGAGCTATAGTCCCCAATCAACAGTGACCTGCATCGAATGCATGTGCCCAACATGGACAGCCACAACAACTGTAGGGCCATCGACAAGTCAACACATGATGCTCACTCCTATGGATGGCGGCCAGATAGGTTGTACCCTCATCTTACTTGTGTGCAACATTTATGGCTTTGTTATTCATCTAAGCTTGGAAAATAGATTATCACATTTTGCTGTATATTCATGCTGATCTCTTACGGGTCTTGTTCAGGAGTGAACGTCGTTCCATAGTTCAGCTAAGATACTTGTTCTTTAGGTAACGTTGTTCCATAGTTATCATCCATCAGCCAATGCTATCCCACAGGCTGGTGATTATAGTATTATACCACTTCTAGTATTACCTATGTTGTTATTTAATACTTTGTGTGCCATCTAGTTAATCTCGAGTACAAACAATACATATTCTATAGTTTTCATCTGTGTTCTCCCTTTAGTTTTTGAGACCTGTTGCTGCTAGTTAACCCCAGTCCTACTATTTATGTCATCTCCTACAAGCACTCATTACATAAATCTAACTACTAGTTGTCTTCCATGCATGTCAGATATAATTTCACACACTGATATATCCACAAGAACCTCACGGAGCAATGTAAAGGCCAATAAACTTGATGTCAATGATACCCAATATGATGGAACATATAAAGGTAGTTCTTCAAAAGACTTGCAGAAAGATGATGAATCCTCTTTACCCCACAAGATCCTTGCTCTAACTTGTCCCGTGATATGGGTACAACATGCATATAATGTCCTGGAGTGTATCTACTCTGTTGCAATGCCATGTGCTTAGCATGCTGATCATGCATGTAAATATGCCATGCCTTCCTGTTTTTCAGTACCTATTCCATTCATGATAACATGTTTTCAAATTCAAGTACTGTCATTCTACTCTATCGCAATGCCATCTCCTTATTTTGGACATCATGCTTCTGAATATCTTATGCATTATTATTCATCCGTATGTACTTCATCTGTCTACCATACCATGTTTTTTACATTGAAGTGTTGTTCTAGTGCTCTGTTGCAATGCCATCTTAGTTTCCCAATCATACACGTGTATGTTGCCTTAGTTTTTTCTGTACGTATTCTGCTAGCATACAGTTTTACATTCAACTAGTGTTTTTTTACTGTGTTGTCCTGTCGTATCCCTAGCTCTTACACCATACTCCCTCCGTCCGGATTACATGTTGCCGAAATGGAAAAAAGGATGTATCTAGAACTGAAATACGCCTAGACACATCCATTTTTTCCGGATGGAGGGAATACATGTCAATATGTCATGCCTTTCTATTCTTCAGTACCTATTCCATCTCTCTGCTGTAGCATGTTTTATAACTGAAGCACCATTCTTCTATACAAGGCATGCAAGGGGAAGACGACTATGTTAGAATCTGAAGGGTTACAAACAAGGTCTTTGCAAAAGATCCAAATGCCAGGAGATAATAAACCAACTCCAGTTTTTATAGATACTGCTCCAGCACAGAGAAACCCAACTCCTACTGATAATAAGCAGATTCCAGTGGCCAAAGAACTAGTCCGCTCCAGTCCAGCAAAAATATGTCAACTCCATTCTAAGAAGCGTGTGTGTATCCTTGCATCATGAAATTTTATAACATGCTGATCATATTTTCTACATGTTTCTTACCCATCTCTCTTTTAGAAAATAAGCTTAACAGATAGAAGAATTACTACACTGGTATCGTCTGTGAGGAAAGATTCTTGCAGGAATTCTCTGTGCTCCAATGCAGATGTAAGTACCTATTGTATATCACTATATTTTTACATCAGCATGTATATTGTTAATCAGCGTGAATCCAACCTTTATCTGATCTAAATTTAGTTGTAGAAAAATGTAAGATTAAAGGCCACAATGTTGATTTTTGTAAGGAAAACTGCCTTGTAGTTTTGCATCCGGAGCTGCATGAGTGTACTATCTCATATCAGTTGGTTTGAATACTTTGGTTCTGCAGTGAGTTTTCAGTGTTTTTTTTACTGTGTTGTCCTGTCGTATCCCTAGCTCTTACATCATACTCCCTCCGTCTGGATTACATGTCGCAGAAATGGATAAAATTGGATGTATCTAGAACAGAAATACACCTAGAGCCATCCATCTATTTTCGGATGGAGGGAATATATGTCAATATGTCATGCCTCTCTATTCTTTAGTACCTATTCCATCTCTGCTATAGCATGTTTTATAATTGAAGCACCATTCTTCTATATAAGGCATGCAAGGGGAAGGCGGCTATGTTAGAATCTGAAGGGTTACAAACCAGGTCTTTGCAAAAGATCCAAATGCCAGGAGATAATAAACCAACTCCATTTTTCATAGATACTGCTCCCGCACAGAGAAAACCAACTCCCACTGAAAATAAGCAGATTCCAGTGGCCAAAGAACTAGTGCGCTCCAGTCCAGCAAAAGAATGTCAAGTCCATTCCAAGAAGCGTGTGCGTATCCTCACAACATGAAATTTTATAGCATTCTGATCATATTTTCTACATGTTTCTTACCCATCTCTCTTTTAGAAAATAAGGTTAAATGATAAAAGACTTCCTACATTGGGATTGTATATGAGGAAAATATCTTGCAGGAATTCTCTATGCTCCAATGCTGATGTAAGTACCTATTGTATATCACTATATTTTTACATCAACATGTATTTTGTTAATCGGCGTGAATCCAACCTTTATCTACTCTAAAATTAGTTGTAGCAAAATGTTAAAGGTGCCAATATTGATTTTTGTAAAGAAAACTACCTGGTAGTTTTGCATACTGAGCTGCATGAGTGTACTGTCTCATATCATGCACATTACTGAATTGTAGTGCTGCCCTGGTTGCCCATTCATTCATTGTGTCAATGTTGTTTTCGTATTACCTTACCTGGCTGATGATAACTATGCCATATTGTGTTAATTTGGTGTTGTAGCGACTAGACCTCAAACAGTTTGATCTTTGTGCATCAGTGTCATCCCTGGATCGGTAATGCTGACACACACAGTACTCGAGGATTTATAACAGAGTAGCAATCACACACTTATTACATCGAATGTCTCAAAAGAGAACTTATTACAATAAATATGGCTTAAGTCCATCTAAAAACGATAACAGCGGAAGGCTTGGAAGATAAAGTGAGTCCATCAACTCCAACGACATCACTAAGTGAAAGACAACGACCTATGGCACCTTACTCGTCGTCTGAAAAAGTCTGCAACATGAACATTGCAGCCCAAAACGGGTCAGCACATGGAATATGATGGCAATGTAACACATAGAGTAATGAACAAAATAAATGCTAACACTACATGCATATATGACTGGTTGGAAGCTCTATGGTTACAGTTTTGCATAAAGCCAATTTTTTCCTACAACAAAGGAATAAATTGTATTTAACTATCATGGTGGTTGTTAAACATTGAGAAGGTTCCTCCAACTCAATCCCAATTAAGCATCAACATTAAACCCAACCAAATTATATTTAGAGTGATGAGATCAACATGATAATCCAAGAATCTAGATACTCAAAACGTCCATAATCGGGGACACGGCTAACCAAGATTAGTTTGTACACTCCGCAGAGGTTTCGCACTTTTCCCCACAAGACTCGAATACTGTTGGGAACATTGCAGAAAATTATAATTTTTCCTACGGTTTCACCAAGATCCATCTATGAGTTCATCTAAGCAACGAGTCATGGGAGAGAGATTGCATCTACATACAACTTGTAGATCGCGTGCGGAAGCGTTCAAGAGAACGGTGATGATGGAGTCGTACTCGCCGTGATCCAAATCACCGATGACCAAGTGCCGAACGGACAGCACCTCCGCATTCAACACACGTACGGAGCGGATGACGTCTCCTCCTTCTTGATCCAGCAAGGGGAAGGAGAGATTGATGATGATCCAGCAGCACAACGGCGTGGTGGTGGATGCAGCAGAACTCCGGCAGGGCTTCGCCAAGCTGCTGCGGGAGGAGGACGAGGTGTAGCAGGGGGAGGGAGGCGCCAAGACACAGGGTGCGGCTGCCCTCCCCTTTGCCCTCCTTTATATAGGCCCCTAGGGGGGGCGCCGGCCCTGGGAGATCTAATCTCCCAAGGGGGGCGGCGGCCAGGGGGGGTGGAGTGCCCCCCAAGGCAAGTGGGGCGCCCCCCCCCCCCCACCTAGGGTTTCCAACCCTAGGTGTAGAGGGGGGGCCCAGGGGGGGCGCACCAGCCCACTAGGGGCTGGTTCCCCTCCCACTTCAGCCTACGGGCCCTCCGGGATAGGTGGCCCCACCCGGTGGACCCCCGGGACCCTTCCGGTGGTCCCGGTACAATACTGGGTGACCCCGAAACTTTCCCGATGGCCGAAACAGCACTTCCTATATATAATTCCTTACCTCCGAACCATTCTGGAACTCCTCGTGACGTCTGGGATCTCATCCGGGACTCCGAACAACATTCGGTTTGCTGCATACTCATAATCATACGACCCTAGTGTCACCGAACCTTAAGTGTGTAGACCCTACGAGTTCGGGAGACATGCAGACATGACCGAGACGGCTCTCCGGTCAATAAACAACAGCGGGATCTGGATACCCATGTTGGCTCCCACATACTCCTCGATGATCTCATCGGATGAACCACGATGTCGAGGATTCAAGCAACCCCGTATACTATTCCCTTTGTCAGACGGTATGTTACTTGCCCGAGATTTGATCGTCGTTATCCCAATACCTCGTTCAATCTCGTTACCGGCAAGTCACTTTACTCGTACCGTAATGCATGATCCCGTGACCAGACACTTGGTCACTTTGAGCTCATTATGATGATGCACTACCGAGTGGGCCCAGTGATACCTCTCCGTTATACGGAGTGACAAATCCCAGTCTTGATCCGTGTCAACCCAACAGACACTTTCGGAGATACCTGTAGTGTACCTTTATAGTCACCCAGTGACGTTGTGACGTTTGGTACACCCAAAGCACTCCTACGGTATCCGGGAGTTACACGATCTCATGGTCTAAGGAAGAGATACTTGACATTGGAAAAGCTCTAGCAAAACGAACTACACGATCTTGTGCTATGCTTAGGATTGGGTCTTGTCCATCACATCATTCTCCCAATGATGTGATCCCGTTATCAACGACATCCAATGTCCATAGTTAGGAAACCATGACTATCTGTTGATCAACGAGCTAGTCAACTAGAGGCTCACTAGGGACATGTTGTGGTCTAAGTATTCACACGTGTATTACGATTTCCGGATAATACAATTATAGCATGAATAAAAGACAACTATCATGAACAAAGAAATATAATAATAATCCTTTTTTTATTGCCTCTAGGGCATATTTCCAACAGTCTCCCACTTGCACTAGAGTCAATAATCTAGTTACATTATGATGAATCGAACACCCATAGAGTTCTGGTGTTGATCATGTTTTGCTCGCGGAAGAGGTTTAGTCAACGGATCTGCGACATTCAGATCCGTATGTGCTTTGCAAATATCTATGTCTCCATCTTGAACATTTTCACGGATGGAGTTGAAACGACACTTGATGTGCCTGGTCTTCTTGTGAAACCTGGGCTCCTTGGCAAGGGCAATAGCTCCAGTGTTGTCACAGAAGAGTTTGATCGGCCCCGAAGCATTGGGTATGACTCCTAGGTCGGTGATGAACTCCTTCACCCAAATTGCTTCATGCGCTGCCTCCGAGGCTACCATGTATTCCGCTTCACATGTAGATCCCGCCACGACCCTCTGCTTGCAGCTGCACCAGCTTACTGCCCCACCATTCAACATATACACATATCCGGTTTGTGACTTAGAGTAATCCAGATCTGTGTCGAAGCTAGCGTCGACGTAACCCTTTACGACGAGCTCTTCATCACCTTCATAAACGAGAAACATGTCCTTTGTCCTTTTCAGGTACTTCAGGATATTCTTGACCGCTGTCCAGTGTTCCTTGCCGGGATTACTTTGGTACCTTCCTACCAAACTTACGGCAAGGTTTACATCAGGTCTGGTACACAGCATGGCATACATAATAGATCCTATGGCTGAGGCATAGGGGATGACGCTCATCTCTTCTTTATCTTTTGTCGTGGTCGGGCATTGAGCCGAGCTCAATCTCACACCTTGCAGTATAGGCAAGAACCCTTTCTTGGACTGATCCATTTTGAACTTCTTCAAAATCTTATCAAGGTATGTGCTTTGTGAAAGACCTATGAGGCGTCTCGATCTATCCCTATAGATTTTGATGCCTAATATGTAAGAAGCTTCTCCAAGGTCCTTCATTGAAAAACACTTATTCAAGTAGGCCTTAATGATGTCCAAGAATTCTATATCATTTCCCATCAAAAGTATGTCATCTACATATAATATGAGAAATGCTACAGAGCTCCCACTCACTTTCTTGTAAACGCAGGCTTCTCCATAAGTCTGCATAAACCCAAACGCTTTGATCATCTCATCAAAGCGAATGTTCCTACTCCGAGATGCTTGCACCAGCCCATAAATGGATCACTGGAGCTTGCATACTTTGTTAGCATTCTTAGGATCGACAAAACCTTCCGGCTGCATCATACACAGCTCTTCCTTAAGATAACCGTTAAGGAATGCTGTTTTGACGTCCATCTGCCATATCTCATAATCATAGTATGCGGCAATTGCTAACATGATTCGGACGGAGTTAAGATTCTCTACGGGAGAGAAAGTCTCATCATAGTCAATCCCTTGAACTTGCCGATAACCCTTAGCGACAAGTCGAGCTTTATAGATGGTGACATTACCATCCGCGTCCGTCTTATTCTTAAAGATCCATTTGTTTTCTATCTCTCGCTGATCATCGGGCAAGTCAGTCAAAGTCCATACTTTGTTTTCATACATGGATTCTATCTCGGATTGCATGGCTTCTAGCCATTTGTTGGAATCTGGGCCCGCCATCGCTTCTTCATAGTTCGAAGGTTCACCGTTGTCTAACAACATGATTTCCAGGACAGGGTTGCCATACCACTTTGGTGTGGAACGTGTCCTCGTGGACCTACGAAGTTCAGTAGGAACTTGATCCAAAGTACCTTGATCATCATCATTAATTTCCTCTCCAGTCGGTGTAGGCACCACAGGAACATTTTCCTGAGTTGCACTACTTTCCGGTTCAAGATGTAGTACTTCATCGAGTTCTACTTTCCTCCCACTTACTCCTTTCGAGAGAAACTCTTTTTCCAGAAAGGATCCATTCTTGGCAACAAAGATCTTTCCTTCGGATCTAAGGTAGAAGGTATACCCAATGGTTTCCTTAGTGTATCCTATGAAGACGCATTTTTCCGACATGGGTTCGAGCTTTTCAGGTTGAAGTTTCTTGACATAAGCATTACATCCCCAAACTTTTAGAAATGACAGCTTAGGTTTCTTCCCAAACCATAATTCATACGGTGTTGTCTCAACGGATTTGGACGGTGCCCTATTTAAAGTGAATGTAGCTGTCTCTAGAGCGTATCCCCAAAATGACAGCGGTAAATCGGTAAGAGACATCATAGGTCGCACCATATCTAATAGAGTGCGATTACGACGTTCGGACACACCGTTACGCTGAGGTGTTCCAGGCGGCGTGAGTTGTGAAACGATTCCACATTTCGTTAAATGTGTACCAAATTCGTGACTTAAATATTCTCCTCCACGATCCAATCGTAAGAATTTTATCTTTCGGTCACGTTCATTCTCTACTTCATTCTGAAATTCCTTGAACTTTTCAAAGGTCTCAGACTTGTGTTTCATCAAGTAGACATACCCATATCTACTTAAGTCATCAGTGAGAGTGAGAACATAAGGATATCCTATGCGAGCCTCAACGCTCATTGGACCACACACATCAGTATGTATGATTTCCAATAAGTTGGTTGCTTGCTCCACTGTTCCGGAGAATGGAGTCTTGGTCATTTTTCCCAGGAGGCATGGTTCGCATGTGTCAAATGATTCATAATCGAGAGACTCTAAAAGTCCATCAGTATGGAGCTTCTTCATGCGCTTGACACCAATGTGACCAAGGCGGCAGTGCCACAAGTATGTGGGACTATCGTTATCAACTTTACATCTTTTGGTATCCACACTATGAATATGTGTAACATTACGTTTGAGATTCATTAAGAATAAACCATTGACCATTGGGGCATGACCATAAAACATATCTCTCATATAAATAGAACAACCATTATTCTCGGATTTAAATGAGTAGCCATCTCTCATCAAACGAGATCCAGATACAATGTTCATGCTCAAACTTGGCATTAAATAACAATTATTGAGGTTTAAAACTAACCCCGTAGGTAAATGTAGAGGTAGCGTGCCGATGGCGATCACATCGACCTTGGAACCATTCCCGACGCGCATCGTCACCTCGACCTTCGCCAGTCTCCGCTTATTCCGCAGCTCCTGCTGTGAGTTACAAATATGAGCAACGGCACCAGTATCAAATACCCAGGAGTTACTACGAGTACTGGTAAGGTACACATCAATTACATGTATATCAAATATACCTTTAGTGTTGCCGGCCTTCTTGTCCACTAAGTATTAGTGGCAGTTCCGCTTCCAGTGACCCTTCCCTTTGCAATAAAAGCACTCAGTCTCAGGCTTGGGTCCATTCTTTGACTTCTTCCCGGCAACTGGCTTACCGGGCGCGGCAACATCTTTGCCGTCCTTCTTGAAGTTCTTCTTACCCCTGCCCTTCTTGAACTTAGTGGTCTTATTGACCATCAACACTTGATGTTCTTTCTTGATTTCAACCTCTGCTGACTTCAGCATTGAAAATACTTCAGGAATGGTCTTCACCATCCCCTGCATATTGTAGTTCAGCACAAAGCTCTTGTAGCTCGGTGGGAGCGACTGAAGGATTCTGTCAATGACCGCCTCGTCCGGGAGGTTGATCTCCAGCTGGGACAGGCGGTTGTGCAACCCAGACATTTTGAGTATGTGCTCACTGACAGAACTGGTTTCCTCCATCTTACAACTATAGAACTTGTCGGAGACTTCATATCTCTCGACCCGGGCATGAGCTTGAAAAACCATTTTCAGCTCCTCGAAAATCTCATATGCTCCGTGTCACTCAAAACGCTTTTGGAGCCCTGGTTCTAAGATGTAAAGCATGCCGCACTGAACGAGGGAGTAATCATCAGCACGTGATTGCCAAGTGTTCATAACGTCTTGGTTCTCTGGGATGGGTGCTTCACCTAGCGGTGCATCTAGGACATAATCTTTCTTGGCTGCTATGAGGATGATCCTCAGGTTTCGGACCCAGTCCGAATAGTTGCTGCCATCATCTTTCAGCTTGGTTTTCTCTAGGAACGCGTTGAAGTTCATGTTGACATGAGCGTTGGCCATTTGATCTACAAGACATATTTTGCAAAGACTTTAGACTAAGTTCATGACAATTAAGTTCATCTAATCAAATTATTTAATGAACTCCCACTCAGATTGACATCCCTCTAGTCATCTAAGTGTTACACGATCCGAGTCGACTAGGTCGTGTCCGATCATCACGTGAGACGGACTAGTCATCATCGGTGAACATCTCCATGTTGATCATATCTACCATACGACTCATGTTCGACCTTTCGGTCTCTTGTGTTTCGAGGCCATGTCTGTACATGCTAGGCTCGTCAAGTTAACCCTAAGTGTTTTGCATGTGTAAAACTGTCTTACACCCGTTGTATGTGAACGTAAGGATCTATCACACCCGATCATCACGTGGTGCTTCGAAACGATGAACTTTAGCAACGGCGCATAGTTAGGGGGAACACTTTCTTGAAATTATTATAAGGGATCATCTTATTTACTACCGTCGTTCTAAGTAAACAAGATGCATAAACATAATAAACATCACATGCAATTATATAATAGTGACATGATATGGCCAATATCATATAGCTCCTTTGATCTCCATCTTCGGGGCTCCATGATCATCTTCGTCACCGGCATGACACCATGATCTCCATCATCATGATCTCCATCATCGTGTCTTCATGAAGTTGTCACGCCAACGACTACTTATACTTATATGGCTAATGCGTTTAGCAATAAAGTAAAGTAATTTACATGGCGTTCTTCAATGACACGCAGGTCATACAAAAAATAAAGACAACTCCTATGGCTCCTGCCGGTTGTCATACTCATTGACATGCAAGTCGTGATTCCTATTACAAGAACATGATCTCATACATCACAATATATCATTCATCATTCATCACAACTTCTGGCCATATCACATCACATGACAATTGCTGCAAAAACAAGTTAGACGTCCTCTAATTGTTGTTGCATCTTTTACGTGGCTGCAATTGGGTTCTAGCAAGAACGTTTTCTTACCTAAAAATAACCACAACGTGATTTTGTCAACTTATATTTACCCTTCATAAGGTCCCTTTTCGTCGAATCCGCTCCAAGTAAAGTGGGAGAGACAGACACCCGCTAGCCACCTTATGCAACTAGTGCATGTCAGTCGGTGGAACCTGTCTCACGTAAGCGTACGTGTAAGGTCGGTCCGGGCCGCTTCATCCCACAATACCACTGAAGCAAAATAAGACTAGTAGCGGCAAGCAAGTTGACAAGATCTACGCCCACAACAAAATTGTGTTCTACTCGTGTAATTGAGAACTACGCATAGACCTAGCTCATGATGCCACTGTTGGGAACATTGCAGAAAATTAAAAAATTTCCTACGGTTTCACCAAGATCCATCTATGAGTTTATCTAAGCAACGAGTCATGGGAGAGAGATTGCATCTACATACCACTTGTAGATCGCGTGCGGAAGCGTTCAAGAGAACGGTGATGATGGAGTCGTACTCGCCGTGATCCAAATCACCGATGACCAAGTGCCGAACGGACAGCACCTCCGCGTTCAACACACGTACGGAGCGGATGACGTCTCCTCCTTGATCCAGCAAGGGGAAGGAGAGGTTGATGATGATCCAGCAGCACACCGGCATGGTGGTGGATGCAGCAGAACTCCGGCAGGGCTTCGCCAAGCTGCTGCGGGAGGAGGACGAGGTGTAGCAGGGGGAGGAAGGCGCCAAGACACAGGGTGCGGCTGCCCTCCCCTTTGCCCTCCTTTATATAGCCCCCCAGGGGGGGCGCCGGCCCTGGGAGATCTAATCTCCCAAGGGGGGCGGCGGCTAGGGGGGGTGGAGTGCCCCCCAAGGCAAGTGGGGCGCCCCCCCCCCCACCTATTGTTTCCAACCCTAGGCGTAGAGGGGGGCCCAGGGGGGCGCACCAGCCCACTAGGGGCTGGTTCCCCTCCCACTTCATCCTACGGGGCCCTCCGGGATAGGTGGCCCCACCCGGTGGACCCCCGGGACCCTTCCGGTGGTCCCGATACAATACCGGGTGACCCGAAACTTTGCCGATGGCCGAAACAGCACTTCCTATATATAATTCTTTACCTCTGGACCATTTCGGAACTCCTCGTGACGTTCGGGATCTCATCCGGGACTCCGAACAACATTCGGTTTGCTGCATACTCATATTCATACAACCCTAGCGTCACCGAACCTTAAGTGTGTAGACCCTACGAGTTCGGGAGACATGCAGACATGACCGAGACGGCTCTCCGGTTAATAACCAATAGCGAGATCTGGATACCCATGTTGGCTCCCACATACTCCTCGATGATCTCATCGGATGAACCACGATGTCGAGGATTCAAGCAACCCCGTATACTATTCCCTTTGTCAGACGGTATGTTACTTGCCCGAGATTCGATCGTCGGTATCCCAATACCTCGTTCAATCTCGTTACCGGCAAGTCACTTTACTCGTACCATAATGCATGATCCCGTGACCAGACACTTGGTCACTTTGAGCTAATTATGATGATGCACTACCGAGTGGGCCTAGTGATACCTCTCCGTTATTTGGAGTGACAAATCCCAGTCTTGATTTGTGTCAACCCAACAGACACTTTCGGAGATACCTGTAGTGTACCTTTATAGTCACCCAGTGATGTTGTGATGTTTGGTACACCCAAAGCACTCCTACGGTATCTGGGAGTTACACGATCTCATGGTCTAAGGAAGAGATACTTGCCATTGGAAAAGCTCTAGCAAAACGAACTACACGATCTTGTGCTATGCTTAGGATTGGGTCTTGTCCATCACATCATTCTCCCAATGATGTGATCCCGTTATCAACGACATCCAATGTCCATAGTCAGGAAACCATGACTATCTGTTGATTAATGAGCTAGTCAACTAGAGGCTCACTACGGACATGTTGTGGTCTAAGTATTCACACGTGTATTATGATTTCCGGATAATACAATTATAGCATGAATAAAAGACAACTATCATGAACAAAGAAATATAATAATAATCCTTTTATTATTGCCTCTAGGGCATATTTCCAACAAATACATCCATGGTCGGAGAATCGAGACACAGTCTTTCTAAAACAATAACTCTTTACTCTGGGTGGACAGTTACACCTACTTTCCCCTACATCTGCTAGCCCACCACTCGAAGAGGTCTTGCAACTTAGTCAACTATGCTAGAGCCCATAATAGCTTGTGGCTGCACACGGAAGTTTCTAGCATGAATAATCTTATGATCCCTTTGAACCTGGGTGGCAGACCATAGGATGATCACACGGGTTCTCCGGGATCCCCTTGGGCAAGCACTGGGTTCTCGAGGTGCCCTGACAACCATTGGTTACTCCAGGGTGCCTCAAGCAATCCACCTAGATGTGTATTAAAGTAGCCACCTTAAGTTAACCATTAATAATAACTCTCACATCTGTCATTAATCACTCAAACCAAACCACGTCTACGAGCATAGCATAGCAATATAAGCAACATAGAAGTAACTCCCAAAGGTTTGATAATAAACAGGACAATAGGTTCTACCTCATCATCTACTTCCCAAAACCCACATATTAATCAGGTCCTAACCATGCAATTGTTTGAGGATTGATCTAATGCAATAAAATTGGGTAGTAAAGAGGTATGATCAAAGCGTTACTTGCCTTGCTGATGATCTGTGTAACCTAGAAACTCGTAGTAGCACGCTTCACACTCCGTGTACTCTATCGCAAACAAACAAGAATACAATAAGCACTCAACTAGAAGCATGGGTAAAACTCAAATAAGAAATCTAACTAGAAAGTTCAACTTAAGAACTCCGGTTCGCAAAAATAATCAAATCAAACGAAGCAACGAAACTCAAACTGCGAACGAAACAAGATCCATTTACTAATCTGGACTAAAGTCAAATTTTACAGTACCAAAACCTTGTTCAAGTTGATTAAACAAAAAGAGGGCTTCGAGACGAGATATGGGTGCTTGAATTGCCTGATTCCGATAAACGAGCAAAAAGATAAACTAAAACGAAAATCAGGGCAGAAATCGCGATCGAAAATAATCGCGGAAAAACCCTGGAAAAAGAAAAACTGACAAACAGGCTAACGAATGAATGTTCACTGTCTGCAGCTAACGGGTGAAAACTGTTCATTAAAACGAACGTACGAATGGGCGTTCGCTAAATAACAAAATTGGGGAAAAAATAAAACCGATCTAAATTAAAAAAAGTTCGCTATCTGCGGCTAACGGGTGAAAACCGTTCGTTAAAACGAACGTACAAACGGACGTACGCTAAATAACTAATCTGGGAAAAAAATAAAATCGATCTAAATAAAATAGAAGTTATCTAGCGAACGCCCGTTCGTTAGATCGGTTTTACTTACTTTTATTTAGATCGGTTTATTTTTTTTCCGGTCTAGTTATTTAGCAAGCGCCCGTTCATACGTTCGTTTTAACGAACGGTTTTCAACCATTAGCCGCAGACAGCGAACGTTCGTTCGTTAGCCTGTTCGTCAGTTTTTCTTTTTCCAGGGTTTTTCCGCGATTATTTTCGATCGCGATTTCTGTCCCGATTTGTGTTTTAGTTTATCTTTTCGCTCGTTTATCGGAATTAGGCGATTTAAGCGCCCAGATCTTCGTCTCGAAGCCCTCTTTTTGTTTAATCAACTTGAACAAGGTTTTGGTACTGTAAAATTTGACTTTAGTCCAGATTAGTAAAGGGATCTTGTTTCGTTCGCAGTTTGAGTTTCGTTGCTTCGTTTGATTTGATTATTTTTGCGAACCGGAGTTCTTAAGTTGAACTTTCTGGTTAGATCTCTTATTTGAATTTTACACATGCTTCTAGTTGAGTGCTTATTGTATGCTTGTTTGTTTGCGATAGAGTACCCGGAGTGCGAAGCGTGCTACTACGAGTCTCTAGGTTACACGGATCATCGGCAAGGCAAGTAACACTTTGATCATACAACTTTACTACCCAGTTTTATTGCATTAGATCAATCCTCAAAAAATTGCATGGTTAGGATCTGATTAATATGTGGGTTTTGGGAAGTAGATGATGAGGTAGAACCTATTGTCCTGTTTATTATCAAACCTTTGGGAGTTACTTCTATGTTGCTTATATTGCTATCCTATGCTCGTAGACGTGGTTTGGTTTGAGTGATTCATGACAGATGTGAGAGTTATTATTAATGGTTAACTTAAGGTGGCTACTTTAATACACATCTGGGTGGATTGCTTGTCAGGGCACCTCGAGAACCCAGTGCTTGCCCAAGGTGATCCCGGAGTACCCGTGTGATCATCCTACGGTCCGCCACCCAGGTTCAAAGGGATCATAAGATTATTCATGCTAGAAACTTCCGTGTGCAACCACAAGCTATTATGGGCTCTATCATAGTTGAGTAAGTTGCAAGACCTCTTTCAGTGGTGGGCTAGCAGATGTAGGGGAAAGTAGGTGTAACTATCCACCCAGAGTAAAGAGTTATTATTTCAGAAAGACCGTGTCTCGATTCTCCAACCATGGATGTATTCGAGTCTTGTGCGGAAAAGTGCTCAAACCTCTGTAGAGTGTACAAAGTAATCATGGTTAGCCGTGTCCCCGGTTATGGACGTTTTGAGTATCTAGATTCTTGGATTATCATGTTGAAATCATCACTCTAAATATTTGATTTGGTTTAATGATCATGCTTAATTGGGATTGAGTTGGAGGAACCTTCTCAATGTTTAACAACCACCATGATAGTTAAATACAACTTATTCCTTTGTTGTAGGGAAAATTGGCTTTATGCAAAACTATAGCCATAGAGCTTTCCACCGGCCATATATGCATGTAGTGATAGCATTTGTTCTGTTCATTACTCTATGTGTTACATTGCCAGCATATTCCATGTGCTGACCTGTTTCGGGCTGCAATGTACATGTTGCAGACTTTTCAGACGACGAGTAAGGTGCCATAGGTCATTGTCTTTCACTCAGTGATACCGTTGGAGTTGATGGACTCACTTTATCTTCCAAGCCTTCCGTTGTTATCGTTTTTAGATGGCCTTAAGCCATATTTATTGTAATAAGTTCTCTTTTGAGACATTTGATGTAATAAGTGTGTGATTGCTACTATGTTATAAATCCTCGAGTACTGTGCGTGTTAGCATTACCGATCCAGGGATGACACTGATGCACATAGATCACTGTTTGAGGTCTGGTCGCTACAAGATGGTATCAGAGCACATGATAACTGCAGGACACGACCACTAAGCTAAAGCCCTAGATCACTACTCTCTTCTCATTTCTGACTCCTCTCCCTTTTCTACTCTTTAGGATGGCGGATGCAAGGAACATGTTCACTCAATCGGATGAAAACACCCCTTTCGGACGACACTTGAAGGAAGTTACTAGGTATCTGAACATCGGAATACCAAGCTTCACCGGGACCTACATCGCCACTTTACCAGAAGAGGAGCGTTGGATGATTCGAGTTCAAGTTCCAGGAAGGACGTTCATGCCAGTCACTGAGCCCATAGAGTTTTCCTTTGATGCACCAACCTAGAGTCTAGGAAAGAGCATGGCAGCCCACATCACCATGGGACGCATTGGAGAAGTTTACCATAAGGATCTCAAGGATACTATCTACCAGATTTGTGGGCGCTGAGATTAGCAATGGGAGATGATCAGCACCAGGAAGGACAGATCAATTGCAGCTTTCATCCAGGAGTTAAACCAGCACATTCATCACCAGGAGAACCAGATGTGCGCCGGCATGATAGATCTAAAGAAGGCAATGACCAGGATCACGGAGCTGGAGAAAGAACTCAAGTCTACACGTGATGGATATGAGGAGGAAATGACGATACTCGTGGAGAAGAATGATGATTTGATGATGAAGCTAGGAGTATTCATGGGAGACCCCGCGCCAGGAGGATAAGACGACGATTCCACTTGTCCGGAGAACTACATCATCATCGATGACACCGATTCGGACCCCGATGATAGCGACGATGACTTTGTTGATGAAGCTGGAGTAGATATTATGTAGTCTTCCACCGATCAAGTTTTCTAGTCGAGCACCATATCAGTAGTAGTATTCCCCCATGTATATAGTATAGCCCGAGCACATTTGTAACGATAGTTAGACTGATGTATGCCCTTGTTTGAATTGATTGAAGTGATTTTGTTTGTGTTTGTCTCATGAGCATATGGGTAGTGTTTTTCCCTCTAGATCTCATTCTATTCTGTTTTCTCATCTTTTCTAAACCCATCAGATGCCTTCGAGATGCGACAATGGTTTTGCTTTCCCACCGAAGCTCACTCAGTTGATCCAGCAGCAGAATGCATTGATGCAGATACTAGTCCAGAATCAGAATCAGGGGAACAACAACAACAACAACAACAACCCACCACCACCTCCACCTGTTGATCACTTAGCCCGTTTTCTAAGGTTGAATCCGCCGGTGTTCTCCAGTAACACCAAGCCGATAGTTGCAGATGATTGGCTCCGCAAGATTGGAAGGGAGTTGACCACTGCAGGATGCACAGATGCGGAGAGAGTGCATTTTGCCGCACATTAGCTTGATGGACCCGCAGCATCATGGTGGAAGAATTTCACAGCCACTTACCCCATCGACACTGTCACATGGGACCAGTTTCAGCAGGCTTTCCGTACTGCCCATGTTTCTGCAGGAGCTATGTCCATGAAGAAGCGTGAGTTTCGCAACTTGCGCCAGGGAGGACGCACAGTGGACCAGTATGTGGAAGATTTTAGCAAGTTAGCACGTTATGCCCCATATGACGTTGCTACAGATGCAGCTAAGCAGGAGAAATTTCTGGAAGGACTAAATGATGAGCTGAGCATGCAGTTGATGGTGGCAACCTTCAACAACTACCAGGAGTTGGTAGATAGAGCTCTCATGATTGAAGGAAAGCAGCAGCAGATTGACAACCTCAAGAGAAAGTATGGACAAGGTAAGTACAATTCAGGAGCTTAGCAGAGACCCCGTTTTACCCCGAACTCGGGAGGACCCCTTTACCATAAACATGGAGGTCACAATCACAATGGAGGAAGTTCGCATAACCATAATGGCCCCAAGAATGGGAATGGTAATGGAGGAAGCAACGGCCAGAACCGTTCCAACCCAGCAACGCCCGCCAAGAAGGATCTAAGTCACATTACTTGTTTCATGTGCGGGAAGAATGGACATTACGCCATGGAGTGTTCTGAAGCAAAGAATGGAAATGGCAATGGAAGCTCTGGGAAGAAGCCCAACCCTTTCAATAGAGGACAAGTGAACCACGTTAACATGAAGGAGGTTGAAGCCCAGCCAGATGCAGTAATAGGTAAGTTTTTGGTTAAGTCATTTACTACAATCGTTCTTTTCGATACTGGTGCATCGCATTCATACATATCAAGGGGATTTGTGGATAATTATAAGTTGCCCACCAAAGTTCTTAGAACAACTATGTTAGTAAGCTCACCAGGAGCGGAACATATGGCCAACCAAGGATGTTTTCAGATGCCATTGGCCATAGGTAGGCATGTTTTCCCCTCAGACCTGATAATTCTGGAGTCGCAAGGTTTGGATGTGATTTTGGGTATGGATTGGCTATCAATGTATGGAGGGAACATCGATTGTGCCAGTAAGTCGATTATGCTCACCACTCCAGAAGGAAGGAGGATTAAGTATGTATCTCGGCATGTGCTAAAGAGAACTCAAGTGAATTCCTTATCAGGAGTTGTACAGGAGGAAGTACCAGTGGTGAAGGATTTCCCTGATGTATTTCCAGAAGAGTTACCATGCATACCACCAGATAGAGACATCGAGTTTTTGATTGAGCTTTTGCCAGGCACAAGGCCAATATCTAAGAGACCGTACAGGATGCCCGCAAAGGATTTGGAGGAAATTAAGAAGCAGATTAAGGAGCTACTTGATAAAGGCTATATTCACCCAAGTTCATCACCTTGGGGATCACCAGTGCTTCTAGTGGAGAAGAGCATGGATCATTTAGGATGAATGTTGATTACCGAGGGTTGAATGAAGTGACCATCAAGAACAAGTACCCATTGCCGATGATCAATGATCTGTTTGACCAGTTGCAAGGAGCTAAAGTATTTTCCAAGATCGATCTGCGATCAGGATACCACCAGCTAAAGATTCAAGAGCATGATATACCTAAGACAGCTTTTACCACAAGGTATGGGCTATATGAGTATACCGTTATGTCATTTTGTCTGACTAACGCACCTGCCTATTTCATGAACATGATGAACAAGGTGTTTCTGGAGTTCCTGGATAAGTTCGTCGTGGTGCTCATTAATGACATACTAGTCTACTCGAAGAATGAAGAGGAGCATAAGGAGCATTTGCGTTTGGTACTTGGGAAGCTCAGAGAACATCAGTTATATGGTAAGTTCAGCAAGTGTGAGTTTTGGTTGAAGGAAGTTGGATTCCTCGGACATGTTATATCCGGAGAAGGAATAGCAGTAGACCCCACCAAGGTTGTCACTGTGACAAATTGGGAAGCACCCACGTTAGTTGGGGAGATCCGGAGTTTTCTTGGACTCGCAGGATACTACCGGAGGTTCATTGAGAATTTCTCAAAGATTGCAAAGCCCATGACAGAGTTGTTGAAGAAGGACATCAAGTTCAAATGGACTGAGGAATGTGAGGCCAGTTTTCAGGAGTTAAAGAAACATTTGGTTACAGCTCCAGTGTTGATTCTTCCAGATCAACGCAAGGATTATGAAGTGTATTGGAACACTTCTCGTCGAGGACTTGGAGCAGTGCTTATGCAGGAGGGAAGAGTTGTTTCATATGCCTCACGACAGCTTAAACCCCATGAGTTGAATTATGCTACGCACGATTTGGAGTTAGCAGTCGTAGTGCATGCGTTCAAGACATGGAGACATTTTCTCATCGGAGACCACTGTGAGGTGTACACAGATCAGAAGAGTTTGAAGTATATCTTCACGCAGAAGGAGTTAAATCTCAGGCAGAGGAGATAGTTGGAGATCATCAAGGATTATGATATGAGATTGCATTATCATCCCGGAAAGGCTAACGTAGTAGCCGATGCGTTGAGTCGCAAGAGCCATGTCAATACACTCATGACCGGAGAATTATCCAAGGAGTTAGCAGAGGATCTTCGTGAGTTATGTCTGGAAATAGTTCTGAGAGGCTATGTAGCAGCATTGGAAATTCAGTCTACTTTGATGGATAAAATCAGAGAAGCCCAAAAGACAGACAAGGAGATTGCCGAGATAAAGGAAAGGATGAGCAAAGGAAAGGCTAAGGGATTTCGTGAGGATGAACACGATACCTTATGGTTTGAGGACCGCGTATATGTGCCTAATGACCCGGAGATTAGGAAGTTGATTCTGCAAGAGGCCCATGATTCACCGTATTCGATTCATCCAGGAAATACCAAGATGTATCTGGATTTGAAGGACAGTTTCTGGTGGACCGGAATGAAGAAGGACATTGCGGAGTATGTAGTAGTTTGTGATGTATGTCAGAGAGTGAAGGCAGAGCATCAGACGCCAGCTGGATTGTTACAGCCATTGCCAATACCCGAATGGAAGTGGGGTAAGCTAGGCATGGATTTTATCACAGGATTACCCAGGACTCGTCCAAGCTATGACTCGATATGGGTTGTAGTCGATCGTTTGACGAAGGTAGATCATTTTATCCCAGTGAAGACCACTTACACTAGTGCTAAGTTGGCAAAGATATATATGACCAGGATCGTTTGTCTGCATGGAGTTCTGAGGACCATTGTATCAGATAGAGGAACCCAATTTACCTCAAAGTTCTGGAATCAGTTGCATGAAACTTTGGGTACCAGGCTAGAGTTCAGTACAGCCTTTCATCCACAGATAGATGGATAGACCGAGAGAGTCAATCAGATTCTGGAAGACATGTTGAGAGCTTGTGCGCTAGATTATGGGTCTAGTTGGGACGACAAATTGCCATATGCAGAGTTCTCTTACAACAATAGTTACCAAGCCAGTTTGAAGATGGCCCCTTTCAAAGCTTCATACGGAAGGATGTGCAGGACACCATTGTTGTGGGATGAAGTTGGAGACCATTAGTTGTTTGGACCAGATTTGATTAAAGAGTCTGAAGAGAAGGTCAAACTAATTCGCGATAGACTCAAGGTAGCCCAATCCAGGAGTAGAGCTATGCGGATCCTAAACGCAAGGAGATAGTTTACGAAGTCGGAGACAAAGTGTATCTTCGTGTGTCCCCACTTCGAGGAGTTAAGCAATTTGGAGTTAAAGGAAACTTAGCACCACGTTTTGTGGGACCATACAAAGTTTTGGAACATATGGGAGAAGTTTCTTACAAGTTGGAGCTGCCCGAAGGATTGTCAGGAGTTCACGATGTGTTCCACGTTTCGCAGTTGAAGAAGTGCCACGCAGAGATGGCCGATATTCCTCTCAGAGATACAGTGCCACTGGAAGCGATTCAGTTGGATAGCGATTTGACCTACGAGGAGAAACCAGTCAAGATTCTCGAGTTTGCCAGCCGAGTCACACGCAGCAAAGTTATCAAGTTTTGCAAAGTTCAGTGGAGCCACCATACCGAGGGTGAAGCTACCTGGGAATGAGAGGAATACCTATGGAAGGACCACCCTCACCTATTTTCTAGCCAACCCGAATCTCGAGGGCGAGATTCATCTTAAGGGGGGTAGGTTTGTAACATCCCAAATATTCAATTTGGAATGTTATACATTAGATCATCATTGCATATCATATTTTATTGCATTTTGGCTTGATCCTAGAAATTCTACGCAACTCAAGGACCCACAGAGAGAGTTGGGGAATTCGTTATTTTCATATTTTAGTTTTCTCAAATTTTGAAAAGAAGATTGTTTGATTTTAATTATTTTCTCTTTGAAAATTTCTTTTATGAAAATAAAAGAGAGGGGTTAAAATGACTTCCCCAAAATAAAGAAATATTGGAATTAAATATTAAAATCAAATAAGAATTTTATTCGGAGTTTTATCGCTATTTATTTGAATTAGGAAAATATGTGTTTTTTAAAACTACATTAGAGGCCCAAATAAATGTTCACTTTGTTCACTATATTTTTAGAGGACGGGGAAAATTTATTTCAGGATTTTTGGAGTCCGTTTAGTATTTCTTTTCTTTGTTTTTCCGCATGAATTTTTTTTAAAAGTCAACCGACCTAGCCGGGCAGTGCCCGACTAGGACTCGCTCCGGCCGGCCTTTATAACTCACGCCCCGAGCCCCCGCAGCCCACTAGCCCGCCCTACCGCCCTGCTGGGGCTCGGGGCACGAGTTATAAAGGCCGGCCGGAGCGAGTCCTAGTTGGGCATGGCCCGGCTAGGTCGGTTGAATTTGTTTAAAAAAAATTCCGTGCAAAAAAACAAAGAAAAGAAATACTAAACGGACTCCAAAAATCCTGAAATAAATTTTCCCCGTCCTCTAAAAATATAGCTAACAAAGTGAACATTTATTTGGGCCACTAATGTAGTTTTGAAAAACGCATATTTTTCCTAATTCAAATAAAATAGCGATAAAACTCCGAATAAAATTCTTATTTGATTTTAATATTTAATCTCCAATATTTCTTTATTTTGGGGAAGTCATTTTATCCCCTCTCTTTTATTTTCATAAAAGAAATTTTCGAAGAGAAAATAATTAAAATCAAACAATCCTCTTTTCAAAATTTGAGAAAACTCAAATATGAAAATAACGAATTCCCCAACTCTCTCCGTGGGTCCTTGAGTTGCATAGAATTTTTTAGGATCAAGACAAAATGCAATAAAATATGATATGCAATGATGATCTAATGTATAACATTCCAAATTGAAAATTTGCGATGTTACAGGTGTAGGCTAGTTGCCCAAACGTTCATTGTGTCAATGTTGCTTTCCTATTATCTGACTTGGCAAATGATAGCAATGCTAGTGTGTTAATTTGGTGCAGGTTGCTGAAGATAAGAAGACAAACTCTGAAAACAGCAAGTCAACCCCATTGATTCTTTCCAATAAATCTAGGACAGGTAATATGGCAATAACTCATGATTAATCTATTTGGTTCCCCTCCCAATTTATGTTATGATGCAGTGGTCGAGACACTCTCCACTATCAATAATACAAGCCTGCCAAAATCGCCATCTGAATCTGTTCAGTATCCTCTGCCTCGAATGCAATGGAAAAAATTTATGTTTGTGAACCAATTAATGGCTGAAGCAATGATGGAAATGGTGGAGGAATCAGAGGTGCAGATTCGTGCGCAACAACAACTGATCAATGTTTTCAGAGACAGTGTAGCAAAGCAGCAAGAACTAGCCCACATGCTTATGGGCGTCATCCGTGCTGAGGTTGTAGATTGTAACATTCTAGATCATTAGGTTCTATTCGTTTATTTGCACTAGCATCAATCTTTGATTGCCTAGTGGATGTAATTTCCTATAATATATGTTGGATGTGTAACGTTTTTCCCTGTATGTCGTACCTTTGCTTGATCGGTTTTGGTCCTGTGCATAATTGCTCGTCGTAATGGGCTCAAATTATCTAATTTGGCCTAAAGACATGTACGAACTTTAGTGGGCCCATTAAGTTAATGGGCCGTTACCAGGCTGAAAGTTAATGGTCGGCCCTCTTACCTCCCGGGTCGTTAATAGGCCGACATCGAAGCGGGCAACAGGTGGGCCCATTTGATTTCACGGGCCGTTAACAGGTCGTTACTAAGTTCGGGCTACATATGGCCCAACTATACTGTGCGCCTTTAGCAGGACGAAAGAGACAGCGGGCTTGTACTGGACCATGAAGAGCATGGGCCGCTAAGAGGCCGAAAGCCAGGTTGTATTGTAAATGGCCCAACTATGTTGTGGGCCTTTAGCAGGCCGAAAGAGAAACCGGGCTGGTATTGGACCATGAAGGGCATGGGCCGTTAAAAGGCCAAAACTCAGGTCTGACTACAAATGGCCCAACTCATTTATGTGTCATTAACAGGCTGAAAGGCACACAGGGCCGGGAATTGGCCCAACACTTAAATGGGTCGCTAAAAGGCCAAAACTCAGGTCCGACTACAAATGGCCCAACTGATTTATGGCTTGTCAATAGGCTGAAAGACACACCAGGCCGGAAATTGGCCCAACACTTAACTTAAAGGACAAAACTCAGGTCCGACTACAAATGGCCGAACTGATTTATGGGTCGTCAACAGGCTGAAAGACACACTGGGCCGGAAATTAGCCCAACATTTAATTGGGTCGCTAAAAGGCCAAAAGATGTACATCCTGAAAATTGGCCCATCCCTTAAATGGGTCGTTAACAGGTTGAAATCTCATCGGGCCGATATTGAGCCCAAATATATAGCGGGCTGTTAACGGGCTCGAATTGACAATGGGCTGCAATGGTGTCAAATCTTTAACGGGCCGTTGACGGGCCGAATTGGCACATCTCATATGGGTCGTGGGCTTAAATGGACCTGACACAAGTACACCTTATATGGGCCGGCCTGCTAATTTTTACTGGGCCAGCCTTTTTCACCGGAATGGGCCACTATTGGGTCATGCCACGTGTCGACCTATCATAGGCGCCTCCTGTCTAATGAGTGGATGACATATGTCCCAACGGTGAGGCAACATGTGTTTCCTCCGGCCAATGATGATTTTACACGTGGAAAATCTCCATTGGTCCAGGCTGTTAACGGGTTATCGGATCCAAAATCGGACCCAATAGCTTAACGGTGTTCCGTTGCGGTGGATGCCACGTGTCGGTCACCCTTGACGAAAGCACTTCTGTGACGCGCGATTTATCGTCATGGAAGTGGACACTTCCGTGATGATAATTTTGGTAATGTCATGGAACACTTCTATGATAGCATAGGTATGACTATCTTGATTCTGTCATAAAATCATCATGGGTGTACATGCATGACAAAAAACATGACCTACTGTGACAAACATGTATCATCATGGAAGTGTATTTTTTTGTAGTGCTTGCCAGCACCACAGTCATGGGATGTACATGGAAAATTCACTCATCCAGAGAGTGCTAGCTCAATGACCAGCTCACAAAAGAGAAGAATGAGAAAACTAGCAACGGAGAAGGCACCAATGATGATCAGAGCCCTCCACCTCTGCCAGCCCGGTCCGGATCCCAGGCCTACGACACCATATGTAGTCATTGACACCATGTGCCATAGGCCTGCTAACCACCTAAGCTTTTACTCATGTTTTTTTCATTGTTGTCTACTAGAGCCATGGGTGATTAGTCCAGTGGAGCCATGTGACGATGACATGAACCTAGGGTAGGGTCTTAGGGCCGACCTAGACGCCCTACCCACACGACACAAGAGTCCAAGGCCTACAAAGTTAAACAGAAGATACCAACTGAAATCCTCATGAAGTACAATACACTCGATAGGAGATATCACTCCGATATCTCAATTCCACTCGACGACCATAGTTCACTCGGAAGACAAGGATCCACTCGGAGTACAGAAGACCTAGAGCCACCCCTGGATGGCAATGGTCAGGCATTCACTCCGTCATCATAAAGATCATTTAATACAGGTGTTACCAGTAATGTATGTAACTTTACTCTCTCATTGAACCCTGTGTAACCGAGGACTGCGAGGGGTCGGCGTACTCTATATAAGCCGCCCCTCCCCTCTAGCACAAGGGTTCGCACCCCCTGTAACTCATACTCCAATCAACAAGCCTCCGCGGCACCGAGACGTAGGGTTGTTACCTCCTTCGAGAGGGGCCTAAACTAGTAAAACCGAGCGTACAACCTCATTGTAGCTAGGACTCTGCCCTTTCTTACGTACCCCCATATTCTACCATTAGATCTATTCCCACAACAGTTGGCGCCCACCATGGGGCAGGCATCTGAGCGACTTCCGGTGAGGTTGCAATCTTCGATCTTCATCAACATGGTCTCCGGCGGTGGATTGTCCTTGGGTCACGAGTTCCGCCTCGGCGCACTCACCTTCATCGCCGACGACTCATCTTGGCTCCAAGAATCCCCCCTCGATGTCGACGCTCTCCCCATTCGTGGGGCAGCGCATTTTCGTGCAAGTGCATGTGGCGTCCTCCTACGGCAGCCGTCGACTCAGTATCGGCCGGCTCCCGCGACGTCCTCGCTCCCCGCAGCCCGTCGCCGCAAGCGATCTGGTCGCTCACGACTCTAGCAGTGCGTGAAGCACGCAGTGGCCTGTCAGTCGGCCACTCCTCGAATCACGGCAATTGAGCCCGGTGAATCCCTCTATGGGTTGTTTGATCTGTCGATTGGTCACTCTGATACTCTCTCCGAGTATGAAAGCAACGACCCTGGGGCGGAGGTCCTCATGGTTGGCTCTTAGCGTAGGCCGCCAGGATTTCCCCATGGAGGCTGTGGTGGAAGCGATGGCCCGTCTCACGGCAATGACGAGTACTACCCGTGAGCTCTCACTATGGAACAAAGGGAAGAGATGCGGCACAGAGACGAACAAGTACAGACCCCCATCGTTGGGGAGACCGCCGAGGCTCGGGCCTTGGAGGCCGTGCGCATAGCCACTTTGACTGAGCGACACACTTGGAGGATCTCCAGAAGTCACTCAATGACCGTGCCCGTAGAGAGATCCCAAGTTCCAGTCGATGACAATGACAGTTGTTTCCGGTTGGGCCTCGAGATGAGTGTCAGGTATACCGCACTCCGATTCAGAATGTTGCAGCAGCCGCTCGTATTGTAGATTCCATCCAGCCTTCCCGTTCTGAGGCTGGGAGAGGCTTGGAACATATTAGGACGCTGCTCAGGGCGCCTGGTGAGCAGAATTCAATTGTTTCCCAATCGCGCAATAGAATTCACATTAGGTCCATCAGAGCAGACACGGTTCAGCCGACGGACAGCCCAAGGTCGCCTCTGTGCTGTGAAGATCGTGGTTATTGATGTCTACTACACAACCTTCTTCTTGTAGACATTGTTGGGACTCCAAGTGCAGAGGTTTGTAGGACAGTAGCAAATTTCCCTCAAGTGGATGACCTAAGGTTTATCAATCCATGGGAGGCGTAGGATGAAGATGGTCTCTCTCAAACAACCTTGCAACCAAATAACAAAGAGTCTCTTGTGTCCCCAACACACCCACTACAATGGTAAATTATATAGGTGCACTAGTTCGGCGAAGAGATGGTGATACAAGTGCAATATGGATGATAGATATAGGTTTTTGTAATCTGAAAATATAAAAACAGCAAGGTAACAAGTGGTAAAAGTGAGCATAAACGGTATTGCAATGGTAGGAAACAAGGCCTAAGGTTCATACTTTCACAAGTGCAAGTTCTCTCAACAATAATAACATAATTGGATCATATAACTATCCCTCAACATGCAACAAAGAGTCACTCCAAAGTCACTAATATCGGAGAACAAACGAAGAGATTATTATAGGGTATGAAACCACCTCAAAGTTATTGTTTCTCATTGATCAATTCAAGAGTCTGTAGTAAAATAAAACGAAGATATTCTTTCTGTTTGATCTATCATAGAGTTCGTACTATAATAACACCTTAAGACACAAATCAACCAAAACCCTAATGTCACCTAGATACTCCAATGTCACCTTAAGTATCCGTAGGTATGATTATACGATATGCATCACACAATCTCATATTCATCTATTCAACCAACACAAAGTACTTCAAAGAGTGCCCCAAAGTCTCTACCGGAGAGTTAAGACGAAAACGTGTGCCAACCCCTATGCATAAGTTCACAAGGTCACTGAACCCGCAAGTTGATCACCAAAACATACATCAATTAGATCACGTGAATATCCCATTGTCACAACGGATAAGCACGGAAAGACATACATCAAGTGTTCTCAAATCCTTAAAGACTCAATCCGATAAGATAACTTCAAAGGGAAAACTCAATCCATTACAAGAGAGTAGAGGGGGAGAGATCCAACTATAATAGCAAAGCTCGCGATACATCAAGATTGTGCCATATCAAGAACACGAGAGAGAGAGAGAGAGAGAGATCAAACACATAGCTACTGGTACATACCCTCAGCCCCGAGGGTGAACTACTCCCTCCTCGTCATGGAGAGCGTCGGGATGATGAAGATGGCCACCGATGAGGGATCCCCCTCCGGCAGGGTGCCGGAACAGGGTCCCGAGAGGTTTTTGGTGGCTACAAAGGCTTGCGGCGGTGGAACTCCCGATCTACTGTGCTCTTTGATGTTTTTAGGGTATATGGATATATATAGGCTAAAGAAGTCGGTCAGGGGAGCCACGAGGGTCCCACGAGGGTGGAGGCGCGCCCAGGGGTAGGGCGCGCCTCCCTGCCTCGTGGCCACCTCGAAGCTTCCCTGACGTCTACTCCAAGTCTCCTGGATTGCTTCCGTTCCAAAAATAACTCTCCCTAAGGTTTCATTCCGTTTGGACTCCATTTGATATTCCTTTTCTTTGAAACACTGAAATAGGCAAGAAAACAACAATTTGGGTTGGGCCTCTGGTTAATAGGTTAGTCCCACAAATAATATAAAAGTGTATAGTAAATCCCACAAACATCCAAAACGGGTAATATAATAGCATGGAACAAACAAAAATTATAGATACGTTGGAGACGTATCAAGCATCCCCAAGCTTAATTCCTGCTGGTCCTCGAGTAGGTAAATGATAAAAACAAAAAAAATGTGGAATGCTACCTAGCATATTTCTCAATGTAATTTTTTTTATTGTGGCATGAATGTTCAGATCCAAATGATTAAAAATAAAAGTTCATATTGACATAAGAAATAGTAATATTTCAAGCATACTAACAAAGCAATCATGTCTTCTCACAATAACATGGCTAAAGAAAGTTCATCCCTACAAAATCATATAGTTAGGCTATGCTTCATTTTCATCACACAAAATACTCCCATCATGCACAACCCCGGTTTCATCCAAGCAATTGGTTCATACTTTTTAATGCGCTTTAGCTTTTTTCAACTTTCACGCACTACATGAGCGTGAGCCATGGATATAGCACTATGGGTGGAATAGAATATGATGATGGAGGTTGTGTGGAGAAGACAAAAAAGGAGAAAGTCTCACATTGACGAGGCTAATCAACGGGCTATGGAGATGCCCATCAATTGATGTCAACATGAGGAGTAGGGATTGCCATGCAATGGATGCACTAGAGCTATAAATGTATGAAAGCTCAACAAAAGAAACTAAGAGGGTGTGCCTCCAACTTGCTTGCTCACAAAGACCTAGGGCATTTTGAGGAAGCCCATCATTGGAATATACAAGCCAAGTTCTATAATGAAAAATTCCCACTAGTATATGAAAGTGACAACATAAGAGACTCTCTATCATGAAGAACATGGTGCTACTTTGAAGCACAAGTGTGGAAAAGGATAGTAACATTGTCCCCCTTTTTATTTTCTTTCTTTTGGGCCTTTTTTTATTTGGCCTTTCTTTTTTTTATTGGCCTTTTTTTGGCCTTCCTTTTTTATATAAGGGACAATGCTCTAAAAATGATGATCATCACACTTCTATTTACTTACAACTCATGGATTACAACTCGATACTAGAACAAGATATGACTCTATATGAATGCCTCCGGCGGTGTACCGGGATATGCAATAAATCAAGAGTGACATGTATGAAAAATTATGAAGGTGGCTTTCCCACAAATACGATGTCAACTACATGATCATGCCAAAGCAATATCACAATGATGGAGCGTGTCATAATAAACGGAACGGTGGAAAGTTGCATGGCAATATATCTCGGAATGGCTATGGAAATGCCATAATAGGTAGGTATGGTGGTTGTTTTGAGGAAGATATAAGGAGGTTTATGTGTGATAGAGCGTATCATATCACGGGGTTCGGATGCACCGGCGAAGTTTGCACCAACTCTCAAGGTGAGAAAGGGCAATGCACGGTACCGAAGAGGCTAGCAATGATGGAAGGGTAAGAGTGCGTATAATCCATGGACTCACATTAGTCATAAAGAACTCATATACTTATTGCAAAAGTTTATTAGCCCTCAAAGCAAAGTACTACTATGCATGCTCCTAGGGGAAGGGTTGGTAGGATTTAACCATCGCGCGATCCCGACCTCCACACATAAGGAAGGCAATCAAAAGAGCACCCCATGCAACAAATTTGTTACACAACTTTTACCATACGTGCATGCTACAGGACTTGCCAACTTAAACACAAGTATTTCTCAATTTCATAATTACCCAACTAGCATGACTCTAATATTACCACCTTTATATCTCAAAATAATTATCAAGCATCAAACTGATTATAGCATCCAATTCACTTTCTATGATAGTTTTTATTATACCCAACTTGGATGCCCATCATTCTAGGACCAATTTTATAACCATAGCAAATACCATGCTGTTCTAAAAGACTCTAAAAATAATATAAGTGAAGCATGAGAGATCAATAATTTCTACAAAATAAAACCACCGTCGTGCTCTAAAAAGATATAAGTGAAGCACTAGAGCAAAAGTTATCTAGCTCAAAAGATATAAGTGAAGCACATAGAGTATTCTAATAAATTCCGAATCATGTTGTGTCTCTCCCAAAAAGATGTGTACAGAAAGGATGATTGTGGTAAAATAAAAAGCAAAGAATCATATCATACAAGACGCTCCAAGAAAAACACATATCATGTGGTGAATAAAAATATAGCTCCAAGTAAAGTTACCGATAGACAAAGACGAAAGAGGGGATGCCTTCCGGGGCATCCCCAAGCTTAGGCTCTTGGTTGTCCTTGAATATTACCTTGGTTTGCCTTGGGCATCCCCAAGCTTAGGCTCTTGCCACTCCTTATTCCATAGTCCATCAAATCTTTACCCAAAACTTGAAAACTTCACAACACAAAACTTAACAGAAAACTCGTAAGCTCCGTTAGTATAAGAAAATAAATCACCACTTAGGTACTGTTGTGAACTCATTCTAAATTCATATTGGTGTAATATCTACTGTATTTCAACTTCTCTATGATTCATACCCTCCGATACTACTCATAGATTCATCAAAATAAGCAAACAACACAATGAAAACAGAATCTGTCAAAAACAGAACAGTCTGTAGTAATCTGTATCAAACGTATACTTATGGAACTCCAAAAATCGTACCAAATTAGGAAAACCTGAGAAATTTGTGTACCAAGCCGTAGAAAAATTAATCATATCAAAATCACGTTTATGTGAATTATCAAAACTAATTTACTGGGTGCAAAAGTTTCTGATTTTCAGCAGGATCAACACATCTATCACCGTAAGCTATCCTAAAGGTCTTACTTGGCACTTTATTGAAACAAAAGCTATAAAACATGATTACTACAGTAGTATGATCATGTGAACACACAAAAACAGTAACGGTAAATATTGTGTTGTCTCCCAATAAACGCTTTTCTTTAATGCCTTTTAGCTAGGCATGATGATTTCAATGATGCTCGCATAAAAGATAAGAATTGAAACATAAAGAGAGCATCATGAAGAATATTACTAAAACATTTAAGTCTAACCCACTTCCTATGCATAGGGATTTTGTGGGCAAACAACTTATGGGAATAATAATCAACTAGCATAGGAAGACAAAACAAGCATAGCTTCAAGATTTTCAACACATAGAGAGGAAACTTGATATTATTGCAAATCCTACAAGCATATGTTCCTCCCTCATAATAATTTTCAGTAGCATCATGAAGGAATTCAACAATATAACCAGCACATAAAGGATTCTTTTCATGATCTACTTGCATAGAAATTTTACTACTCTCCACATAAGCAAGTTTATTCTCATCAACAGTAGTGGGAGCAAACTCAACAAAGTAACTATCATGTGAAGCATAATCCAATTGAAAATGATGAAAAGTTTCATGGTTATGTTTATTCTTTATAGCATATGTGTCATCACAATAATCATCATAAATAGGAGGCATGCTATCATCATAATAAATTTGCTCATCAAAACTTGGGGGACTAAACATATCATCTTCATCACACATAGCTTCCCCAAGCTTGTGGCTTTGCATATCATTAGCATCATGGATATTCAAGGAATTCATACTAACAACATTGCAATCATGCTCATCATTCAAAGATTTAGTGCCAAACATTTTATAGACTTCTTCTTATACCACTTGAGCACAATTTTCCTTTCCATCATTCTCATGAAAGATATTAAAAAGATGAAGCGTATGAGGCAAACTTAATTCCATTTTTTGTAGTTTTCTTTTATAGACTAAACTAGTGATAAAACAAGAAACTAAAAGATTCGATTGCAAGATCTAAAGATATACCTTCAAGCACTCACCTCCCTGGCAACGGCGCCAGAAAAGAGTTGATGACTACTACACAACCTTCTTCTTGTAGACGTTGTTGGGCCTTCAAGTGCAGAGGTTTGTAGGACAGTAGCAAATTTCCCTCAAGTGGATGACCTAAGGTTTATCAATCTGTGGGAGGTGTAGGATGGAGATGGTCTCTCTCAAACAACCCTGCAACCAAATAACAAAGAGTCTCTTGCATCCCCAACACACCCAATACAATGTTAAATTGTATAGGTGCACTAGTTCGGCGAAGAGATGGTGATACAAGTGCAATATGGATGATAGATATAGGTTTTTGTAATCTGAAAATATAAAAACAGTGAGGTAACAAGTGGTAAAAGTGAGCGTAAACGGTATTGCAATGGTTGGAAACAAGGCCTAAGGTTCATACTTTCACTAGTGCAAGTTCTCTCAACAATAATAACATAATTGGATCATATAACTATCCCTCAACATGCAACAAAGAGTCACTCCAAAGTCACTAATAGCGGAGAACAAACGAAGAGATTATTGTAGTGTACGAAACCACCTCAAAGTTATTCTTTCTGATCAATCTATTCAAGAGTTTGTAGTAAAATAACACGAAGCTATTCTTTCCGTTCGATCTATCATAGAGTTTGTAATAGAATAACAACTTAAGACACAAATCAACCGAAACCCTAACGTCACCTAGATACTCCAATGTCACCTCAAGTATCCCTGGGTATGATTATATGATATGCATCACACAATCTCAGATTCATCTATTCAACCAACACAAAGTACTTCAAAGAGTGCCCCAAAGTTTCTATCGGAGAGTTAAGACGAAAACGTGTGCCAACCCCTATGCATAAGTTCACAAGGTCACTGAACCCGCAAGTTGATCACCAAAACATACATCAAGTAGATCACGTGAATATCCCATTGTCACCATAGATAAGCACATCAAGACATACATCAAGTGTTCTCAAATCCTTAAAGACTCAATCTGATAAGATAACTTCAAAGGGAAAACTCAATCCATTACAAGAGAGTAGAGGGGGAGAGATCCAACTATAATAGCAAAGCTCACGATACATCAAGATCGTGCCATATCAAGAACACGAGAGAGAGAGAGAGAGAGAGAGAGAGAGAGAGATCAGACACATAGCTATTGGTACATACCCTCAGCCCCGAGGGTGAACTACTCCTTCCTCGTCATGGAGAGTGCCAGGATGATGAAGACGGCCACCGGTGAGGGATCCCCCTCCGGCAGGGTGCCGGAACAAGGTCCCAAGAGGTTTTTGGTGGCTACAGAGGCTTGCAGCGGCGGAACTCCTGATCTATTGTGCTCTTCAATGTTTTTAAGGTATATGGATATATATAGGTGAAAAAAGTCAGTCAGGGGAGCCACGAGGGGCCCACGAGGGTGGGGGCGCACCCAGGGGGTAGGGCATGCCTCCCTGCCTCGTGGCCACCTCGAAGCTTCCCTGACGTCTACTCCAAGTCTCCTGGATTGCTTCCGTTCCAAAAATAACTCTCCCGAAGGTTTCATTCTGTTTGGAGTGCGTTTTATATTCCTTTTGTTCGAAACACTGAAATAGGCAAGAAAACAGCAATTTGGGTTGGGCCTCTAGTTAATAGGTTAGTCCCAAAAATAATATAAAAGTGTATAGTAAAGCCCACAAACATCCAAAACAGGTAATATAATAGCATGGAACAATCAAAAATTATAGATACGTTGGAGACATATCAGTTATCACCAAGACCAGTACCTGAGTCGAGGCCACGGGCAGTTAGATCCTTGATTCCACTGTGATGACCGCCACCAAGTGCCCATGGCCCCTTCGAGGGGTGGTTTGTATGCGCCTCGGCGGCATGATGACAGGCACTCGTACGACGACGAGCAGAGGATTCCAATCAACCCCCGAGAGCCCGGGTTCGATGCAAGGTTAGTTCTCGTTCAGGGCCTGGTTGACAGAGGCAGAGCAAACAGAGAAGGGCTGGACAGAGGTCATCCAAGTAGCAGCAGAGTGTTCGTCTTAGGGCCCGAGTGTTTCAGCAGAGCCATTCGTGCCACTGAGATTCCTCCGAACTTCAGGTTGGCTGCAGGAGTGAGCAAGTTTACTGGCGAGTCAAAGCCAGACACATGGTTGGAAGATTACGGAGTGGCAGTGCAGGTCGGTGGAGGCAATGAAGAATTAGCCATGAAGCACCTCCCCTTGATGCTTGAGGGCTCGGCCAGGGCCTGGTTGAATCAGCTGGCTCCAACCAGCATATACTGTTGAAAAGACTTGGCTCGAGTGTTTATCAAGAAATTTGAAGGCACTTGCAAGCGGGCCGCTGGTCTGTCTGAGTTGCAACACTGTGTTAAAAAGCCTAATGAGACCTTGAGGGATTATATCCAGTGTTGGACTACACTTCACCATCTGGTGGAGAATGTCTCAGAGCACCAGGTAGTCTGCGCTTTCAAGGAAGGCATACGATATAGAGAGCTCACATCGAAATTTGGTCATTCCGGGACCATGACCCTGAATCAAATGACGGAGATAGCCACTCGGTATGCAAATGGCGAAGAAGAAGACCGACTCCACAATGGCAAAGGAAAGATAATCGGCCATGATGTTGGCAGTGGAAACCCCAGTCGGAAGCAGAAACACAAAGCCGAAGCCGTTGGTCAGGCTGAGGCTGAAGTGGTGAATACCCAAGGGAAGTTCAAAGGAAAGCCCAAGGGGCCTTGGGTGCCCAAAAGATTGAAGGATCAGTCGGGCCAGGACGTCCTGGATTTACCGTGTCACATCCACAGGAAGAAAGATGAAGAGGGTAGCTTGATTTTTCCCAAACACACCACTCGACAGTGTAGACTCCTTATACAGCAGTTTCGTGAGGGATAGCCCAGTGAGTAGGACTCTGATAAGGACGAAGATGAGGAAAAGACCAATGGTTACCCGAAGGTCAATGCGACTTTGGTGATTTTTGTCGATGTTGAGAGCAAAAGTCGACTGAAATTCATAAATAGAGAGGTCAACATGGTTGCTCCGGCAACTACAACGTACCACAAATGGTCAAAAGAGTCCTATTACATTCGACCAGTCTAATCACCCAGCTCACGTTGCTACACTCGGGCGGCAAGCTTTGGTGGTTGATACGTCCATTTTGCATCATGTGTACCTACTATTATTTATAATTTTTTATGCATAATAATGCTTTTTGGAGTAATTACAATGCCTTTTCTCTCATAATTTGCAAGGTACACACAAAGAGAGAGAATTCCGGCAGCTGGAAATTTGGACCTAAAAAAGTTACGTCGGGCTACCTATTCTGCACAACTCCAAATGAGCCGAAACTTTACGGAGATTTTTTATGGAATATATAAGAAATATTGGAGTCAATAAGTATGAGAGGGGGCCCACCGGGTGGGCACAACCCACCTGGGCGCGCCAGGGAGCCCAAGCGTGCCCTGGTGGGTTGTGCTCTCCTCAGCCCACCTCCGGTGCCCATCTTCTGGTATATAAGTCATTTTGACCTAGAAAAAAATAAGGAGAGGAATTTTGGGATGGAGCGCCGCCGTCTCGAGGCGGAACTTGGGCAGGAGCACTTTTGCCCTCCGATGGAGCGATTCCGTCGGGGGAACTTCCGGGAGGAGGAAATCATCGTCATCATCATCACCAACAACTCTCCCATCTTGGGGAGGGCAATCTCCATCAACATCTTCAACAACACCATCTCCTCTCAAACCCTAGTTCATCTCTTGTGTTCAATCTTTGTACCGAAACTATAGATTGGTGCTTGTGGGTGACTAGTAGTGTTGATTACATCTTGTAGTTGATTACTATATGGTTTATTTGGTGGAAGATTATATGTTCAGATCCAATATGCTATTTAACACCCCTCTGATCTTGAGCATGTTTATCACTTGTGAGTAGTTACTTTTGTTCTTGAGGTCACGGGAGAAATCATGTTGCAAGTAATCATGTGAACTTGATATGTGTTCGATATTTTGATAGTATGTATGTTGAGATTCCCTTAGTGGTGTCATGTGAACGTCGACTACATGACAGTTCACCATATTTGGGCCTAAGGGAATGCATTGTGGAGTAGTTATTAGATGATGGGTTGCGAGGGTGACAGAAGCTTAAACCCTAGTTTATGCGTTATTCCGTAAGGGACGGATTGGATCCAAAAGTTTAATGCTATGGTTAGAATTTATTCTTAGTACTTTTATCGTAATTGTTGATGCTTGCAAGGGGTTAATCATAAGTAGGAGGTTTTTCCAAGTAAGAACAGCACCTAAGCACCGGTCCACCCACATATCAAATTATCAAAGTAGCGAACATGAATCGAATCAACATGATGAAAGTGACTAGATGAAATTCCCGTGTACCCTCAAGAATGCTTTGCTTATTATAAGAGACCATTTTGGCCTGTCCTTTGCCTGAAAAGGATTGGGATAATGATATGTCTCCAACGTATCTATAATTTTTTATTGTTACATGCTGTTATATCATCATTCTTGGATGTTTTACAATCATTTTATATCATTTTTTGGTACTAACCTATTGACATAGTGCCCAGTGCTAGTTGTTGTTTTTTGCATGTTTTTTACATTGCAGGAAATCAATATCAAACGGATCCAAATGCAACGAAACTCCTGGAGGATTTTTTTGGGCCAAAAGACATCCAATGGGCCAAGGAAGCACCTGGGGGCTGCTAGAGGGGAGCAGCACCCACCAGGGCACGCCAGGAGGCCCAAGCACGCCCTGGTGTGTTGTGCCCACCTCGAGTGCCCCCTGAACCGCCTCTTTGCTCTATAAATACCCAAATACTCCAGAAACCCTATGGGAGTCGACGAAAACCAATTCCAGCCGCCGCAGAGTCCAGAACCACCATATCCAAACAAGACACCGTCATGGAGGGGTTCACCACTTCCATTGGTGCCTCTCCTATGATGCGTGAGTAGTTCTTTGTAGACCTATGGGTCCGTAGTTCGTAGCTAGATGGCTTCCTCTCTATCTCTTGATTATCAATACAATGGTCTCTTGGAGATCCATATAATGTAAGTCTTTTGGCGGCGTGTTTGTTGGGATCCGATGGACTTTGAGTTTATGATCAGATCTATGTTTTTATCCAAGAAAGTTATTTGAGTCTTCTTTGATCTCTTATATGCATGATTGCTTATAGCCTCGTATTTCTTCTCCAATATTAGGGTTTTGTTTGGCCAACTTGATCTATTTATCTTGCAATGAGAAGAGGTGTTTTGTAGTGGGTTCGATCTTACGGTGCTTGGGTTCGATCTTACGGTGCTTGATCCCAGTGACAGAAGGGGAACCAACACGTATGTATTGTTGCTACTAAGGATAACATATCTCCGAAATAGATAAACGGATCTTGTCTACATCATGTCATCATTCTTATTTCATTACTCTATTTTCTCATGAACTTAATACACTAGAAGCATGCTGGATAGCGGTCGATGTGTGGAGTAATAGTAGTAGATGCAGGTAGGAGTCGGTCTACTAATCTTGGACGTGATGCCTATATAATGATCATTGCCTGGATATCGTCATGATTATTTGAAGTTCTATCAATTGCCCAACAGTAATTGTTTTCCCACCGTTTTCTATTTTTATCGAGAGAAGCCACTAGTGAAACCTATGGCCCCCGGGTCTCTATTCATCATATTTGCCTTTGCGATCTATTTTTCCTTGCATTTATTTTCAGATCTACTAAACAAAAATTACAAAAATACCTTGCTGCAATTTATTTGTTCCACGATCTATTTATCCTATCTACCACTTTTACCTCACGTTATTTGCCTATATTGAGGCGTCGTATCCGGAAGGGATTGACAACCCCTTTAACACGTCGGGTTGCGAGTATTTGTTATTTGTGTGCAGGTGTTGTTTATGTGGTGTGAGGAGGTTCTCCTACTGGTTTGATAACCTTGGTCTCATCACTGAGGGAAATACCTACCGTCGCTATACTGCATCATCCCTTCCTCTTTGGGGAAATACCGACGTAGTTCTAGCAGACATCAAAAGGAATTTTTGGCGCCGTTGCCAGGGAGGATCTTCAACATCAACCAGGTTCCTAATCACAAATCTCATCTCCTTGCAATATACATTATTTGCCATTTGCCTCTCGTTTTCCTCTCCCCCACTTCACAAAAATTTGCCGTTTTATTCGCCCTCTTTTTCGTTCGCCATTTTCTCGTCAGATCTGTTTTTGTATGTGTTCTTGTTTGCATAGTCATGATGCCGCAAAGAAAATATTATGAAGTTCCTTACCCAAATATTTTGCTTGAAATTCAGAAAAGTACTAAGGAATATATGACTACGCAATTTGAGCATAATAAATATTTTACCGAAGAACTCAAGGAACACTCCATTGTGTTAGAAGCTATAACGAAACAACTCGATGATATTAGTAGAGAAGTTTGCAGTCTTCAATCTAAGTATGCTTTTGCTGAAAGTTTGTTGGAAAAAATATCCGATGCACAAGCCACTTTAGTGAATCAAATGGCCGCTAAACCAATTTTGTTAGAAGATAAAAGTGATGAGGATCTTAAAGTGATTGGTGTTTCTTATATTGATTCTTTGTTTAGTAAATTTAAGATTGATGAAAAAGGGACTGGAGAAGAGTCAACTTTAGTTAGAAGGCATCCCTATGATTCGGAGGGTGAAAATCTTTTGAAAAAATTGATAAAAGTGGGTTTGAAGAGGTCAAGACTTTAACTAGTGATGTGCCCACTATTTTGGATTACAAATACTTTAATTATGATAGTTGCTCTTTGGTTGATTGTATTTCTTTGTTGCAATCCATGATAAATTCACCCCATGCTTATGAACAAAATAAAGTTTTTACTAAACATATTGTTGATGCTATGATGAAAGCTTTTGAAGAAAAGTTGGAATTAGAAGTTTCAATTCCTAGAAAATTGCACGATGAATGGGAACCTACTATCAAATTAGAGATTAAAAATTATGAGTGTTTTTCTTTATATGACTTGGGTGCTAGTGTTTCTACAATTCCGAAATCTTTATGTGATGTGCTTGGTCTCACCGATATAGAAAAATGCTCTTTAAATTTGCACTTAGCGGATTCTACTACTAAAAAGCCTATGGGAAGGATTAATGATGTTCTTATTATTGAAAATAGGAATTATGTGCCCATAGATTTTATTGTTCTTGATATTGATTGCAATCCGTCTTGTCCAATTATTCTTGGTAGATTGTTTTTGCGTATTATTGGTGATGTGATTGATATGAAAGAAGGCAATATTAAATTTCAATTTCCACTAAGGAAGGGAATGGAACACTTCCCTAGAACAAGAATTAGGCCACCATATGAATCAATCATGAGGGTGTCTTATGAATCTAGAACCAAAGATGACAAAACTTAGATCCTACGTGTTATGCCTAGCTAGGGGCGTAAAACGATAGCGCTTGTTGGGAGGCAACCCAATGAATAAAATTTATTTTTGCTTTTTGCTTCAGGTTCTTGTGTGTTAGTACAATTATTCTACTGTTATGATTGTTTTTTTTTTTAATTAGTGTTTGTGCCAAGCAAGACCTTTAGGGAGACTTGCGTGAAAGTTTATTTGATCTTGCTGAAAAACAGAAACTTTTGCGCTCACGAGATTATTTTTCATTTTTAACAGAAGAGTGCTTTTAAGTTGGTTATTTTTTCAGAGAATTAATAGACAAATTCCTCACGTCAAACAATTTATTTCATAATTTTTGGAGTTACAGAAGTATTCGAAATTTCATATTGCTTCAGATTGTTCTGTTTTTGACAGATTCTGTTTTCTTTGCGTTGTGTGCTTGTTTTGATGATTCTATGGTTTTCTTTGATGAGTTTTTGCCATAGAAAAGTTGCAATATGTAGATATAATGCAAAAAAGAATAAGAATATGTTTGCTACAGTACTTATAGTAGTGGTTTGGTTTCTTATACTAACAGATCTCACAAAGGTTTTGTTTGAGTTTTGTGTGACTGAAGTTTTCAAGTTTTGGGTTATCTTACGATGGATGAAGGAATAAGGATAAGCAAAAGGCTGAGCTTGGTAATGCCCGAGGCACCCCAAGATAATATTCAAATAAGTAGCAAGAAACTAAGCTTGGGGATGCCTCCGAGTGGCATCCCCGCTTTCGAAAGAAAAAGGGTTTCCCCCGCTTTACATTATAAAGCAACGAACCAAGCATCCAACACAACAGTATAAAGTACAATCAAGTCATAAAGTCACACTGGGGGCACAGCAGGACAAGCCCCAAACAAAGCTAAAAAACAGCTAATCCGGCTCGAGGGGTGGTGGCGGCGGTGGCGGTGGTGGAGCAAAAGCCGATGCCGAGGAACGAAGACCCGTATGATGTTGTCGATGATGTCTCGGTCGCACCACTTGCTAAGCGGTCTCCATAGCTGCAAGAAGCCACACATTTTACAGATTGCATCGGTCACACAACACGGAATCACGCGTTTGATGACAAGTTTATTGTGGGTACACCAGAGGGTCCATGCCAGGGTACACACAGCCACCCAAGTGGGGGCGCGACTAGCGCCGGGGAGTCTAAGGACCTCCCCAAACAAGTCCGGGAGGTTGTCGTGGCACCAATTGCCACTAACCACCTCCCAAAAGCAGCTCCAGAGGAACTGGGCTGCAGGGCACCGGAAGAAGATGTGGTTGCAGTCTTCCGGTACCAAACAAATGGGACAGAGGCCATCCCCGCTTTCTCCTAACAACCATCGGTATTTTACTTGAAACTATATTTTTATTCATCACATGATATGAGTTTTGCTTGTTTTGCTTTGTGTTTTAGGTGTTGAATCCTTGCAGGACACACCCTTTTGAGAGAGCCAAACATTATGCTATGCTTGCTCCTATGCTTCACTTAAATTTTTAGAGCCATGAATTTGCTCTAGTACTTCACTTATATCTTTTTGAGCATGGTGTGCTTCGTTAATTTTGAAGAAATGCTCTCATGCTTCAGTTAGATTCATTTGGGAGTTAGTAAAATTTTGAAGAAATTCTCTCTTGCTTCACTTAGATTATTTTGAGAGAAAGAAAAAAATTATGCTCATGATCTTCACTTATATTTGTTTGAGCTTATCAAAAGCAACACATGAAAATAGTGCCAAAGTGATAGATATTCAAGGAGGATATAATAAAAACTTTCATGAAGATCATTGGACAAAATAAACTTGATTCTTAGTAATGGTTTTGAGATATGACGATATGATATGTGAGTCATGTTGATGAGTAATTGTGCTTTAGTAAGAATATTGATGTTACGGTTTGTGATTCCCCATGCAAGCACGAAAGTCAATAGTTATGCAATGAAATTTATATCCTACTTATGGTGCATTATTCGGTGTTACTTATTCTTAATGCTTGGGTACGAGATTTTTTGCTTTTTGGTTGGTTGCTTCTCAATCTTTTTGCTAGCCTTCATTTTGCACTAAGTATGATCACTACTTGTGCATCCAAAACCCTTTAAACCAGTTTTACCTTATGAGTCCACTATACCTACCTATATGCGGCATTTCCATGTCGTTCTAAGAAAATTTGCATGTGCCATCTCTCATGTTCAAAATAAATTTCTATTTTGTGTGCTCTACTACTCGCGAAGGGTAAAGGGTAGCCAATATTTTCCATGCTAGATGTGTTATTCTCACGATGAGTGTTTATTCACTTGTCATTGCACGAGAGTACGACAAAGGTATTAGGGATGCCTAGTCCCGAAATGAATAATGAATTTGCTTTATGTTGTCAAATAATAAATTCCTTGGAAAGTGTTGGTATGGAGGGCACCCGTGGATACGGTTAGCCATGGAAAGTGAAAGTTATGGTGGAAAAAGGAATAAACTTTATTTTTTGTTTGGGAACCGCCTATGATGTATCTAGCATGGAAAGTGTTGGGATGCTCCAAGTCGTTTTCATTGGTAGGAAAAGTATGCCTCTCAAAAATAATTTTTATCTCTCAATTTAAGCTTTGAGCTCTGGCACCTCTACAAATCCCTACTTCCCTCCGCGGAGGGCCTTTCTTTTACTTATGCAATTTTTATTTTGAATTGGAGTCACCATCTTCTCTTATAAAGCACCAACTAAGGGGCACTATGATCGTATTTGAGCATTGGTGTAGCTAATGTTCGAATGTGTTTCATGAATGGATCAATAATTGAGCATGATGGGCTAGGGATAACTTGCTTTAGTGTTGATATTTTGAAAGACATGGTTGCTTGTTGGTATGCTTGAGTATTAAAGTCTTCATGTCAAAACTAGACTATTTCTTTGAATGATATAAAAGTCTATATGTCCATGCTATAAAGAAAAGAATGTGATGAACATGTTAGGCAGCATTCCACATAAAAAAAAAATATTTTTATCATTTACCTACTCGAGGACGAGCAGGAATTAAGCTTGCGGATGCTGATACGTCTCCAACCTATCTATAATTTTTGATTGTTCCATGCTCTTATATTATCATTCTTGGATGTTTTACAATCATTTTATAGTAATTTTATATCCTTTTTTGGTACTAACCTATTGACATAGTGCCCAGTGCCAGTTGTTGTTTTCTGCATGTTTTTTACATCGCAGGAAATCAATATCAAATGGAGTCCAAAAGCAACAAAACTCCTGGAGGATTTTTTGGGCCAGAAGACATCCAGTGGGCCAAGGAAGCACCTGGGGGCTGATTTAGGGAAGCAGCACCCACCAGGGCGCGCCAGGAGGCCCAGGCGCGCCCTGGTGGGTTGTGCCCACCTCGTGTGCCCCTTGAACCGCCTCTTTGCTCTATAAATACCCAAATATTCCAGAAACCGTAGGGGTGTTGACGAAAATCAATTCCAGCCATCGCGGAGTCTAGAACCACCAGATCCAATCTAGACACCGTCATGGAGGGGTTCACCACTTCCATTGGTGCATCTCCTATGATGCGTGAGTAGTTCTTTATAGACCTACGGGTCCGTAGTTTGTAGCT
>NC_041391.1:468012364-468026007 GCF_002162155.2 Triticum dicoccoides | reverse complement strand
TCAATACAATGGTCTCTTGGAGATCCATATGATGTAAGTCTTTTGGCGGTGTGTTTGTTGGGATCCGATGAACTTTGAGTTTATGATCAGATTTATGTTTTTATCCAAGAAAGTTATTTGAGTCTTCTTTCATCTCTTACATGCATGATTGCTTATAGCCTCGTATTTCTTCTCCGATATTAGGGTTTTGTTTGGCCAACTTGATCTATTTATCTTGCAACGGGAAGAGGTGCTTTGTAGTGGGTTTGATCTTATGGTGCTTGACCCCAGTGATAGAAGGGAAACCGACATGTATGTATCGTTTCTACTAAGGATAACAAGATGAGATCTATATCTCCACAATAGATAAACGGATCTCGTCTACATCATGTCATTGTTCTTATTGCATTACTCCGTTTTCTCATGAACTTAATACACTAGATGCGTGCTGGATAGCGGTCGATGTGTGGAGTAATAGTAGTATATGCAGGCAGGAGTCGGTCTACTAATCATGGACATGATGCCTATATAATGATCATTGCCTGGATATCGTCATGATTATTTGAAGTTCTATCAATTACCCAACAGTAATTGTTTTCCCACCGTTTGCTATTTTTCTCGAGAGAAGCCACTAGTGAAACCTACGGCCCCCGGGTCTCTTTTCAACATATTTGCCTTTGCAATCTATTTTTCCTTGCATTTACTTTTAGATCCACTAAACCAAAATTACAAAAATACCTTGCTGCAATTTATTTGTTCCACGATCTATTTATCCTATCTACCACTTTTACCTCACGTTATTTGCCTATCTTGAGGCGTCGTACCCGGAAGGGATTGACAACCCCTTTAACACGTCGGGTTGCGAGTATTTGTTATTTGTGTGCAGGTGTTGTTTACGTGGTGTGAGGAGGTTCTCCTACTGGTTTGATAACCTTGGTCTCATCACTGAGGGAAATACCTATCGTCGCTATACTGCATCATCCCTTCCTCTTTGGGGAAATACCGACGTAGTTCTAGCAGACATCAGATACCTTGTTGCACTTTTGTTACTATTACTGTTTCTTGCTCGTTACAAATTATCTTGCTATCAAACTACTCTGTTACTTACAATTTCAGCACTTGCAGACATTACCTTACTGAAAACCACTTGTCATTTCCTTCTGCTCCTCGTTGGGTTCGACACTCTTACTTATTGAAAAGGCTACAATTGATGCCGTATACTTGTGGGTCATGAAGGCCATTCCCTGGCGCCATTGCCGGGGACTGAAGCGCTCTTGGTAAGTGGAAATTGGTAAGGAAAAATTATTACTATGTGCTGAAATTTACTGTCACTTGTTACTATGGAAAACAATCCTTTGAGGGGTTTGTTCGGGGTATCTTCACCTCGACCGGAACCGCAATTAGTTACCCCTCAACCTACTGCACCTACTGAAAATATTGAATATGAAATTCCTTCGGGTAGGATAGAACAACTGCTAGCCAATCCTTATGCAGGAGATGGAACCGAACATCCTAATATGCACTTGATATATGTGGAAGAAATTTGTGGATTGTTTAAGCTTGCAGGTTTACCTGGGGATGGAGTTAAGAAGAAAGTTTTACCCTTATCTTTGAAGGGAAAAGCATTGGCATGGTATAGGCTATGTGATGATATTGGAACTTGGAATTGGAATCGATTGAAATTGGAATTTCACCAAAAAATTATCCTATAAATCCAGTCCATCGGGATCGGAGTTACATATATAATTTTTGGCCTCGTGAAGGAGAAAGTATCGCTCTAGCTTCAAGGAGGCTTAAGTCAATGTTATGTTCACCCCAATCATAAGCTCTCAAGAGAAATTATTATTCAGAACTTCTATGCTCGGCTTTCTCGTGATGATCAATCCATGCTCGATACTTCTTGTACTGGTTCTTTTATGAAGAAGACTATTGAATTCCGGTGGGATCTTCTAGAAAGGATTAAACGCAATTCTGAAGAATGGGAACTCGATGAAGGTAAAGATTCAGGTATTAAGCTTAAGTATGATTGTGTTAAATCTTTTATGAATACCGATGCTTTTCAAAAGTTTAGCACTAAATATGGACTTGACTCTAAGATAGTAGCCTTCTTTCGTGAATCATTTGCTACTCATGTTGATCTCCATAAGGAGAAGTGGTTTAAATATCACCCACCTATTAAAGAAGAAACTAAAGAACCGGCACTAGCTAAAGAGGAAACTATTATTTATAATGTTGATCTAGTTGTTCCTACTACTTATATTGAGAAACCACCTTTCCCTGTTAGGATCAAGGAACATTTTAAAGTTTCAACTGTGGTAAACAAAAGTTATATTAGAACACCCAAACCTGATGAACAAATCAAAGTAGAACCTAGTGTTGCTATGTTAAAGATGTCTTGGAAGAAAATATAGATGGGCATGTTATTTACTTCTGTGAAGAAGCTGCTGGAATTGCCAAACCCGATAAAACGGATAAACATAGACCTGTTGTTGGCATGCCCATTGTCTCAGTTAAAATAGGAGATCACTGTTATCATGGTTTATGCGACATAGGTGCTAGCGTAAGTGCTATTCCCTATACCTTATACCAAGAAATTATGAATGACATAGCACCCGCAGAGATAGAAGACATAGATGTTACTATTAAACTTGCTAATAGAGATACTATATCACCAATTGGGATTGTTAGAGATGTTGAAGTCTTGTGTGGGAAAATAAAATACCCTACTAATTTTCTTGTTCTTGGTTCCCCACAAGATGATTTTTGTCCCATTATTTTTGGTAGACCTTTCTTGAACACTGTTAATGCTAAAATAGATTGTGAGAAACAAACTGTCGGTGTTAGATTTGGTGATGAGTCTCATGAGTTTAATTTTTCCAAGTTTAGTAGAAAACCTCATAAAAAAGAATTGTCTAGTAAGGATGAAATAATTGGTCTTGCTTCTATTGATGTGCCTCCTACTGATCCTCTAGAACAATATATGTTAGACCATGAAAATGATTTACATATGCATGAAAGAAATGAAATAGATAAAATTTCTTTGAACAACATCCTCTGCTTAAACACAATTTGCCTATTGAAACTCTAGGAGGTCCTAATCCACCTAAAGGTGATCCTGTGTTTGAATTAAAACAATTGCCAGACACTTTGAAATATGCTTATCTTGATGAGAAGAAGATATATCCTATTATTATTAGTGATAACCTTTCAGAACATGAAGAAGAAAGATATTGAAGATTCTAAGGAAGCACTGAGCTGCTAATGGATATACTCTTGATGATTTAAAGGCTATGTTAGCACAAATTAATATGGAACATGATGCTAAACCCGTTGTTGATCACCAACATCAGTTAAATCCAAAGATGAAGGAAGTGGTAAGAACGGAGATATTAAAACTTTTGGAAGCAGGTATAATCTATCCTATAGCTGATAGTATATGGGTACGTCCTGTTGATTGTGTCCCTAAGAAAGGAGGTATTACTGTTGTTCCTAATGATAAGAATGAACTTATTCCACAAAGAATTGTTACAGGCTATAGAATGGTAATTGATTTTAGAAAATTAAACAAAGCAACTGGAAAAGGTCATTACCATCTGCCTTTTATCGATCAAATGCTAGAAAGATTATCTAAGCACACACATTTTTGCTTCCTTGATGGATACTCTGGTTTCTCACAAATACATGTTTCTCAACCTAATCAAGAAAGACCACTTTCAGTTGTCTCTTTGGAACTTATGCTTATAGACGTATGCCTTTTGGTTTATGCAATGCACCAGCTACCTTTCAAACATGTATGACTGCTATATTCTCTGGCTTTTGTGAAAAGATTGTTGAGGTTTTCATAGATCATTTCTCTGTTTATGGGAAGTCTTTTGATGATTTTTTAAGCAATCTTGATCGAGTTTTGCAGAGATGTGAGCAAACAAATCTTGTCTTGAATTGGGAGAAGTGCCACTTTATGGTTAATGAAGGTATTGTTTTGGGCCATAAAATTTTTGAAAGAGGTATTGAGGTGGACAAAGCTAAGGTTGATGCTATTGAGAAAATGCCATGTCCTAAAGATATCAAAGGTATATGTAGTTTCTTAGGTACTGCTAGTTTCTATAGGAGATCTATCAAAGACTTTTCTAAAATTTCTAGGCCACTTACAAATCTTTAGCAAAAGGATGTTCCTTTTGTTTTTGATGATGATTGTTTAGAAGCCTTTGAAATGCTCAAGAAAGTCTTAATTTGCGCACCTATTGTTCAACCACCTGATTGGAACTTGCCTTTTGAAATTATGTGTGATGCTAGTGATTATGCTGTTGGTGTTGTTCTAGGACAAAGAGTTGGTAAGAAAATAAATGTTATTCATTATGCTAGTAAAACTCTAGACAGTGCTCAAAGAAATTATGCTACTACCAAAAAGGAATTTCTAGCAGTAGTGTTTGCCAGTGATAAATTTAGATCTTACATTGTTGATTCAAAAGTAATTATTCACACTGACCATGCTGCTATTGAATATCTTATGGAAAAGAAATATGCTAAACCTAGACTTATTCGATGGGTTCTCTTGCTACAAGAATTTGATTTGCATATCAATGATAGAAAAAGGAGTAGAGAACCCCGTAGCTGATAACTTGTCTAGGCTTGAAAATGTGCTTGATGACCCACTACCTATTGATGATAGTTTTCCTGATGACCAGTTAGCTGCAATAAATGTTTCTCATAATACTCCTTGGTATGCTGACTATGCTAATTACATCATTGCTAAAATATTTACCACCTAGCTTTACATACCAACAAAAGAAAAAATTCTTCTATGATTCAAGACATTACTTTTGGGATGACCCACATCTTTATAAAGGAGCAGATAGTATTATTAGACATTGTGTACCTGAGCATGAACAAGCACAAATCCTACGGAAATGTCACTCCGAAGCTTATGGAGGACATCATGCGGGAGACAAAACTGCTCACAAGGTATTGCAATATGGGTTTTATTGGCCTACTCTCTTCAAGGATGCCCGTAAGTTCGTCTTATCTTGTGATGAATGTCAAAGAATAGGTAATATTGGTAAGTGTCAAGAAATGCCTATGAATTATTCACTTGTTGTTGAACCATTTGATGTTTAGGGATTTGATTACATGGGACCTTTTACTTCCTCTAATGGGTATACACACATTTTGGTTGATGTTGATTATGTTACTAAGTGGGTAGAAGCTATTCCAACTGGTAGTGTTGATCACAACACCTCTATTAAAATGCTTAAGGAAGTTATTTCCCCAAGGTTTGGAGTCCCCAGATATTTAATGACTGATGGTGGTTCACGCTTAATTCATGGTGCTTTCCGTAAAATGCTTGCCAAGTATGATGTTAGCCATAGAATTGCATCACCCTATCATCCTCAGTCTAGTGGTCAAGTTGAACTTAGCAATAGATAAATAAAATTAATTCTGCAAAAGACTGACAATAGGTCTTGGAAGAATTGGTCTAAGAAATTAGATGATGCACTTTGGGCTTATAGAATAGCATACAAAAATCCTATGGGTATGTCTCCTTATAAAATGGTTTATGGAAAAGCTTGTCATTTGCCTCTTGAGTTAGAACATAAATCATATTGGGCAATCAAAGAAGTCAACTATGATTTCAAACTTGCCGGTGAAAAGAGGTTATTTGAATTAGCTCATTAGATTAATGGAGAACCCAAGCTTATGAAAACACCAAGTTATTTAAAGAAAAAGTTAAAAGATGGCATGATAAAAGAATCCAAAAGTGTGAGTTCAAAGTTAGAGAATGTGTTCTTTTGTACAACTCTCGTTTCAGATTCTTTACAGGAAAACTCTTCTCCAAATGGGAAGGACCATATGTTATCGAGGAAGTTTATCGGTTTGGAGCAATCAAAATAAATAATGCCAAAGGTACTAACCCGAAGGTTCTTAATGGGCAACAAATAAAACATTATATCTCAGGTACGCCCATCAATGTTGAAAGTAATATTATCCAAACTATGACACCGGAAGAACACATAAAATAGACCTTCTGGAACACTCCAGAATCGTGAAAAAGAGGAGGTACATGATACGGTACGTAAACGGACTCCGAAAAATCCGCAAAAATATTTTTTATCAGTTTTTGAATATAAAAAAATTAGGAAAATAAGAAACAACCAGGAAGGTCACCCTGGTGGGCACAAGACACCAGGGTGCGCCTGGCGTGCCAGGCGCGCCCAAGTGGGTTGTTCCCACCTCGGGTACCTTCCGGACTCTGTTTTTATTCCGTTTGCTTGTTTCCCAAGATAAAAATCTATATATACCCCCTGAACCTATTGACCACCGTATCGCGGAGAAATCTTATGTTTTCTTTTCCTTGTTGTTTCCTGACAGATCCCATCTACCATGGCCACTTCAAGCTCCTCCAAGGACAAGTTCTTCAAGAACGTCATCAACCCATATTTGCAGGAGGTGGTGCAGCACCCTCAGGTCATCCAGATGCATGAGGGGGTGCTTCACATCCACGATGTGCAAGCACCCAAGGGAACAGGGACCATGGAGGCTAGGCTTGAAGCTATGGAGCAGGAGGTTTTCCGGTGCAAGGGGATGGTGGAGCATGGACTCAATGCCAATCACCTCATGATCACGTACCTTACTCGTGATCTCAAGGTGGATGGGAAGTCCATGAAGGACGTCGTCTTCACCCTCAATGAGCAAATCAACTTCCTCCAAAGCCAGATTTACGATCTCCAAAACCAAGTCTTTGAATATGAGGAAAGGTTTAAAGGTATGAGTTTGGCTGCCAGTTGTAGGACTCGTGAGACTCATTCTTCCTCCTATGATGGTGGACCTCTACCACGGAACTCGAGGACAAGATCGTCTCTACTTCATTACCACCACCTTATTCATCACCAAAAGAAAATTGAGTATCGGGTATGGGGACTCCCCTTGGCTTCCGCCAAGCTTGGGGGAGGTGCCCCGGTATCGTATCACCCCCACTATCTTTTGCCTTTATTTATCTTAGTTCGATCCATAGTTAACTTTTGCTTTAGATGAATAAAAGTTTAGTTCAATCCTTTCTCTTTGAGAGTTTGCTTAGTGATCTATCCTTGTAATCATGTGCGAGATATATAATAAAGTTTAGTTTGAGTTTTTGATTTCTTTACTTTCATGTTCAATAAAAAGGAAGGAAAAAAATGAAGAAAAAATCATATGCTAATCTTATGGTAGGTAATGACACCACATAAGGATAAGTATAAGTAGGAAATTTTATTAGAGATTGACAAACATAGCATTGGTCAATGATGCAACTCGTGAAAGATTTAATAAGGCAAGAGAATATTCACATACAAATACACTATCCTGGAAAACTTTTGTGATTGTGAGCCCCCATCAAAATATTATATGCCAAAATTGTTGATGTTGGACAAGGAAGACAACTTAATGATTTATGTTTGTTCATATTCACATAGAAGTTATATTGTCATAGACCCTTCAACATGTGGTGCTTGCCCCCCATCTTTGCTAGCCAAAATTTCCGCACTGAGTAGAGATACTAATTGTGCACCCAAAAACCCTTAAACCCAAGTCTTATTTTCAAGTGTACACCATACCTACCTAAGGATTGAGCAAGATCCTTCAAGTAAGTTGTCGTCGATGCATTAAGGCAATAAAAATTGCTTCTAAAAATGTAAGGTCATTTAGTGTAAGATAAAATTGAGCATTGTACGAACTTGTGATGGTGAACAATAAAAGCAACAGACTGCATAATAAAGGTCGCTATCACAAGGGGCAATATAATGTGACGTTCTTGTGCACTAAGGGGTAGAGCATACAAACAAATAAGCGCATGGCAACCTCTGCTTCCCTCTGCGAAGGGCCTACTTTACTTTTATGTATTCACTTTTATGCAAGAGTCAAAGTTTTTCTCTCTATTTCTTTTTATTTTTCTCTTTTGGCAAGCATCATGTGGTGAGGAAAGATCTAAGCACATATGTCCAGTTGAATATGGGTAGCATGAGTTATTATTGTTGACATCACCCTTGAGGTTAATACGTTGGGAGGCGAAACTATAAGCCCCTATCGTTCTATTTGTCCGGTTGAAATGTGTTGCTCATGTGTATGTGGTGAGTGTTAGCAATCATAGAAGACTATAATGATGGTTGAGTATGTGGACTTGCCTAAAGGCTCCGATACGTGACCCTTCATGAAAAGATGATGAATTGTAGTTGCAAAGTTTACTAAAAACATAGTTTGTTGGTTTCTAATAGAGTTTATGCTTTATACTTCAATTGTGTGATGAATTGTTACCTATTCATGAGAAGTCTATGATAAAAGTTTTATGTTAAAGTTTGTTGCTGTTATAATAATACACATGATGCTTCTATGTCCGTATTTTGTTTTATCGACACCTCTCTCTCTCTCTCTCTAAGCATGTGGACAAGTTTTTCGATTTCGGTTTTCGCTTGAGGAAAAGCGAGGTCTAAGCTTGGGGGGTTGATACGTCCATTTTGCATCATGTTTAACTACTCTTATTTATAATGTATTTATGCATAATAATGCTTTTTGGAGTAATTCTAATGCCTTTTCTCTCATAATTTGCAAGGTACACACAAAGAGGGAGAATTCCGGCAGTTGGAAATCTGGACCTGAAAAAGCTACATCATGCTACCTATTCTACACAACTCCAAATGAGCTGAAACTTTACGGAGATTTTTTATGGAATATATAAGAAATATTGGAGTCAATAAGTACCAGTGGGGCCCCACCAAGTGGGCACAACCCACCTGGGTGCACCAGGGAGCCCAGGCGCGCCCTGGTGGGTTGTGCCCTCCTCGGCCCACCTCTGGTGCCCATCTTCTGTTATTTAAGTCATTTGACCTAGAAAAAAAATAAGGAGAGGACTTTCGGGACGGAGCGCCGCCGACTCGAGGCAGAACTTGGGCAGGAGCACTTTTGCCCTCCGGTGGAGTGATTCCGCCGGGGGAACTTCCCTCCCGGAGGCGGAAATCATTGTCATCATCATCACCAACAACTCTCCCATCTTGGGGAGGGAAATCTCCATCAACATCTTCAACAACAGCATCTCCTCTCAAACCCTAGTTCATCTCTTGCGTTCAATCTTTGTACCGAAACTATAGATTGGTGCTTGTGGGTGACTAATAGTTGATTACATCTTGTAGTTGATTACTATATGGTTTATTTGGTGGAAGATTATATGTTCAGATCCAATATGCTATTTAATACACATCTAATCTTGAGCATGTTTATCACTTGTGAGTAGTTACTTTTGTTCTTGAGGTCACGGGAGAAATCATGTTGCAAGTAATCATGTGAACTTGATATGTGTTCGATATTTTGATAGTATGTATGTTGTGATTCCCTAGTGGTGTCATGTGAACGTCGACTACATGACACTTCACCATATTTGGGCCTAAGGGAATGCATTATGGATTAGTTATTAGATGATGGGTTGCGAGAGTGACAAAAGCTTAAACCCTAGTTTATGCTCTATCCCGTAAGGGACCGATTGGATCCAAAAGTTTAATGCTATGGTTAGAATTTATTCTTAATACTTTTCTCGTAGTTGTAGATGCTTGCGAAAGGATTAATCATAAGTAGGAGGTTTGTTCAAGTAAGAACAGGACCTAAGCACCGGTCCACCCACATATCAAATTATCAAAGTAGCGAACACGAATCGAATCAACATGATGAAAGTGACTAGATGAAATTCCCGTGTACCCTCGAGAATGCTTTGCTTATTATAAGAGACCGTTTTGGCCTGTCCTTTGCCTCAAAAGGATTGGGCTACCTTGCTGAACTTTTCTTACTATTATCGTTACTTGCTCGTTACAAATTATCTTGCTACCAAACTACTATGTTACTTACAATTTCAGCACTTGCAGACATTACCTTGCTGAAAACCACTTGTCATTTCCTTTTGCTGCTCGTTGGGTTCGACACTCTTACTTATCAAAAAGGCTAAATTGATCCCATATACTTGTGGGTCATCACTGGTCGACTCAGTCGTTGGGGGCACTCGACTGACTAAAGTTCTTATGGATGGTGGCAATGGACTGAACATGCTGTATGTTGAGACCCTCCAGGGGATGGGCATTCCGATGTCTCAACTCAGCGAAAGCAACATGCAGTTCCACAGAGTCATCCCAGGGAATAAGGCAAAGTCACTCGGACAGATTTCTATGGATGTGGTTTTTGGTGATTCCAAAAAAAATCTCAAAGAGAAGCTAACGTTTGAGGTAGTGCATTTCCACAGTGCTTATCATGCTATTCTGGGCAGACCAGCATATGCTCGTTTCACGACCCGTCCATGTTACGTATATCTTAAGATGGAGATTCCCAGGCCCAAAGGTGTGATCATGGTCATTGGAATAGGAAGAGAGCAGAGGAATGCCTCCAGAAGGGGGCCAAGATCGCAGATGAGCAAATGGCAGTGGTAGAACTGGAAGAATACAAGAAGAATGTTGATCCGAGTGATTTGCTTTGAGCTGAGAAGCCTGCTTCTGAATCCGCATTTCAGTAGGTCGATGAGACGAAGCCAGTTTACATTCACCTGGAATATCCCACAGCTGCTTCGACCCACATCTCAACGGCACTCAACAACAAATAGGAAGCCGCGCTCATCCAGTTCCTCCGTGAGAACTAGGATGACATCTTTGCATGGAAACCTTCACACATGCCATGTGTACCCAGGGGAATGGCTGAGCACCATTTGCATGTCGACTCCAAAGCCAAATCGGTCAAAGAGCATCTCTGTCGGCCCGCCGCGGAGAAGAGGAAGGCGATCGGTGAGGAAGTGGCTCGGCTCCTGGGAGTTGAGTTCATCCGCGAGATATACCACTCTGAGTGGCTTGCTAACATCGTCATGGTCCCTAAGACGGACAATTCACTCCGTATGTGCATTGACTTCACACATATCAATCGGACCTGCCTAAAAGATCATTTCCTTCTCCCTCGCATCGACCAGATAGTCGACTCGACTGCAGGTTCTGAGTGTTTGTCTTTTCTTCATGCGTATTCCGGATACCATCAGTTCCGGCTATATGGGCTATATGAAATAAAAACGTCCTTCATCACCCCATTCGCGTGTTTTTTCTATATCACCATGCCATTTGGCCTCAAAAATGTTGGTGTCATGTTCATGCGCATGATTCAGAAGTGCCTGCTCACTCAAATCAGTCGCAATGTGGAGGCGTACATGGATGATATTGTTGTTAAGTCTCACAAGAGTTCTAACATGCTGACTGATCTCGCCAAAACCTTTGCCAATCTTAGAAGGTATGACATCAAGCTGAATCCGGCCAAGTGCACGTTCGGAGTTCTCGGTGGAAAGTTACTTGGTTTTCTCGTTTCTGAATGAGGTATAGATGCTAATCCCGAGAAGATCGGTGCAATTCTCCGAATGAATCGCCATGTGCGTGTGCATGATGTTCAGAAGCTCGCGGGTTTTCTCGCTGCATTGAGTCTATTCATTTCGTGTCTTGATGAGAAGGCATTGCCTCTTTATCGACTGATGAAAAAGTCTGATACATTTGAGTGGACTCCTAAAGCTGAAGCAGCCTTTGTAGAGCTCAAAGCCCTGCTTTCCACCCAGCCAGTATTTGCTGCTCCGAACAGCAAAGAGCCTCTACTCTTGTATATTGCAGCCACTGGTCAAGTTGTCAGCACAGTGCTCACAGTGGAGCGCGAAGAAGAAGGCAAGGCCTATAAAGTTCAATGCCCAGTGTATTATATCTCTGAAGTCTTGACTCCATCCAATCAGAGGTATCCACATTACTAGAAGCTTGTCTATGGAATTTATTTAACTGCGAAGAAAGTTGCACATTATTTCCAAGACCACTCAATTTCAGTCATCAGTGATGCCCATTGTCTGAAATCATGAACAATCCAAATGCGACTGGTCGAGTGGCTAAGTGGGCAATTGAACTCCTCCCTCTGGATATCAAGTTCGAAGCAAAGAAGGTGATCAAGCCACAAGCACTTGCAGATTTCTTGGCCGAGTGGATTAAACAACAAGAGCCAACTCAAGTTCACTCGGAACATTGGACTATGTTCTTCAATGGATCTAAGATGTCGAACAGTTCTGGTGCCGGGTTGATCTTGGTGTCCCCAAGAGGCGATAAACTCAATTATGTCCTCCAGATTCACTTTGATTCCTCCAATAACGAAGCTGAGTATGAAGCACTCCTCTACGGGTTGCGTATGGCCATCTCACCCAGCATCCGTCGCCAGACGGTATACAGCAACTCGGATTTGGTGGTCAATCAGGTGATGAAGGAGTGGTATGTCAAGAACCCTGCCATGACCAAATACTGCAACGCTGTGAGGAAGTTGGAGAAAAAGTTCGAAGGTTTGGAGCTTCACCACATTCCTTGAATCAAGAATCAGGCAGCTGATGACCTGGAAAATTTTGGTTCCACTCAGAAGCCTATCACCAGCAATGTGTTTCTTGAGCATCTCCATTCACCGTTAGTGCAAGAGGATCCCTTTACTGAAGAACCTCCCCAATCCGACGGAGATCAAAGTCCCAGCAGTTATCGACTAGTTATGGAATCCTAGTAATCACCCCCAACAGGACTGTACCATACATTGCGTATCTGCTCAGGCAGGAACTTCCAGAAGATGAAGTGGAGGCACGTCAGATTGTCTGCGGATCCAAGGCCTTCATAGTGATCAATGGACAGCTCTATAGAGAGAGTGTTACTGGCGTAGCCCAACGATGTATTTCTCTAGAAGAGGGTCGACTGATCTTGGACGAAATCCACTTGGGGACATGTGGTCACCATGTGTCCTCTCGGACCATCATGGCCAAAGCATACCGAGCAGGATTCTACTGGCTATGGGCCAATGAAGCTGCAAAAGAAATCATTGAGAAGTCTGAAGGTTGCCAGTTTTACACAAATATGTCCCACAAACCCGCATCCGCCTTGAAAACCATTCCACTCGTTTGGCCATTCGCTGTGTGGGGACTAGACATGATTGGGCCGCTCAGGACCAGCAGAAGTGGTTTCACTCACCTGCTTATGGTAGTCGACAAGTTTACTAAGTGGATTGAAGCCAAGCCTACAAGAAGTTGGATTCAAAGACAGCCATCAAGTTTGTGAAAGAAATAATATTTCGGTATGGGGTCCCACACAACATTATTAGAGATAACGGCTCAAACTTCGATTCGGAAGAGTTCAGAGAGTATTGCGCCTCCCAGGGCACTCGGGTGGATTATGCATCCGTTGCACATCCATAGTCGAATGGACAGGATGAAAGAGCAAATGGTCTGATCCTCCAAGGCTTGAAGCCTCGACTCATGCGCGACCTCGAACACGCAGCTGGGGCTTGGGTAACTAAAATGACGTCTGTTCTGTGGGGATTGAGGACGACTCCCAACCGATCCACTAACCGAACCCCTTTCTTCATGGTGTACGGGGTTGAAGTCGTGCTGCCGAATGACCTGTTTCACAATGCGCCTCAAGTGGAGCTTTATTCAGAAGCTGAGGCAGAGCAAGCACATCAGGACATAGTAGACCTTCTAGAAGAAGAGCGAAAGATGGCTCTGATTAGGTCGAGTATTTATCAGCAAGATCTTCGTTGCTTCCACGTCAGGAATGTCAAAGGTCGAGCATCTCAAGAAGAAGACCTAGTATTCCGAGTGGATCAGCAACAGACTCACAAGCTTG
>NC_041391.1:467997942-468012021 GCF_002162155.2 Triticum dicoccoides | reverse complement strand
GAAGGCCCCTTCCTCATCACCAAGGTGCTGCACAACGGAGCCTACCACCTCTATGATACGTCTCCAACGTATATATAATTTATGAAGTACTCATGCCATGTTTACAATAGTTTTATATGATTTTGGTATGATTTGATTAGAACTAACTCGGGCTGAAGCTATTTTCAGCAGAACTACCGTGGTGTTGTTTTTGTGCAGAAATAAAAGTTCTCGGAATGTGCTGAAAATCAACGGAGAATTTTTCTAGAAAATATAAAAAATAATGGAACAAAGAGTTACTGGAGGGGAGTCCCGTGGGCCCCACGAGGGTGGAGGGCGCGCCCACCCCGCCCCTGGGGCGCGCCCCTGTGCCTCGTGGACTTCCCATGGGGCCTCCTAACTTGTTCTCGATGCCAACCTCTCCTATAAATGCCCAAACCTCCATAAAATAACCTAGATCGGAAGTTCCACCACCGCAAGCCTCTGTAGCCATGAGAAATCAATCTAGGCCCTCTCTGGCACCCTGCCGGAGGGGGCCATCATCACCGGAGGCCACGGGGAAGGATACCGGAGGGGCCATCATCGCCATGAAGGCCAAGATCCAGAGGGAGAACCTCTCCCCATCCAGGGGGGAGGCCATGGAGGAAGAAGCACAAGGGGGAGAACCTCTCCCCCTCTCTCTCGGTGGCGCCGGAGTGCCATCGGGAGGGGAACCATCTCCACGGTGATCGTCTTCATCAACATCACCATCATCATCACCAACCTCATCTCTTTTACGCGGTCCACTCTCCCGCACCCCGCTGTAATTCCTACTTGAACATGGTGCTTTATGCCACATATTATGATCCAATGATGTGTTGCCATCCTATGATGTTTTGAGTAGATATCCTTTGTGTTTGGGTTGATTGATGATCTAGATTGGTATGAGTTGTATGTTTTATTTTGATGTTGTCCTATTGTGCCCTCCATGTCGCGCAAGCGTGAGGGATTCCCGCTATAGGGTGTTGCAATACATTCATGATTCGCTTATAGTGGGTTGCTTGAGTGACAGAAGCATAAACCCGAGTAAGGGGGTTGTTGTGTATGGGATAAAGGGGACTTGATATGTTAATGCTATGGTTGGGTTTTACCTTAATGATCTTTAGTAGTTGCGGATGCTTGCTAGAGTTCCAATCATAAGTGCATATGATCCAAGAAGAGAAAGTATGTTAGCTTATGCCTCTCCCTCATATGAAATTGCAATAGTGATTACCGGTCTTGTTAACAATTGCCTAGGATAATTCCGCACACCGACCCATCATTATTCCACACTCACTATTTATAATACCTAAGTAATATATTCTAACTTTATGATAACAACACCTACTTTTATATTTTAGCTCTCTGATATCATACAAAGTTATCCTCTTCATACCCACAACATAGTTTTATTTCTCGTTTCTAGTTGGAAGCAAACGTTCGATGTACGTAGAGTCGTATCAGTGGCAGGTAGGACTTTAGAGAATATTGATCTTATCTTTAGCTCCTTGTGGGTTCGACATTCCATACTTATCACATCCTCCTTTGGGAATTGCTACGATGATTCCCTGCACTTGAGGATTATCAAGCTCTTTTCTGGCGCCGTTGCCAGGGAGCAATAGCGTGGGGTTGATATTCTTGTGTATGCTTGTTTACTTTCTTCACTAAGTAATTTTGTTTTCCCTTTTGTTTTTGTTTAGTTGTGGGTGAAACATAAAAAAATTAAAAGAATAAAAATACAAAAAGATTCACTTGCCTCATATGCCTAAAAACTTTTTTCAAAAGAGAAGTGATTGGAAAGTTATGCATTGGAGAAGTGAGGGTCGACCTTGAACAGTTGTGTTCATGCTCATGGAAAAAATGTAGAATTTTCATGGAAGTTTCTCTGAAAATAATTATCCCCTTGTATATATACATTGTATTATAAAAATAATGTGCCAAGCTTTGGTTTTAGGATGATTAGAGTGCTTGTTTACTATGTGCAGTACAAAAACAGAAACTTTGGCTGTAGCGCATGAATTTACATTTTTTACTGGAAAGTCAAATGGGTCTGAAACTTTTTGCACATTACTTATGTACAATTTTTTTAAAATTTTTATAGTTTTTTAGATTTTTTGGAGTTATGGAAGTTTACTAAATTTCTAGATTACTACAGACTGTCCTGTTTTTGATAGATTCTGTTTTCTATCTGCTGTTCGCTTATTTTGATGAATCTATGGGTAGTATCGGGGGGTATGAACCATGGTGAAGTTGGATATAGTAGATAAAGTGCTAATATGAAATTGGAATGAGTTTGCAACAGTACCTAAAGGTAGTGATTTGCTTTATTATACTAACAGATCTCATAAAGTTTGTGTTAAGTTTTGTGGGGATGAAGTGTTCGAAGAACGAGGAGTTACCGATGCGAGAAGAATAAAGAGAGGCAAGATTTCAAGCTTTGGGATGCCCAAGGCACCCCAAGTAAATATATTTCAAGGATACTCAAGCATCTAAGCTTGGGGATGCCCCGGTTGGCATCCCATCTTTCTTCTTCAAAAATTATCGGTATACCTTTTTGTTTTGTTCACATGATTTGTGTCCTTTGTGTTTTTCTTTTTCTTTAGGAACCATGCTAGTATGAGATAGACCTTACTTGATTTATAGAATGCTTCATGTGCTTCACTTATATCTTTTGAGTATGATATATAGAATGCTCTTTGTGCTTCACTTAAATCTTTTGAGTATGGTTTTATAGAATGCTTCGTGTGCTTCACTTTTATATTTTGAGCTTGGATATTCATTAGTCTATATTAATTGTAGAATGCTCCATGATCTTCACTTATATCTTTTGGAGTATGAATAATACTATCATCGAAAGTGGGTTGGAAGAGTGTCAACTTTAGTAAGTAATGATTCCACTATTTCGGAAGAGGCTCCAATTGATTATGAGAACAAAGTTGCTACCTATGATTGTTATTATGACATGTATGCTATAAGGGAATATGTTAACCATGAAACTTGTCATCATCATTTTAATTTTCAATTAGATTGTGCCTCACATGACAGTTATTTTGTTGAGTTTGCTCCCACTATTCTGAATGAGAAGAATTTTGCTTATGTGGAGAGTAGTAAAATTTCTATGCTTGTAGATCATGAAAAGAATGATTTATGTGATGGTTATATTTTTGAATTCATTCATGATGATACTGAAAATTATTATGAGGGAGGAATATATGCTTGTAGGAGTTACAATAATATCAAGTTTCCTCTCTGTGTGCCTAAAGTTTTGAAGTTATACTTGTTTTGCCTTCCTATGCTAGTTGATTCTTGTTCCTATAAATTGTGTGCTCTCAAAATCCCTAGGCATAGGAAGTGGATTAGGTTTAAATGTGCTAGTCATATTCTTCATGATGCTCTATTTATGTTTCAATTCTTATCTTTTATGTGATCATCATTGAAATCATCATGCCTAGCTAAAAGGCATTAAAGAAAAGTGCTTGTTGGGAGATAACCCAATATTTACCCTTACTGTTTTTGTGTGTTCACATGATTAAGTTACTGTAGTAATCATGTTTTATAGCTTTTGTTTCAATAAAGTGTCAAGTAAGACCTTTGGGAAGACTTGGGTGAAAGTTAATGTGATCTTGCTGTAAAAAACAGAAACTTTGTGCTCACGAGATTAGCTGTCATTTTCTACAGAAGAGTGCTATTGAGTTGATTCTTTTTGCAGAAGATTAATAAAAAATTCCTCATGTTCAGCTGTTTATTTAATAATTTTTGGAGTAGCAGAAGTATGGTTGCTGTTTAGATCATTACAGATTGTTCTGTTTTTGACAGATTCTGTTCTCATTGCATAGTTTACTTGTTTTCTAGTTTCTGTGGCTTATATTTCTCAATATAAATTGTAGAAATGATATGGTACAGTAGGAGTTGTGTGAGAACAATTATGAATCTTGTCTTTGACAGTACCAAAGTGAATGGTTTACTCTTTATCATACTATCCCATCTCACGAAGTTCCATTAAGTTTTATGTGATTGAAGTTTTCAAGTTTTGAGTGAGATATCGGTATGAGGAGAACAAGGAGTGGAAAGACCCTAAGCTTGGGAATTCCCAAGGAACCCCAAGGTAATATTCAAAGAAGACTCAAGCGGTTAAGCTTGGGGATGCCCCAGAAGGCATCCCCTCTTTCGTCTTCAAAACTATCGGTATACCTTACTCGGAGCTATATTTTTATTAGTCACATGATATGTGTTTTGCTTGGAGCGCATTTTCATTTTACATGCTGTTTGAATAAAATCATTGGATCTCAAATCTTGAATGAAAGAGAATCCTCCCATGGCTAGTTAATAATTTGACTACTCAGTGTTCTTCACTTATATCTTTTTGGAGTAGTTTGTCATTTACTCACGTTCTTCACGTATATCCTATGAGTAAATGAATTGAATATCATAAATTTGAATTTATATATGTTTCATATGCTTATGAGTAACGAATTCACACATAATAAGGATAGGTGGTAAATTTATTGAAAGTTAGCAAACGTAGTATTGGTCACTTGAACAATTCATGAAAGAATATTAAAGGAAGAGAGATTTCACATATAAATATACTATCTTGGACATCTTTTGTAATTGTGAACACTCATTAAAATATGAAATGCTAAAAAGTTGATGTTGGACAAGGAAGACAACTTAATGGGTTATGTTTTCCTATATCCGAAACGTTATATTGTCTTAGATCATCCAACATGTTGAGCTTACCTTTTCCTCTCATGCTAGCCAAATTCTTTGCACAAAGTAGAGATACTACTTGCTCTTCCAAACATTCCTTAACCCAGTTTTGCCATGAGAGTCCATACCTACCTATGGATTGAGTAAGATCCTTCAAGTAAGTTATCATTGGTGAATGCAATAAAAATTGCTCCTTAAATATGTATGATCTATTAGTGCGAAGAAAATAAGCTTTATATGAACTTGTGATAGGGAAGAAATAAAAGCGACGGACTGCATAATAAAGGTCTTTATCACAAGCGGAAATATAAAGTGATGTTCTTTTACATTAAGATTTTGTGCATCCAACCATAAAAGCGCATGAGAACCTTTGCTTCCCTCTACGAAGGGCCTATCTTTTACTTTTATCTTCTACCCTTATACAAGAGTCATGGTGATCATCACCTTTCCTTTTTACACTTTTTCCTTTGGCAAGCACTTTGTGTTGGAGCGAACCGGATATATATATCCACTTGGATGTAGGTTTTCATAAAGTATTATTGTTCATATTACCATTGAGGTAAAAGGTTGGGAGGCGAAACTATAAGCCCCTATCTTTCTCTGTGTCCGATTAAAACTTTGAACCCATAAATATCACATGAGTGTTAGCAATTGTGAAAGATTAAATGATAGTTGAGTATGTGGAGTTTGCTAAATCAAAGATCTTACATAGACCCTTCCCAAAAATAAGATGAATTGCAATTGTTTGATGACTAAGAGCACGGTTTGCTAGTTTTCAAGAAAGTTTATGATCTATACTTTAACATGTGAATAGCTTGTTACTTCATCATGAGAAGTTTTATGAGTTGAGCTACTGTTATGATATACAATGATGCTAGAAAAAGTGATTGGAACTATCATTGATCAAAATTATGCACTTGCTAGCATTCACACTTCATAAATTATTTCGTTTATCATTTACCTACTCAAGGACGAGCAGGAATTAAGCTTGGGGATGCTGATACGTCTCCAACGTATCTATAATTTATGAAGTATTCATGCCAGGTTTACAATAGTTTTATATGATTTTGGTATGATTTGATTAGAACTAACCCGGGTTGACGTTGTTTTCAGCAGAACTACTGTGGTGTTGTTTTTGTGCAGAAATAAAAGTTCTCGGAATGCGCTAAAAATCAACGGAGAATTTTTCTAGAAAATATAAAAAATAATGGAACAAAGAGTTACTGGAGGGGAGTCCCGTGGGCCCCATGATGGTGGAGGGCGCGCCCACCCCCCTAGGGTGCGCCCCTGTGCCTTGTGGACTTCCCGTGGGGCCCCCTGACTTGTTCTCGAGGCCAACCTCTTCTATAAATGCCCAAACCTCCAGAAAATAACCTAGATCAGAATTTCCGCCGCCGCAAGCCTCTGTACCATGAGAAATCAATCTAGGCCCTCTCTGGTACCCTGTCGGAGGGGGCCATCATCATCAAAGGCCATGGGGAAGGATCCTGGAGGGGCCATCATCGCCATGAAGGCCAAGATCCAGAGGGAGAACCTCTCCCCATCCAGAGGGAGGCCATGGAGGAAGAAGGACAAGGGGGAGAACCGCTCCTCCTCTCTCTTGGTGGCGTCGGAGTGCCATCAGGAGGGGAATCATCCCGCAGTGATCGTCTTCATCAACAGCACCATCATCATCACCATCCTCATCTCTTTTACGCGGTCCACTCTCCCGCACCCCGCTGTAATCCCTACTTGAACATGCTGCTTTATGCCACATATTATGATCCAATGATGTGTTGCCATCCTATGATGTTTTGAGTAGATATCCTTTGTCTTTGGTTTGATTGATGATCTAGATTAGTGTGAGTTGTATGTTTTATTTTGGTGATGTCCTATTGTACCCTCCGTGTCGTGCAAGCGTGAGGGATTCCCGTTGTAGGGTGTTGCAATACGTTCAAGATTCGCTTATAGTGGGTTGCTTGAGTGACAGAAGCATAAACCCGAGTAAGGGGGTTGTTGCTTATGGGATAAAGGGGACTTGATATGTTAATGCTATGGTTGGGTTTTACCTTAATGATCTTTAGTAGTTGTGGATGCTTGCTAGAGTTCCAATCATAAGTGCATATGATCCAAGAAGAGAAAGTATGTTAGCTTATGCCTCTCCCTCATATGAAATTGCAATAATGATTTCTGGTCTTGTTAACAATTGCCTAGGATAATTCCACACATTGACCCATCATTATTCCACACTCACTATTTATAATACCTAAGTAATATATTCTAACTTTATGATAACCGCACCTACTTTTATATTTTAGCTCTCTGATATCATACAAAGTTATCCTCTTCATACCCACAACATAGTTTTATTTCTCGTTTCTAGTTGGAAGCAAACGTTCGGTGTACGTAGAGTCGTATCAGTGGCAGATAGGACTTGAGAGAATATTGATCTTACCTTTACACTACAGGAATCAGCTACTTTGTCATCAGCCACGGCGGACGGCAAAGGCACGGATGGCGGACGGCAAAGGTCTTTGCCGTCCGCCGCGGACGGCAAAAGTGGACGGCAACGTACGGGACGGCAAAGAGCTACATTGCCGTCCGCTTCGGGCGGCTGACGGCAAAGGGTCTTTTGCCATCAGCTGCCGACAGCAAAGAATACTGACAGCAATAATTGCGTTGTTACTCCGTTAGGTGGTTAACGGCAAGCCTTTGCCATCGGCCGCTGACGGCAAACATCGGAAGGCCTTTGCCGTCCGCCGCTGTAGGCAAAGGTTTTTTTCTCTTTGCCGTCAGCCACTATTGGCAAACTGACCAAATAGGTCAGCCTCCCAGGAAGCACAGTTGCCTACCACGTGGCCTCTTTGCCGTCCGCTGCTGATGGCAGAGAGACCTTTGCCGTCGGTGGCTGACGGCAAAGAGCCTGCATATTGGCTCTTTTTTCTGTTTTTTTAAATCCAACAATTTTCACAACAAATATATATGACATATATCGATATATTTCACAGAGCTATTTAACAGCACATAAGTTTCATCGTACATACATATATAGTTCCATCCACTCATACATAGCAAGTTCCATCAAGATAGCAAAGTTGCACATACATATTACAATGCAAAGTTTCATCAAGATAGCAAGTTCCATCGTAGCAAGCTAGAAGAATACTAGAAGAGAATGAAATTAAAAACAAGCACTCCATCATAGCAAGCTAGCTTCCGAGAAGTGAATGAAATCTGCAAAATGGCAAATAAGAAAGTTAGGAAAAGGTGACTAGAAGAAGAAGACTAGAAGAAGAAGCACGCCATCGTTTGTGAGGTAACTTAGGTGAAATGGATCGTTTATGAGCTAACTTAGGTAAAATGCATCATTTTAGAGCTAATGTAGGTAAAATGGATCGTTTATGAGCTAACTAAGCTAATTATGTCGTTTTTTACATAAGTAAGGTAAGTACATGTCATTATTGAGCAAAGCTAGTTAACTAAGGATATTATAACTAACTTAGGTCATTTTGGAGGAAACAAAGCTAAGTATAGATCGTTTTAGAGCTAACTTAGGTAAAATGGCTGGTTTTGGAGGTCAGTAAGCTTATTAAGTCATTTTGCAGGAAAAGAAGCTACGTCTAGGTCATTAAGGTAAGCATATTGGATGAAATAAAGCTAAGTCTAGGTCTTTATGCATTTGTTAAGCAAAAAACTAGAGAAACTTACCTTGATCATGGAGGTGTGGGAGCGGGCTGGCTCAGGCCAGTAGCTGGAGAAGGATCGTGTGATGCTTGTGTGGAGTAACGATGCACCAAAGATCATTTCCAATGTTTCATTAGCATGATGACACTCAAATGTTAAGACTAGCAAGTAACGTCCATTCAAATTAAACTCACTGTGGTCTCAGGAGCAATCTCTGGATCAATGGCTATGGAGCCACGGGACCTCCCGCCACTAGATATCATCACCTGCTCTAGATTGTAGGGGATCTGGCTCGGGTTAAACTCCTCCCCTTTCCTCGCCTTCCCCTTGACTTGCTTGTAAGAGGCAGTGTGGGCCATGGCATACAGGTCGTACCCCTCTGGCACCTTATCCGTCTTATTGTAGCATGCCTGAAAGAGAGAAACAAAGTAAATTAGTAATTAAAGGGCTCAAGCTAGCATGATGAATGAATTGCATTAATAATGAAGCAATCCACATTACCCAATTCTGCCCGAACTGATATAAGCTGGAGCTACCTTGATGGTGTGGCACACCTTCAATTTGGGCACATTTGTCCTTGGCCTCAGTCTGCTCCCCTTCCATCTTTCAACACCTGCCATGACAAAGAGTAAACGAAATTAGTACAACATAAAAAAAATACCGACATGAATAATAATATGTATATCACTTAAGTGTATCATCATCAAGTGCAATATAAAAAAATTTAATACCTGACACTACTAATAATCTCGATCAGTATCATCAATGAATGCATAATCATCATCATCACTATAATCAATGACGGGCTCATAGGGTTCAGTGGCATCAACATGTGGAAGGTCACCTTTACGTAATCGGTCAAGCATTGAGAGGTCGTCTGCAGCAGTAACCTCTTCTTGTTCCGGCTCTTCTTATTCCTCCTCTGGGGTGATGTGGGATTCACTGTCGCTGTCTACTTCAATGTTTTGGGGTGAAGTATACCGGTTCTTGAAACACTTTTTGGAAAGACGTGTCTCTTGGAAGAATTCTCCTTCATATGTGTCTGGGTTAATGTGAGGTTCATAATCCTCTTCCTTTGGGGGAGATAGTCTAGCACGTGGCGGCACTTCATAAATGACATCCCAACCTTTCAGATTTGGATTAGTTTGGCAGGCCCAGGGTAGATAGAATACTTGAGTCGCCTGTTGAGCCATAATATAGACATCAGGAACATCTAAATGGGCGCTTTGCTTGATTTCAACTAGCCCTATATGTTCATGAGTCCTTCTAGTCTCCTTCGGCTGAAACCAATAACATTTTTAAGACTACGACATTCGGTGGGTTTTCACCATAGAATAGAAGTTCATAAACTACTTCAACTCTCCCATAATACTCGGTACCTCCTTCGCCGATAGCAGATACACAACAATTTGTAGACTTTTGGTCGGCCATAGATAGCTCTTTGCCATAGGTACGAAAATGATACCCGTTGATGTCATATTTGTCAAATGAACGGACCTTATAGTCAAAACCATTAGCGACTTGTCTCAATTCGGCGTCCATAGACTCTGAATTAGCCTACAAGTTTAATATGAAAGGATTGTTGCATTACGCACAAATTAGCGAATGAAATGAAATTGTCTAATAGAATTTACCATTTGTTTGAACCAAGAGATGAAACCGGGATAGCCGCCTCCTTGCTTTGCGAGAAGCTCATACTCTTCGACGGAATCCTTTTGGATCACCGCTCCATACGAGAATAGGGCGACGTATCGACTATATGAAATATCTAGGAATAAGAGCAGTTCAAAGGAAATAGAAGTTGTGAAACAATGTACCGAGAACTTACTCGATGTACGGCCGCACTTCTATCAGGTTGTTGAAGATATACAATGAAATGGTCCGCCATTCTTCGTTATCCAAAGATACTGGATTTGAAACACTGGCTGGTGCGAGATTGCCTTTGAATAGGCTGAGGTTGGATCCACCCTTTTTAGGCTCGTCAGCATTGTACCGAGGCTTCGGATTATGCAAATGACGATTTTTGGTTTCGTAGTGTGCTGTCACAAAGTTTGCCACCTCCTCAGTGATGAATGCCTCAGCCATAGACGCTTCAATTCTACGTTTATTTTTACATTTTTCTCGAAGCGTCTTCTGCATCCTCTCAGTTGGGTAGCACCAACAATTTTGCACGGGCCCCCCCAATCTTGCCTCGGTCGGGAGATGCAAAATCAAATGCTGCATTGGATTAAAGAAGCCCGGTGGAAAGATCTTCTCTAACTTGCAGATCAACTCTGGTGCCAACTCTTCCATTTCTTCTAGCACGCCAGGCGATAGTTCTTTCGCACAAAGAACACGGAAGAAATAGCTGAGTTCTGCCAGTATTAGCCATTCATCCTTGGGGATGAAGCCACGCAACATCACCGGCATTACCCGCTCAATCCATATGTGCCAATCATGACTCTTGAGACCAAATATCTTCAAATTATCAAGACTCGCTCCCCTCTTTAGATTCGCTGCATACCCATCGGGGAACATCAACTGCATTTTCACCCACAAGATAATTTCCCTCATAGCTGGCCTTCCAAGATTGAACCATGCCTTTGGCTTCGTCCAGTTCTGCTTTCCTTTCGGTTCTTTCATGTTTTGTAACGGCCTATCACATAGCGCCTCCAAATCGACTCTAGCTTTAGTATTATCCTTTGACTTCCCGTCTATGCCGAACAATGTACTAAAAAGTGCCTCGGCGATATTCTTCTCAGTGTGCATCACGTCGATGTTGTTTGGGCAAAGGAGGTCTTTGAAGTAAGGCAGATCCCATAAGCATGTTTTGTGAGTCCAGGCGTGCTCAGAATTATACCCCTTGAAGTACCCTGGATGCTCTGGATCTGGCTCGAGAGCGTTTAACTGATCCAGGGTCTGTTGGCCTATCAACGCAGGTGGTGCAGAGTTTTTTACAACTCTATCTCTGATGAAGTTCTTCTTGTCTTTCCTGAACTTATGGCGAGGATCCAGGAACTGTCTATGCATGTCGAAGCAAGAAAACTTGCGACCGGCCTGAAGCCAACGAAACTCAAGAGCTCCCTTGCATGTGGGGCACGGGAACCTTCCATGCACACACCAGCCAACGAATAGCGCATACACCGGCAAGTCATGTGTCGAGTACATGTACCAAACACGCATTATGAAGTTTCGTTTGCTATAGGCGTCGTATGTTTTGAACCCATTATCCCAGGCTTCTTGCAATTTGTCCTTAAGCGGCTGCATGTACACATTTATATTTTTCCCCGGATAGTTGGGCCCTGGAATTATCAACGTCAGGAAAATGTTCTTTCTTTGCATAATCTGTCCGGGGGGGAGATTGAGTGGAAAGACAAATACGGGCCAACAACTGTATTGGGCTGCCGTCATACCAAACACACTGAACCCATCGATGCTGATGCTGACTCGAGGATGCCTCAGATCTGCCGCTTTGTCAGCATGTAATTCATCAAACTTTTTCCATGCAACACCATCCGATGTGTGTACCATCATCAGATTACCATCTGCATCTAGTTCGGTTCTTTTGCCTGTTTTGTGCCATGTCATCTGTCTGGCCGTCTCTTCGACCATGAAAAGACGTTGAAGTCTTGGTACGATTGGCACATACAGAAGAACACTAACAGGGATTTTGCTTTGTGTCTTCTCACCCATACCGTTGTCTACCACAATATACCTGGAACACTTGCAAATGGGACAATAGTTCAAGTCCGCATAGTCAAGCCTAAATAAGGCACATCCTTTCTCACAGGCATGTATCTTCTCATAGGGCATCTTCAATGCACGGAGGATTTTGTCCGACTGGTACAGGTTTGCAGGCATTACATGGCCTTTGGGTAGAAAGCGTCCAAATACTATCATAATTGCGTCATAGCATTCTCTTCCCAAGTTGAACTGAGCCTTCAAAGCCATTACTTGTGAGATGGCATCCAACTGACAAAGCTCAGTGTGCTCGTGGAGCGGACATTTTGAAGACTCCAACATTTCATTGAAGGCATTTGTAGATTCCTCCATCTCCTCGTCCGAATCCCAAGCATCGTCATAGTCTTGCACCATGTTTTCCATCTCGGTACCATGCTCGTCGGTGCAACGATGATCCACCTCAGCTCGGTCACGTTGGGCGGACTCACCACGAAATGTCCACACCGTATAATCGGGCGTAAAACCATTCTTCTGCAGGTGTTTACCCATTTCAGCCTCTGTCCTCTTTTCCCAATTGCCACATCGGAAACAGGGGCACCAAGTTTTCCTCTGGCCATTTGCAAATGCGGCTTGCACAAACCCCTTGGTTTTTGTGAACCATTCATCGCTCCATTTGTTCTGACCAGTGTGACCGGTATACATCCACGCACGATCACTCATCTTGACTTTCAAAGCTACTGGACACACAACAATTATATATATAATTCACCATGTATATATTCATCAGTTGATCTACTTTGTCAATTTTATTACGTCCATGCAACCTACACTCTAATAGGTAATGATAGGTCCTAATCCCACCCGAGTATGTGTAGATTGGGTTCATTTTCCCAAGCTATGCTCCGGATCCTATGCAAAATTTCGGCAGCACCTCCCCGTTGTTCTCCTGATACACGTCTTTGCAATAAACAGAGAGGATGTGTACCCGGAGAACAATAGGGGAGGCACTGACGAAATTTATGTGTCGGATCCGGAGCAAAGCATATGGGAAAACGAACCCAATCTACACATACTCGGGCTGTCCATGGATAGCGTTGGACAATTCGAAAGAATCAAGGTTATAAATATGCAAATGCATGCATATTTATAACTATGACGCTTTCGAGCGGGAGACACATATTGGTTACGCATACTGATGATGCAAGACACATACATAGCTAGCTACCAAATTTCATGTCATTTGTGCAAATAATTAATGGGGGAGAAGGACATGTCATTTGTGCTCACCCACGAACGAAGGGGCAGAGCTCGTCAAACGCACGGCGAGGTCGTCGAACACCAAACCTCGTAGCGATGAAACAACTGCACATTTAAATCTACCCGATCAACACAATTATATATGATGTTTTTCATAAAAAAAATCAAAAAATATATGACCTAACTAATAATTCACAAATATATAACCCCGTCGGCCTCTGGAAGGCCAAAGAGCACCTTTTCGGGAGGTTTAGGGGGTCGGGTGTCATGTCGGTGTCGGGGTGCTGTTTCGGGGTCAGGGTGTCGTGTCGGGGTCGGGGTGTCGGGGTGTGGTGTCGGGGTCAGGTGTCGGGGTGTGGTGTCGGGGTCGGGGTGTCGGGGTCAGTGGTCGGGGTGTTTCCTTCTATCCTTCTTCTTCTTTCCTTCTCTTCTTCTTCTTTTTTCTTCTTCTTTCCTTTCTTCTTCTTCTTCTATCCTCCTTCTTCTTTCCTTTCTTCTTCTTCTTCTTCTTCTTTCCTTTCTTCTTCTTCTTCTTTTTTCATCTTTTTTCTACTTCTTTTACTTCTTTTCTTTTCTTCTATTCTTCTTCTTCTACTTCTTCTACTTCTTTTCTTCTTCTTCTTTTTCATCTTTTTTCTACTTCTTTTCTTTTCTTCTTTTTCATCTTTTTTCCACTTCTTCTTCTTTTCTTCTACATATTCTTTTTTCTAACACTAACACTAAATTTTCTTCTTTTCTAACACTAAATCTAACACTAACACTAACACTAACAATTAAACAAGAATTAAAGAG
>NC_041391.1:467973741-467997295 GCF_002162155.2 Triticum dicoccoides | reverse complement strand
GTCAGCTAGGGGACGGCAAAGAACAGGCTGATGGCAAAGGCTTTCTTTGCCATCAGCCAGTTCTTTGCCGTCTACTTTCGGGTAGCTGATGGCAAAGAGCTTCTTTGTCGTCTGCTAGCAGGCGGCAAAGAGCTGGCAGATGGCAAAGTAGCTGATTCCAGTAGTGTTAGCTCCTTGTGGGTTCGACATTCCATACTTATCACTTCCACCTTTGGGAATCGCTATGATGATTCCCTGCACTTGGGGATTGTCACTCTACAACTTTGCAAAGAAGATTGATGAGCCGCGTGCATGGAATGCTGATCTTCTTCGCTGATTTTATACTTAGCACTCGGATCATTGAGATGTAATAAGAGTACTTTTAGATTATTTATCAAGACATGACTCCTGCAGTCCCATGACAATTCCCCTTGCATAAGTGTGCGTCCAAATCCCCCAGTGGGTGACTTAGCCGCGAAACCTGTTTTCGCCTAAGTTAAAAAACCACTTCGAGTGGAGGGTGATGTCTACTACGAAACCTTCTTCTTGTAGATGTTGTTGGGCCTGCAAGTGCACCGATTTGTAGGACAGTAGCAATTTTCCCTCAAGTGGATGACCTAAGGTTTATCAATCCGTAGGAGGCGTAGGATGAAGATGGTCTCTATCAAGCAACCCTGCAACCAAATAACAAAGAGTCTCTTGTGTCCCCAACACACCCAATACAATGGCAAATTGTATAGGTGCACTAGTTCGGCGAAGAGATGGTGATACAAGTGCAATATGGATGGTAGATATAGGTTTTTTGTAATCTGAAAATATAAAAACAGCAAGGTAACTAATGATAAAAGTGAGCGTAAACGGTATTGCAATGATAGGAAACAAGGCATAGGGTTCATACTTTCACTAGTGCAAGTTCTCTCAACAATAATAACATAGCCTGATCATATAACTATCCCTCAACATGCAACAAAGAGTCACTCCAAAGCCACTAATAGCGGAGAACAAACGAAGAGATTATGGTAGGGTACGAAACCACCTCAAAGTTATCCTTTCTGTTCTATCTATTCAAGAGTCCATAGTAAAATAACATGAAGCTATTCTTTCCGTTCAATCTATCATAGAGTTCATACTAGAATAACACCTTAAGACACAAATCAACCAAAACCCTAATGTCACCTAGATACTCCATTGTCACCTCAAGTATCCGTGGGCATGATTATACGATATGCATCACATAATCTCAGATTCATCTATTCAACCAACACAAAGTACTTCAAAAAGTGCCCCAAAGTTTCTACCGGAGAGTCAAGATGAAAACGCGTGCCAACCCCTATGCATAGGTTCATGGGCGGAACCCGCAAGTTGATCACCAAAACATACATCAAATGGATCACGTGATATCCCATTGTCACCACAGATAAGCACGGCAAGACATACATCAAGTGTTCTCAAATCCTTAAAGACTCAACCCGATAAGATAACTTCAAGAGGAAAACTCAATTCATCACAAGAGAGTAGAGGGGGAGAAACATCATAAGATCCAACTATAATAGCAAAGCTCACGATACATCAAGATCGTGCCATAGAGAGAACACGAGAGAGAGAGAGAGAGAGAGAGAGAGATCAAACACATAGCTACTGGTACATACCCTCAGCCCCAAGGGTGAACTACTCCCTCCTCATCATGGAGAGTGCCGGGATGATGAAGATGGCCACAGGTGATGGATTCCCCCTCCGACAGGGTGCCGGAACGGGCTCCCGAGAGGTTTTTGGTGGCTACAGAGGCTTGCGGCGGCGGAACTCCCGATCTATCTTCATATTCGATGGTTTTAGGGTATATGGGAATATATACGCGAAATAAGTCGGTCGGGGGAGCCACGAGGGGCCCACGAGATAGGGGGCGCGCCCAGGGGGCACGCCCTCCTATCTCCTGCCCTCCTTGCAGCTTCCCTGGCTTGTATTCCAAGTCTCCCAGATCATGTTCATTCCAAAAATCATGCTCCCGAGGGTTTCATTCCGTTTGGACTCCGTTTGATATTCCTTTTCTTCGAAATACTGAAACAGGCAATAAAACAGCAATATGGGCTGGGCCTCCGGTTAATAGGTTTGTCCCAAAAGTAATATAAAAGTGTATAATAAAGCCAGTGATCATTCAAAACAGATAATAAAATAGCATGAATGCTTCATAAATTATAGATACGTTGGAGACGTATCAGCATCCCCAAGCTTAATTCCTGCTCGTCCTCGAGTAGGTAAATGATAAAAGAAAGAATTTATGAAGTGTGAATGCTAGCAGGTGCACACGTTTGATCAATGATAATTTCAATCACCTTTTCTAGCACGATTATATGTCATAACAGTAGTTCATCTCATAAAACTTCTCAAGATCAAGTAACAAGCTATTCACATGTTAAAGCATAGACCATAAACTTTCTTGAAAACTAGCAAACTTCATTCTCAGTCATCAAACAATTACAATTCATCCTATTTTTAGGAAGGGTCTATGTCAGAGCTTTGATTTAGCAAACTCCACATAGTCAACTATCATATAGTCTTCTACAATTGCTAACACTCACGCAATACTTATGGTTATGGAGTTTTAATCGGACACTAAGAAAGATAGGGGCTTCTAATTTCGCCTCCCAACGTATTCACCTTTGGGTGATGTCCTTACATCCAATTGGATATATATATATCAGGATCTTTCCAACACGAGGTGCTTGCCAAAGGATAAAATGAAAAAAGGGAAAGGTGAAGATCACCTTGACTCTTGCATAAAGTAAAAGACATAAAGTAAAAGATATGCCCTTCGTAGAGGGAAGCAGAGGTTGTCATGCGCTTTTAGGGTTGGATGCACAAAATCTTAGTGCAAAAGAACATCACTTTATATTGCCACTTGTATATGGACCTTTATTATGCAGTTCGTCGCTTTTATTGCTTCCGTAACAAGATCGTATAAAGCTTATTTTCTTCACACTAATAGATCATACATATTTAGAGAGCAATTTTTATTGCTTGCACCGATGACAACTTACTTGAAGGATATTACTCAATCCAAAGGTAGGTATGATGGACTCTCATGGCAAAACTGGGTTTAAGGATATTTGGAAGCACAAGTAGTATCTCTACTTAGTGCAAGGAATTTTGGCTAGCATGAGGGGGAAAGGCAAGCTCAACATGTTTGAATGATCCATGACAATATACTTTAACTAAGATGTGACAAAACATAACCCATTACATTATCTTCCTTGTCCAACATCAACTCTTTAGCATGTCATACTTAATGAGTGCTCAAAATTATAAAAGATGTCTAAGATAGCATATTTATATGTGAAATCTCTCTTCCTTCAATATTCTTTCATGAATTGTTCAAATGCCCAATATAATGCTTGCTAACCTTCAATAAATTTACAACCTCTACTTTTTAGATGTGAAGTCATTACTCCCCATGGGACAAGCAAATGAGGCATATATAATTTCAGATTTATGACATTCAACTCATTCAACCATTTACTCATATGATATAAGTGAAGCACACGAGTAAATGACAAACTACTCCAAAAAGATATAAGTGAAGATCAATGAGTAGTTAAATAGTTATGTAACTATGTGAGGACTCTCTCTCATTTAAGAATTTCAGATCTTAGTATTTTATTCAAACAGCAAGCAAAGCAAAATAAAATGACATTTCAAGGATAGCACAACTCATGTGAAGAAGCAAAAACTTAGGCTCAACCAATACTAACCGATGATTGTTGAAGAAGAAAGGTGGGATGCCTACCAGGGAATCTCCAAGCTTAGATGCTTGACACTTCTTTAAATATTATCTTGGGGTGCCTTTGGCATCCCCAAGATTGAGCTTTTGTGTCTCCTTAATTCCTCTCATATCATGGTTTCTCTTTTTATCAAAAGCTTCATCCACACCAAACTCAACAAGAACTCATGAGATAGGTTAGTATAAACCAATGCAAAACCTTATCATTGTCTACTGGAACAAATCACTAAAATTATTATTCAACATTGTATATTAAACGCCTCTGCATATTCAATACTCCTATCCTCAAATAGAATCATTAAACAAGCAAACATATGCAAACAATGCAACCATAACAGCAATCTTCCAAAACAGTATAGTCTGTAAAGAATTCAAGATTAATCATACTTCCCTAACTCCAAAAATTATGAGAAAAATACCTCACTGTAGAAGATTTATCAGATCTCAATATGCAAAAAGGTTCAACATTATACCATTCTCTGACTTTTCTAGGGAATTTTTGCAATAGCAGTAAACTTTCTGTTTTCAAACAGCAACATGTATACTAGCAAAATAAGCATGGCAAAGGCTATCCTTGACATTTTTATTGAAAATAAAGATGCAAAACACTATTATAAATAACATAAAGCAAATACTAACAAGAGGAAATGACGCTCCAAGCAAAACACGTATCATGTGGCGAATAAAAATATAGCTCCAAGTAAAGTTACCGATGAACGAAGACGAAAGAGTGGATGCCATCCGGAGCATCCCCAAGCTTAGGCTCTTGGTTGTCCTTGAATATTACCTTGGGGTGCCTTGGGCATCCCCAGGCTTAGGCTCTTACCACTCCTTATTCCATAGTCCAACGAATCTTTACCCAAAACTTGAAAACTTCACAACACAAAACTCAACAGAAAACTCGTAAGCCCCGTTAGTATAAGAAAATAAAAACCACCACTTAGGTACTGTAATGAACTCATTCTAAATTAATATTGGTGTAATATATACTGCATTCTAACTTCTGTATGGTTCATACCACTTAATACTATCCATAGATGCATCAAAATAAGCAAACAACACATAGAAAACAGAATCTGTCAAAAACAGAACAGTCTGTAGTAATCTGTATCAAACATATACTTATGGAACTCCAAAAATTCTACAAAATTAGTAATTCCTAAGAAATTTGTGTACCAATACAGAGAAAAAAGAATCAGATCAGAATCACGTTTCTGTGAATTAACAAAACTAATTTACTGGGTGCAAAAGTTTCTGATTCTCAGCAGGATCAACACAACTATCACCGTAAGCTATCCTAAAGGTCTTACTTGGCATGTTATTGAAACAAAAGCTATAAAATATAATTAATACAATAGCATAATCATGTGGACACACAAAAACAGTAAGGGTAAATATTGGGTTGTCTCCCAACAAGCGCTTTTCTTTAATGCCTTTCTAGCTAGGCATGATGATGACAATGATGCTCACATAAAAGATAAGAATTGAAACATAATGGGAGAATCATGAAGCATATGACTAGAACATTTAAGTCTAACCCACTTCCTATGCATAGGTATTTTGTGAGCAAACAACTTATGGGAACAATAATCAACTAGCATAGGAAGGCAAAACAAGCATAACTTCAAAACTTTAAGCACATAGAGAGGAAACTTGATATTATTGCAATTCCTACAAGCATATGTTCCTCTCTCATAATAATTTTCAGTAGCATCATGAATGAATTCAACAATATAACCAGCACCTAAAGCATTCTTTTCATGATCTACTTGCATAGAAAATTTACTACTCTCCACATAAGCAAAATTCTTCTCATTCGGAATAGTGGGAGTATCATAAGAGACTTGAATACTATAAATTGTTTCCACATTAAAAGAGTAATGTTCAGAAAAAGGGTAATCATAATCATGACAAGTTTTATAAATATAATCATCACTACTTTTTATATCATAAGTGTCATCACAATAATCATCATAAGTAGCAACTTGGTTCTCATCATAATCGATTGAAACCTCTTCCAATATAGTGGAATCACTAAATAAAGTTGACACTCTTCCAAATCCACTTTCATATTAATCACAATAAAATTCAACATCCTCCAAAATAGTGGGATCACTACTTCCTAAAGTTGACACTCTTCCAAACCCACTTTAATCAATATAATCATCATAGGTAAGAGGCATGCTATCATCATAACAACTTTGCGTATCAAAACTTGGGATGCTAAAAATATCATCTTCATTAAACATAGCATCCCCAAGCTTGGGACAAAAATTATTTTCAGAAAATATATTCTCAAATATGTCATTCTCATCAAACATAGCTTCCCCAAGCTTGGGCCTTTTCATATCATAAGCATAATCACTCTCATCATTAATAGTATGAATAGCACCAATAGTATAGCAATTATCATCATCACAATGAGTAGTAGGAGCAACATCATTTGGGAGGGATGCCTTTTTAACTTTATTGCTCATTCTTTTCTTTTTCTTCTTCACATTATGTGTGGGTTCAACCTTCTTCTTTGAGCTCCTTATTGATGTGATTGGTTGAATAGAAAGCTCCTCCTCATTACCTGATTCATCATAAGAAATAATAGGAGGATATTGGGAAGTCTCTCCCCTTTCATTAGTATTCTCTTCATCTTCTATTTGCTTTCTTTTCTTTATGTAATTGGCAGTATAAGGAATTTCAATGCAATTCACCGCACAAAACATATAAATCTTCTCTAGATCAAAATCAAGACATCTATCGAGATTAAATTTTGGAATACCCTCAGTTATAAGTTTCATTTCTTCATACCCCAAAAGAAGACTAAGCTCTTTATGATGCTCAAGGGTAATCAAGTTATCACAATTTTTTGACACGATTCGGTCATGAAACAATTTGCATTGGAGATTTAAATGACCACGTTCATTGCAAAGTTCACAAGGAGCGCGAAAAATATTGAATTTTTCAGCACAAACATCAAGACTTTCTTGCAACCCTTTACTTTCTAAATACTTATGCCTCTTGCAATATCTATTTTCCCTATTTGGTGTGTACTTGCAAACCCAATCTACTCCACAAAAATCGACGTGCTTATAAGAGATATTTTCATCATAAGTAGTGCAATTATCATCAGTACTATGGATATTCAAAGAGTTCATACTAACAACATTGCAATCATGCTAATCATTCAAAGATTTAGTACCAAGCATTTTAATGCATTCTTCTTCTAGCAATTGAGCACTTCCATCATACTCACGAAAGATATTAAAAAGAAGAAGCGTATGAGACAAGCTTAACTCCATTTTTTGTAGTTTTTCTTTTATAAACTAAACTAGTGATAAAACAAGAAACAAAAAGATTCCATTGCAAGATCTAAAGATATACCTTCAAGCACTCACCTCCCCGGCAACGGCGCCAGAAAAGAGCTTAGTTGACGGGGTGTGAGTGCCGCTTACCTAGCCTCCCCGGCAACGGCGCCAGAAAAGAGCTTGATGTCTACTACACGACCTTCTTCTTGTAGACGTTGTTGGGCCTGCAAGTGCACAGGTTTGTAGGACAGTAGCAATTTTCCTTCAAGTGGATGACCTAAGATTTATCAATCCGTAGGAGGCGTAGGATGAAGATGGTCTCTCTCAAGCAACCCTGCAACCAAATAACAAAGAGTCTCTTGTGTCCCCAACACACCCAATACAATGGCAAATTGTATAGGTGCACTAGTTCGGCGAAGAGATGGTGATACAAGTGCAATATGGATGGTAGATGTAGGTTTTTGTAATCTGAAAATATAAAAACAGCAAGGTAACTAATGATAAAAGTGAGCGTAAACGATATTGCAATGATAGGAAACAAGGCATAGGGTTCATAGTTTCACTAGTGCAAGTTCTCTCAACAATAATAACATAGCCCGATCATATAACTATCCCTCAACATGCAACAAAGAGTCACTCCAAAGCCACTAATAGCGGAGAACAAACGAAGAGATTATGGTAGGGTACGAAACCACCTCAAAGTTATCCTTTCTGTTCTATCTATTCAAGAGTCCGTAGTAAAATAACATGTAGCTATTCTTTCCGTTCAATCTATCATAGAGTTCATACTAGAATAACACCTTAAGACACAAATAAACCAAAACCCTAATGTCACCTAGATACTCCATTGTCACCTCAAGTATCCGTGGGCATGATTATACGATATGCATCACACAATCTCAGATTCATCTATTCAACCAACACAAAGTACTTCAAGAAGTGCCCCAAAGTTTCTACCGGAGAGTCAAGATGAAAACGTGTGCCAACCCCTATGCATAGGTTCATGGGCGGAACCCGCAAGTTGATCACCAAAACATACATCAAATGGATCACGTGATATCCCATTGTCACCACAGATAAGCACGGTAAGACATACATCAAGTGTTCTCAAATCCTTAAAGACTCAACCCGATAAGATAACTTCAAGAGGAAAACTCAATTCATCACAAGAGAGTAGAGGGGGAGAAACATCATAAGATCCAACTATAATAGCAAAGCTCACGATACATCAAGATCGTGCCATAGAGAGAACACGAGAGAGAGAGAGAGAGATCAAACACATAGCTACTGGTACATACCCTCAGCCCCGAGGGTGAACTACTCCCTTCTTGTCATGGAGAGTGCCGGGATGATGAAGATGGCCACCAGTGATGGATTCCCCCTCCGGTGGGGTGCCGGAACGGGCTCCTGAGAGGTTTTTGGTGGCTACAGTGGCTTGCGACGGCGGAACTCCTGATCTATCTTCGTATTCGATGGTTTTAGGGTATATGGGAATATATAGGCGAAAGAAGACGGTCGGGGGAGCCACGAGGGGCCCACGATATAGGGGGCGCGCCCTCCTATCTCCTGGCCTTCTTGAAGCTTCCCTGGCTTGTACTCCAAGTCTCCCGGATCATGTTCGTTCCAAAAATCACGCTCCCGAAGGTTTCATTCCGTTTGGACTCCGTTTGATATTCCTTTTCTTCAAAATACTGAAATAGGCAATAAAACAACAATATGGGTTAGGCCTCCGGTTAATAGGTTAGTCCCAAAAGTAATATAAAAGTGTATAATAAAGCCCGTAATCATTCAAAACAGATAATAAAATAGCATGAATGCTTCATAAATTATAGATACGTTGGAGACGCATCAGAGGGCAATACTCCCACTCGAGGGCTTAGCCGCGAACCAGTTTAACCTAAGTTAAAAAAACTACTCTAAGTGAGAGCAATCCTCCCACTCCGGGGCTTAGCCACGAACCAATTTCGCCTAAGTTAAAAAACTACTTCGAGTGAGAGTAATCCTCCCATTCGGGGGCTTAGTCGCGAACCAATTTTGCCCAAGTTAAAAAAACACTCCGAGTGGAGAGCAATCCTCCCACTCGGGGGCTTAGCCGCGAACCGGTTTCGCCTAAGTTAAAAAAACCACTCCGAGTGGAGAGCAATCCTCCCACTCGGGGGCTTAGTCGCGAACCAGTTTCGCTAAGTTAAAAATCTACTTCGAGTGAGAGCAATCCTCCCACTCGGGTGCTTAGCCACAGACCAGTTTTGCCTAAGTTAAAAACCCACTCTGGGTGGAGAGTAGTCCTCCCACTTGGGGGCTTAGCTGCGAACCAGTTTCCGCCTAAGTTAAAAAAACCACTCGGGGGCTTGGCCGCAAATCAGTTTCGCCTAAGTCAAAGAATTTGGTCACACCAAACATTCTAAAAGTGAGAAAAGTGATGCTCGGATAAATCCGTCAATTTTCAGAACTGCAAGCAAAAGTACTCGGGCGCCAGGCCCGAAAAAGTTTAATGGTTACACTATCACTCGACATTCTAAGGCAAATAAGTTCGAATCATTAAAGTTTTTTCTTCACTCGGCGGGAGGAGGACTTGCTGGCTCGGCAAATGTGTCCAAATCGATACCATTAGCTATGCGAGTGGCTGCTTCAGTGAAGGTCTCCATGAAGGATTGGAACTGGAGCTTCTTTGTGTTCGCCACTTGGAGAGCCTTCAGTTTTTCTTCCTTGGCATCCTTGCAATGGACTCTGACGAGTGAAAGAGCTACGTCAGCTCCGCAGCGAGCAACTGATTTATTCCACGCCTACACTTGACTAGGAATTTCATTGAGCCGAGACATCAGCGACTCGAGGTCATTCTGAAGTCTATCCTTCGGCCACAGCTCTTGGTCTATCTTTGTCAGTGCAACCTTCAGTCGAGCAATGTACCCCAAGACGTTGTCAAGACGAGCTTCAAGTCGCATTACATTCATCACAGCTTCATCTTTGACGAGCAACTTTGTGGGGTCCAAGCCTGGTTCAATCCGCTCGGTCTCTTGCTCAAAATCCTGACACAACTTTGCAAGAGGGAGAAAATGAGTCGACAACGGAATTATATAAAAGGTCTCTAGATTCACTCCTATGAAGAAAAGATACCTTCAAGCATGATGTACATCTTGGCAAGTCCTCCCAAGTAAGCCTCCAGCTCGTCCCTCTTCCGAGTAAGCTGGCCGACCTTGTCAGCCAGAGCAACCTTATCCTCCCGCAGTTGTGCAGCCTCTTTCTTCACTTCGTCAACAACAGTCTTCAGGTTGGCATTTTCCTCTTCAAGTTTGTCGACTGAAGCTAGCTTCCTCTCAGTTGCTTCAGTCTTCTCACGCGCCACCTTCTGCGCCCCCGCAAGCTTAGTGCCCTTCCTCTACAACGCCTGCTTCATGGTGTCTAAAGAAATAACATTCTTCAGTCGTGCTTGGAGTTGACAGTTTTCACTATGCACATCTGTTCGAGTGGAATCACTCGTTTCAAAGGATGAAAAAGAAGGAACGGCAAAACATATAGTCAGAAAGAAATTACCTCACATTGTCTTTCCACTTCATCCTGAGCATTCTTCAGATTCTTCTTGGCAAGCTACAAATCAGGTTGGAGTTGGATCTTCTCCTTCTCCAAAGTAGCGTATTGAGTCCCAAGTTCACAAGACTTCTGTGGTCAACAAAAAGACAACTCAGTCGACAGGAAAACCCTTTACTTCTGAGTAAAGAAGAGAAAATTCAGGTTGCTATTATCAAAAGAGTTCTAAGACCGCCACCGAATCAAACATTCGACAATGGTCTCGGGGACTACACCCAGTGGGTGCACTCAGCGTGCCCCCACTTGACCGATTCCACACTTGGTACGGCCTGCCCTGCCCAAAAATAATAAAAAATTTCCATCTTCTCAGACCCCCGCTGACTGCCTGCAGTCGACAGTGGTCTCAGGGACTACACCCAGTGGGTGCACTCAGCGTGCCCCCACTGGATTAGGTACCCACTCGACATGATCTGACTGACTCGAGTGGAAGAACTGCAACCCGAATGAAGAGCTACAAATCACTACAAAAAAAAATACACTCCCGTGATGATACGTGTTTGTCATAGTAGGTCACGTTTTTTGTCATGCATGTACATCCATGACGATTTTATGACAGAATCAAGATAGTCATACATGTGCTATCGTAGAAGTGTTCCATGACATTACCAAAATTATCATCACGGAAGTGTCCACTTCCATGACGATAAATCGCGCGTCACGGAAGTGCTTTCGTCAAGGGTGACCGACACGTGTCATCCATCGTAACGAAACACCGTTAAGCTATCGGGTCGGGTTTTGGATCCGATAACCCGTTAACAGCCCGGACCAATGGGAAATTCCACGTGTAAAATTCTGATTGGCCGAAGGGAACACCTGTCAGCTCGTCAGTGGGCCAGATGTCGCCCGTCCATTGGAGGAGACATGCCTATGATACGTCGACATGTGGCTGGGCCCAACAGAGGCCCATATAGGTTAAAAAGGCCGGCCCAGTCAAAGGCATGTAGTACTTAATCAGGTACTACCAATAACGGCCTGCTTAATAAAGGCCCATTTATGGCCCGAAGCCAGATCTGGCCCGTTAATTGTTTGCCCAATATTTGGGCCCATTTACAGCCTGAAGCCAGATTTGGCCCATTAATTGTTCGCCCAATATTTGGGCCCATTTACGGCTCGAAGCCAGATCTGGCCCGTTAATTGTTCGCCCAATATTTGGGCCCATTTGCGGCCTGAAGCTAGATCTGGCCCGTTAATTGTTCGCCACATATTTGGGCCCAACTACAGCCCAGTGACTTTCGACCTATTAAAGGCCTGATGTAGACATGGGCCAGCTTCAGCCCGGTGTGACTTTCGGCCTGGGAATGGCCCGTGCTGCCCATGGGCCATATATGGTCTGACAGGACATTGGGCCCACTAATGGCCCGTGCTAAAGGTGGCAACAGTTAAGCCCAACGTGACTTTGGGCCTGTTAAAGGCCTGTCGCGTAATTCGGCCCATTCATGCATATACTAAGCTTTCGGCCTCTTAAAGGCCCATGATATCAGTGGGCCAACTAAGGCCTGAGATATGTTTCGGCCTGGTAACGACCCGTGAGCTAACTGGGCCCAAAAAGGCCCGGTCTACATTTCAGCCTGTTGAAGGCCCACCGACGACTAGTGAAAATTAAGGCCCAACATGCATTTTGGCCTGCTAAAGGCCCGTGGTTTCATCTCGGCCATAACAGGCCAGTACAATATTCAGCATGTTAATGGCCCAACGCTACCCGGGCCAAACTAAGCGCTGGGTTGACAAAAGGCCCAACTAAAATATAGGCCGGTGTAAGTTGTGGGCCTGACGCAATGTGTGAAGGCCCCAATCATTCGGGCCCAAGAAAGATGCAGGCTGACCCAATTGTGGCCTGCTAAAAACCAGGCCCGTTAGAGTCGAATGTTTCAGCCCGGTCGACTACATCTGATTTTTTTCAGGTAACGAATGATGGCAATAACTAGTAGGAATTAAGAACAAGCCTACTCTATACAATAAAGAAATTACGGCATAGTAACTAAGAATAAACCTACACTATACAATAAAGGATTTAAGATATATTACATCCACCGAGCATCGAAGTTCGCCACCAGTGATCATAAAGCGCAACGAAGAAGCAGATTACAAAAACTGGGCACCATTGCAGCATAACAAAATAATACTGAACCGAGACCACTTCCAAGACAGTTCAAGAAAGGTTAGCCTTGCAGGGGAACTGCTGCGCAAGCTGCTGAGCAAGGCTGTGAGACCGGCCTAGCATGTCAGTCATAGCTTCCACATGTAGCTGTTTAGCGATGAGGTTCTCATTGGTGTTCTCTGCAATCTTTCTTAGAGATAGGACTTCAAGTCGAAGTTGAGTTGCAGAATGCCTTCTGCTAGAACTTGGGACTGAAGAAGTCGAACTGATTCAGACAATGAATTCTATGAGCTTGTCTGACTGCTAGTCTCAAGTAACTTGAACATTGCATCAAGACAAGACTTTGGGGTTGTCTCGCTATCTTCAAGATGTTTTGCCTTCTTTGCTGCAATATATGTTGGGTTTGTCTCACAGCCTTCAGTAGACTTGTGCATGCCATCAGGCATATCACCCTGAAACAAAGCAGAGAGATGAGAGGTTTTGCACGTGTATAAACAAAGATGATAATTGTGATGTCAATTCCATCCAATTTCAAATTAGAAAATAAAGAGTAAGTTCAAAATATCAATAGCATAATTTGGCATTGTTCATAATGCGGGGAGCTTCACCACACTATTGGATTACCATGTCAACATAACAAGCATAGATGAAGGGCAAAGAAAATCATTGTATCTATTTTGGATAATGTGCATGGCATGTTGTTCATATCATCAGCCACATCAGTAAGATAAAACAGGAGATGACAAGGTGCAAACGTGGGCTGCTTCACCACACACTGGATTATAGATCCACAAAAATAAGCATACATATAGGGAGTATTAAGTAATTTGCATGGTATGAATAAGGAATTTGGTTTTATAAGTAAAACTTAGAACTTACGGTTCTTGCGAACATGCATTTTGGTAGAAACATCAAACTAAGCAGCAGTAAACGATAGGGAGTATGAGAAAATTAAACAGCAGTTGAGCATAAAGGCTTTAGAAGGACTGACTTACATTAACAGTTAACATCGGCTTTATAATGCCCTTCTCCATGTCAAGGGAAGGATAACTCAAGAATTTTAGCACAGAATCTTCTTCATAAGCATTGCCTGTACTCTACATTTTGTAGAGAGTAATTATAGATATGATAATACTAGAAGGGATAGAGGATAATGAAGATAAGATGTAGATTGATGCTACATAATCAACTACCAATCCCTGGAAGTACAAGTGTTACAGGACAAAAGGTACTGACAAGAGCAATGGGCTACACTTCTGCACTGGCATTGTCTGTGTATTCTACTTGTTGGTAAGATTAAATATAGATCTGATCTTTTTTAGTAAATGGTGGGCGAGGGAGATAAGATGCAGAACGCTACACAATGAACCAATCCCTCTTCACATAATACAAGAGTGTTTTGAACACTGGTGTACTGTACAAAACGTTCTTATATTATGGGACGGAGGGAGTAGCTGTTAATGTAAGTACAGTGATAGACCACGTTCAGTCCTTACAAGAGGACTGCAGAGCTAAACCTCTTCAAAAGCATTGGGTTGATTCTAAATTTATGTCAGAGTCCATACGGGTCTTATAATGTCCACCAAATGGACGATTACGAGGCTAACATGTGCAGTGATGCTACATAATCAAACAGCTATGAAAGTAAGTATGGTCATACAAGGCAAGAGGTACTCACAAGAGCAATGCAGTGTGCAGTATAGTTGCGAGATTCTGTGGTCCCTTGAGAACGAATATTCTTCTGCTAACAGTTTTCGTACAAGTGAGACATTAAGGCAAATGCAGAAATGTAGTTCAAATTGTGATGTGATATCATAGACAGTACCTTACGCTGCAGCCGAGACCAATGTGTAGCAAGATTATTCCAGTCACCATCGAATAAATGTAGCACCGAAGACTTTACAGAAATTTCGTTCAGAGGCTTGCCATTGAAGTGCGCTTGCCTCAAGTAGGAACGATACTTCATCAACGAGTGCTTGAAAAGTGCAACCAACCCTTGCTTGTCTTCACAATCCAGTTTGCTCCTCGCCTATTTAAAAGAATGAAATCTTGTGTCTTCTGTCAGCAGAAACATATGCAGTAATGACCATGAATAACATTAGTACATTACTTACGCGTAAGTTGTGGAGGAAGACTGGAAATTGTTCTGTGTCTGCGGTATAATCTTTCCATGAAGGAAAGATGTGCACAAAGTTCTTGACAACAACATAAGCTTCGTCTTCTAAAGTGGGAAGAAATGGAACAGGGGTCCTATTTGCTGCAATTGGGGCTCTCTCTGGTTGGAAAAGGGATTTGGCAACTGGATTTGGTGTACTCTTTGCTGGAATGGGGGTTTTGCATCGTAGAGCTGGTGCTATGTCAACTAGCATAATCATATTGTTTGCTGCAGTTGGGGTCTGCTGAGTTGGGGCATCAGAAATGACCAGTGTAGTAGGGCTAGAGTCTGCTAGAGTTGGGGTGTTTTGTGGGTCAGGTGATATTGCATACAACTAATGGGCTATTTAATTTATCAGGTGCCACTACCTTTTCCAAATACTTTGCTTGTGCTCCTCCATGATCAACAATCGCCCTCTTCCTTTTGAATGTCTGATACACAAGAACAGCATTTGAATGGATAAATATGCTAGGATGACAGATGGAATATGTATTGAAAATGGGTACGCAGGGCGTATTCACATACACGATGTGTTAACTAAGCTAATGGCAGTTCAACAAAGTAGAAGCAATGCAAAGCATCAGTTGCAAGATATGTGTGAGCAATGTAACCTTGGAAAGTTAGAGCAAGCACCTTGATGGGTGAATAAGATAGGGCATCTTCCTCTGACTCCTCCACTAGGGAGCTACATTGACTTAGGTCTCCCTCTAGCTCAGAATCACCGTTAGGATCATATTCTGAGCATGAATCTGTAGGTGGAGAGCGTTTGCATTGCATTGCATCCAGACTTGATTTCAGTTCCTTAATGCCAAGTTTGACAGTCATGGCATTGTTCTGCTTTATTCTTTCCATGCGCGCAAGCTCATAATCATTATGATGTTGTTCAGAATCTGAGAGTCATGAAAACATAAAAAGTAGTCAGATTATCTATGGAATGCATTGCGGATTCAACTCGAAGAGTGTCTCCCTATAAACCCCTGCATGTGCAAAGTTCACCCCCCCCCAACCGTTTTGACCAGACCACACACAGAAATACAAACCCCTTATGTCTCTATAACAGGCAGGCACACATTTCAAAACTAAAGTAGGAACATTAGAATCATATGAAATTCGTATTTGAATGAATAAACTAAGCAATTATGAGTGGCATAACATTTAGCTTCAAGGGTGGAGTGTGGGTAGTGCGACACCAAGCAAGTAGGCAGATTGTATTCCATGTAAAAGATTGAAACCTATGTAAAAGCTGGAAATGACACTTTCTTTCTATACAATGCAGTGTTCGTTGCCCACACATGATGGAAGAGATCACATAGAGAAATACTATTCACTCATGTCTACGGTTCCAGTATTTAGAAACAGGGTGGTCCACCCTAAAAGAATATTGACAACAAATATGACAAGGCAAGCATAGATCTAGTGAATCAATCATTTACTTGTAAGCTTACTAGGACAAGTATGCAGAATTGTAACCGCAGTAAGAGACCGTCCAAAATCTGAATGAAGAAGTTTGTCTAGCACTTATTGCTTGCAACTAATCGACGTGAATAATTGGATATTATATCGAATGAGTAAGAAAGACAAGTAAAATTGTCAACAAACCTGGCTTGCAATAGTAATCTAGGTCAATGTAACTACGACCAAAAATCCAAAATGACTAGTGTCTGTTCCGAGGGTCGGAATTTTGAAAACCCTATGAACTTTAGAGGTACTAAAGATTACCGAAATACATCTGAACCATTAAGTGTAGGTAGCACTGAGCACACAACAAACCCTAATGACAGTCATGCCTAATGAGTAATGAATCAATTAGAAAATGGGTGCTGAGGAGTGGCTACTGAGTGTTGAGGACGTATCTCAGGATAAATCGGTTTGGCTTGCTGGGTGCTGCACGCCTGAGCCCTGAACAGGCTGGGAAGGTAGGCACGGCGGCGCACCCGGGCAGCGGTGACGCTGTTGGGCGAGCGGCTCCTGGCCTCCTGTTAGTCCGGCGTCTCCTCCTAGAGTCATGCCGTCTGGGGACGGCAAGTCGCCGGCGAGGCAGGCGGCTGGGGGCGAGTAGAGATCAGAAGCGCACAGCAGAACAGAGGGGAATCGGGGCCTGGGACGACCCAAAATCCCAGGGTGGGCCGGCCCACTGTGGGCACCCTGTAGAGATACACACCCGAGCGGCGAACATGCATTTTCGAAACTAATTTAGCAACATTTAGCTGAAAAAATTAAACAACTCTGTTTTAATAATATCAGATTCATATTTGAACAACTAAGCTTGTTTAGCTTGATGGGTCGAGCAGTGTTATTATGACACGAAGCACGTATTCTGATCGTATAGTGATCATAAAAGGGGGAAACTCTATGCATTTTTTTAGCAAAAGAGGGTTTCCCCTCCGATTTCTATTAAAGAAACCACCACAGAACCAACATGATCAATTAAACTGTATTATGACTGTGCCATGGCAGATTTGAAGCTGCAAACCAGAGAAATGATATTTAGCATCCATTGTTTGCTTCGAACTAAGAACTAAATTCTAAGAGCTGAAAAGAAAGTAGAGTAACCAAGTTAAGATCTATTTTCTGATTGAGATCAAAAAGTTGAGGAGATATGAAGTACCACCTCTCTTGCGGTGCCGTGTAGGCATCGAGGGTGCAATGGCTGTCGGTGGCGTTAAAGCAGATCTACGATGGTAGGCGGGTGCATCGGGGGATAAGTCCCGTTGCGGTGGAAGAGAAGATCGTGTGAGCGGCCCCGACAAAGAGGACGACGGCGCCGATGAAGCGAAAGGACGCGATGCAACGCTATTGGTCCGTCGCCGTGGATGAGAAATGTCCATCTCTAGCAGTGGACGACGCGGTCTTGGTAGGCGCTCCGGCATGGTGGAGGACGGTGGCGATGGATGTGGTGGAGGACGGCGGCGGTGGATGGGGTGGCGGACGGAGGCTGGTGTGGGGATGGTGTTCTAGCGCGGACGGTGTATGAATGGGAAAATGGAGGGAGAGGCGCGAGGAACCATGTTTTTGGGACGCGCCTGTCTGAAATATGGGAAAGTTATGAACTTAGCCCCCATTTAAAATTTGGGCGTCTCGTCGATTGGGGATAGGACGGAAATCTCGCATCTCACCAATATTTTCCCAGAGCAATTTTGGGCGAGGAGAGGGTGGTTGGCGCCCATGGTTGGCGCCCACAGTGTATGAACGGGGCTGACAGGTAGGGCGGTTGTGTCATGTCTGAGTGAAGTTACAAACCTGCCCCTATTGAAAATATTTGCCTACATCGATTTCGGCCGAGTCGAGTTTGTTTTGCCGCCCACCATGTATGAATGGGGAATGGAGGGATAAACATAGGTCTTTCGGACGAGCTTGAATCAAATGTGTTTTGCCACCCATGTTTGATGCCCATCGTGTCAGAATGGGCTCAAAGGTGGTCGTGTCACGTCTAATTGAAGTTACTAACCTACCCCTATTTAGAGCAGTGGAAATTGGGCCGATGGATTGTCCGTGTAATGGGTAGATAGTAATTTTCATCTCCAAAACACTTGGCTTCGGGTAGCCGACGTGGGAGTGGACATTTTGCCGCTTCTTTCGAATTTTGGGACAATAAGCATCCACGTTTACCCTGGCAACTAAATTCGAATAAATTTTGTATTCCTATATGAATCTTTATAAATCATTCTATGTGTTTTTATATATCTTCAAAAGGACGACAAAGATGTATTCCACTGTCATATATGAATATGGTTTACAAATGCTGATACTCAAATTCAGAAGCTAGAATCCAGTTTAAGGTGAATTCAAATATTTGGAACACTTCATGTCCAACTCAAATGTCACACGCAACATAATGTGTACTCCCATTTAGATATGTACACAAGCAATGTATCAAGATTCAAATACCGAGTCAATCAACCAAGAATGTACAGAACTAACAGACATATAAACACTTATAGAGTATATGGATCAATAATATCAACTAACATACATAAGCCAGGACACTGTACTTTTTTTGCTACAACAACATCCTTTTTTTAGCCAGCATCTTGGCCCTTTCCGATGCGTACCACTTATGGTCCATCTATACTACTATTATTGTTGAATGCACATTCAGCCCGATTGTCATATTTGTAGGTCTAGCATAGCAATCCAAATGAAATGTCTCCGAGTCTTATCAATTAATACAAACTTGTGCTCAAATAAAATTACAAACCAAAAAACAAAAAACAAAAAACAATTATTACATGATCTCTAAAACAAATGGTTTGATTGATTACATGAACAAACAACACAAAGGTTATTCAACGATGGAAAGAAAATTTCACCTATTGTTTACCAAGTGGGAATTTAATTTCCTTTTTCCCTTCAGGACCTTAACAATGTGGTCAGTCTCAGCTTGCTTCGTTTTGAAATCCACCAAATATTTAATGGTTGTATTGAGTACTGCTTGTGATTGTGTTGTTTGCTTCCTCAACATGTCAACTTCATCTCTAAGTGCAGAAGCAGAATCTCTTTCTACCACTAGTTTAGCCTCTAGAGCATTAGCAGTTGGCAATTCATTATGCACGATTGGACCGGTGCCACTGATGTGGGATGATGCAACATCCATGGGGACCTCGCTCTTTGATCTTGGGCTAACCTGTTTTGCCATTAAAGTTCCGATTGGATTCAGAAAAAATGAAGTTAGCAAAACATCTCAACTGGGAGTTATAACAGCAAACCAGTTGAACAAACAAGGAATTAAAGAGTTTCAATTGGATGCTGAAAAGTAGTTATTAACATCATTGTAACCCGTTGTTGCAGCAGCAAAGCAGTTAAACAAACAAGTAGCTATTTAAGTTAAGGCAAACAGGTAATTCTTAACAGTAAGTATTAAACACATAGATAGGCGCAGTCTACAATAGGATTAATAAGTTGTGGCATTATGTAATCAGTAGCAAACTAAATTAAGCCAAGCAACGTAATTGAACAATTTTGCAATAAGTGGCTAACTAAAATTCCGAGAAGCAGGTAACTGAACTTACGCTAGTTCTTTGTACAGGCACACTGCAACTTCTTTTTTGCTTACAAGGTTGTATCAAGGATTCCATGGCATCAATTGCTTGGATACGCAGTCCCAATACTTCTTTCTTCCCACACTGCATTGTAAGTAGAATGGTTAATCTGGTAAGATGGTGCGTCCTTGATATGTTATATGAGGATGTGTAGTCAGACTAGTTGTAGCAACACACATCACACTGGCTTTTACTGTATATTCCATGCGATTACTTTTGGCATATCGAGATCTAAGCAATCTACAATAGGATGGAAAGACTGGCATCCTTTACATTATTGGCAAACTCAGTTCATAGAAACAAGCAATTCAACCATTCTGTGGGTAAATCAAAAGCGCCACTGGAATATTTTTCACTACCCAATCATACACGCAAAAAGGGGCGACGCCACCATAGGGGCTGGTATGGGCGGGCGCCTTAGGTGGCTGGAAAGTGTGCACCTAGTTTGAGTTGTCCAGGTTGGCCCAGGCTAGTTTTGTTCGTCCCAACGCACGAGCAGGCAATGTAAAAAATGAAGAAAAATGTTTCAATTTGGATAGGCCAATAACATAAGTGCAAGGCAGGCCCTATAGTAGGCTCGCGGCCCAAACGAGCGCCTCCCATATCGATCGACAGCAGGAAAAATCCCAATTCATTCACTCCAGCCTCCAGTCTGGTTCACTCCTAACCTAGCCACCACTGGACAGACCGACACAACACTTCCTCGCGCCCTCGTTGGAGGGCGGTCGCCGGGATTCAAGCGAACGGAAGGACAAGAAGATGAAGATCCAACCCTGGGTGTAGCCTGCGTGGGAGGCAGCGGCGGCAACACGGGCATGGCATCGAGCTTGCACAAATGGACAGTCGCAACTTGCAAGAGTAGCATGCACAACGAGCAGGTACATCACATCCCTGATTATATCTAATTCAACTCTTCAATTTCTGGCCAATAGTTAAACCTGACGGTGTTGTAAAACTGCTTGTATGTAGGGAATCTATGAGAAAATGAAACCAATTTCTACTTATTTTATAACTCCCCCAATCAATACTAAACTGACTGAATCTGATGTATCTAATCAAGTTTCCGATGCAAACATAAAAGCTCATGTTGTTCTTGAGCCTGAAGTGTCTAATGAACAGACTGCTAATGAAGGATTTGATGCAAACATTTTACATGCTCCTGGTGATGAACCTATAGTGTCTAATGAGGGATCTAATGCAAGCATTTTGCAAGCTCATTGAAGGATTTAGTGTCTAATAATGATCTACTATGTTGAGAGAGACAAAGATTTGCAGGCATTGATGACAAGCAAATTATAGTGCATTTTCATAACTTGAGGAAACATCGAGGCCATCTACCAGAAAGTCCCCGTATCATGACAACATAGCATAAATACTTTTCTAATCTGTTGTTTGAAACTATTGGCATACTTGTGCAGGATAGATATATTGATATGCAGTTTGTGCACTGGTTATAGGTGCAATTACACTTTGATATTTTCAGCCAGAGAACGAATAATTCAAGCAGGTACAGACCATGTTTGTAGTCCTTGTACACAATGTTGCATTTTGTGTTTTTTGGTGCTTGCATCATTTAGTGTTTATAATCTGGACTACTTTGGATCATTAGCTGGTTTTCAAAGTGCATGTAGCTTTACATTTCTCAAGTTATGTTGATTTCCGGAGTGCAAGGGCCTTCGTATTTTTTAAGTTAAATGTTCGCCCCTGGTAACTTGAATTCGTGGATCCGCCACTGCACACAAATCATACACGAATGTCAGTACGAACTAAATGAAATGCAGGGACTTACGCTAGCTCATTGTATAGGCTCACTGCAGCTCTGCTTGCGCCTGGGATGTTCCATGTACAAGTCCATGTTACCACTTGCTTGGATGTGCAGGCCTTGTGCACCTTGCATCCCCCTCTACATTTTTAACACGGCAAATGGTTGATCAAATAAGAAGAATCAACCTGGATGTTGTACCGGAGGACAGATACTTACAAGGTTATACGGGTGTGCAGGATGTGTACCAAATCCCGTAGCACCATCATGCTTCGCTAAAAAATGGATTTGATTGTTTCAAATGATATCTCCAGAAGAAATAAGAGTTAAAGTCAGAGTTGCATAGGCGTGTAAGCTAAGAGAGCAGTGAAAGGATATACAAACATCGTCGGAACAGTGCACAAGGGAGTGATGTGTGGATACCTAGTTCGAGCCAGCGTTTGGGCATGCTCGCCTAGCTAGAGTGCGGGTCACTTCAGAGCCATTGAGGGTGATGCGCTGGCGTTGGCTGGCCACGCACGTACGCAGATCTTGAGTGGTAGCGGAGCGCTACGATGCGGTGGACGAGACCGTTGGTGAAGCCCCAATGGCCTCGGGGGAGGAGGTGCGACGATGTGCTCGGTGAAGTAGCCCCGGTGAGCTGGGAGACGGTGTCGGTGAAGCGCACATGATGCGGTGGAAGTCGGTGTCTGTGAGGCACGTCGGTTGCGGCGGCCGACGTTGTCGGTGGACCACCCGGTGCGGTAGACGAGGGCGTAGATGAGGTAGCTCCGGTGTGGTGGTGAAGCGCGACCGTCATCTTCATCATTGTCGTCCGGCACAGAGGTGGGGAAAGAGACGAGACGAGGGGCGATTCGAACTTTGCTTGGGTTGGCGGCAAATTAGGGATTTGAGCAATCTGGGCGCGGAAGGGGACGGTGGAGAAGAGAGATTTTGCAGGGCTGGAATTGGGGCCGCCAGATATTTCAATCCGAAACGTGGAAGCACGAACTTATTTTGTCATCGTCCTTTGGGGGGTGGGGTGGGTGGCTGGGTGCTACACGTCCGTCCGACACACGCATCCACCCCGACAGGACTATGCTTCGGTGCCTTAAGGCACATGCCTTTGTGTCCATGACATGTGGGCCCAACAGGTGGCTGGCCCACATGTTAGTGACCCAAAGGCAGGTGCCTTTAAGGCACCGAAGCAGCATCCACCCTGACACGGCTCTGGTCTGCCTGGTGCGCCTACATTTGAGAATGCAAACGAATCTTCTTTTATTTGCAAACGAATTTGTATGTATTACCATGCCCGTGTTTTCCTTGCAATAATTAGTCATTCGAAACGAGATACTCCCTCCATTCACTTTTGTAAGTCGTTTCAGACAACTTAAAATAAACTGTTTTGCACATTGTCTAAAATGTCTTCAAGGTCTTATAAAAGTGAACAGAGGGGGTACTATAAATTAATTAATGAGGAGTTATTTGAAAAAAATCGAAACGGTATCCATGCTAACGTGGATTAGAGTGCGTGTCACATAATTAGTTATTTGAATTAGAGTGTGTGTCACGTAGTGATCTCCAATTCTAACATGGATTTAGCATTTCACTGTATCCATACTACTTTTTTAATATAGATTCATATGTATATGATGAACACCATGGTAGTGAGAAAACTTTTGGATGGATTCAAACATATGACCTACAAAAAAGCACAACAAATTGAGTCAATGTCAACTTTTCGAAACTTGGTATGGCACGAATTCAAAATAATTACCCGTATGCATGGTCCTCAGTTCAAATCTTACAATGTACACCGAATTGAAACATCGATATTAAGTCTCGTACAATGTACATTCAAATGTTGTTTTAGCCCCCCCCCC
>NC_041391.1:467971729-467973164 GCF_002162155.2 Triticum dicoccoides | reverse complement strand
CTTCCTGTATCGGTCAATCTTCCTCTCCTAACCACCTTAGGAAGCTATCAGTTTCCAACACACTTTCATTCTTTCTCTCCATGTTTTGATCTCTAAGTCTCTCAACTACACAACCCCTTTTTCCACTCTATTACCAAATGTATTTACCTCACACACCTGCCATTGCACCCCATGTCGAGCTCTCTCTCTCTCTCTCTCTCCCTCTCCCTCTCACCCTCTCACGCTAAATACATGCATTGCCTATCTAGCCCCCCCCCACCCTCTCGTGCGCACGCACGCACGTTGTATATCTAGGTCACTCCCTCGAGACTGTCTCACTCTTTCTTCCGCAGGGCGGGACACACTCGCTCAATCTCGCTCTCTTTATCTGAGTCTCGTTTAACCTCGTTTTCTTTCACACACAAATGATATATCTCCCTGTTCGGGCCTCGATCAACACACTCTATACTCTCTCACGCAGATTGTCTATCTAGGTCAGTCCATCCAAGCCGCCGCCACTCTTTCGACCTCATGGCGGGCCGCGCTCACTCAATCCCCCCCCCCTCTCTCTCTCTTTGTATGTCTCGATTGACCTTGCTCTTTCTCGGACAAAAATGATATATCATCATGTTTGAGCCCAATTCGACCTATTCACATTGTATACTCTCTCACACACATTGTCTATCTAGATCACTCTTCCAACCCGTCTCACTCTTTTGATCGCACGGAGACCCTATGTGATTGACCTTGCTTCCTCCCACGCACAAAATATATCTACACGTCTGTGACTGGATCATCTCTCAAGCTCTATCTTATAGCCCTCACCCTTGCCAAAAGCTCAATTGGACAATATCTTCCAGAGCATATATATCTGTTCAATGAATGTCGGACCACACTCACTTTGTCTCCCTATCTATATGTCTCTCGATTGACCTTGCTTTCTCACACTGTATCTTCCACGCATTGAAGCTACCTCTCCATCCCTCGCAAAGCCGAAGCTATTTACATTGCGAGGGGCACTCCAACCTTGGATTAATTTGTGTAGGCATTTATTCCGGTCGGTTTAGATTATATTTTCGTAGCATTCGGCCCACAACTACTCCAAACACCGTTGCAACCCCCGCAACTCCCCTAGTTGATTTCCCTCTGGCTCGGTCATCGCTCTCTCGCATGTCCTTTCTCACCTTCAACGTCGCACCATGGTATTATTGCAAAAAAACTCTGTTGTTCTCTTTAATTATTATAAATAAGCTACAAAACTACACACCGATAGTCCACTTGGAATGGAACAAATTTCGACCCACAAATTAAAGTGCTACAAACTACACACCGAGGGGCCCACATGTCATGAAACAAATTTGGACCCATATACAAATTAAAAAATAAAGGACGAGAATCGAACAAGCGACCGGGCCTTCAAGCCGCACGTCAATAGGCAACATACGTAGAACAACAA
>NC_041391.1:467918729-467971608 GCF_002162155.2 Triticum dicoccoides | reverse complement strand
TATTCACATAATGTTTTTATATTACCACAGCCTATTTAATGGATAACATGTAATATTATTTTTAGTACTATTCACCTTCACTTACTGGTGGGTTCCATGTGCTCTCTCTCTCTCTCTCCTCTCCTTCTGCGTTTAGACGCACGGGCAAACACGAAGAACTCGCGGGCGATGTTGCCGTTGACCATATCTAGACGCGTTCACAAGTCACGGCACCAGTTTCACGTACTAGCAGCACTAGTCAGTGTGTACGTGCAATGCACATTAATTTGGAAGTGTATTAAGTGCATGCGGATATTAAGTATGATATTATTTGCGTGGTATTATGTGATTAGCACTATTTTTGGCATGAAATTAACTACACGCTAAACATGTTGAGCGCTCGACATTAAAGCAGTCTAGGTCGTTGGATGACAAGGAATACATGTGGCTTGATGACGTTTTATATTTAATTTGATATGGCTCTAGCAGAACATTCAATCGATCAAACCATAGATTTCGTTCAGTCTGACTCCGACTTTAAATTATACGATGATCGATATAAAATAAACGGAAATGATAAACTTTCAGATTTTAAGCATGGCAATCTGAACGTTTTTCATGGCAAATTTAGATTACGCGCGGCGGCGGGGGTGTCTTGCGGTGGGAAGTGGCTCCTCTGCCGTGCTCTATGTGTCGTCGGGCCACTGACCGACGGCAACGGCGGCATCTTGCTCTGTTGTTGGCGTACTCCTGGACGTTGGCCTAGCTTCAAGGAAGGCCAAAATGTTCTGGACTTCGGAACGAGTCAATTGGCGGGAGGAGGCGACTGGCGTTGGTGCAAGGAAGCGGTCGACGGCGGCCATCCATGCCGCTGAGGGGGGCACTGGCACCCGCGCAGGGACAGACGTTGTCAATGGTGCGGCGGAGACATTCGTGTGCACAGGCACCGGCACGGGCGTGCATGTCAGTGCACGCATAGGCGCATGCGCTGGCAGGTGCACGGGCACCGGCACGGGCGTGCGCGTTAATGCACGCGCAGGCGCATGCGCTGGCAGGTGCACGGGCGCGTGAAAGTCGGTAGGGACCTCGTGGAACCCCGTGGGATCAAGCTCGGCGACAATGTGCGGCTCCCAGCCCATCAATGCCACGGGGATGGGCGCTGGCGCAGTCGGGGCGACGGGAGCCGGAATGGGAGCGGGGACAGGCGTGGCATTTTCCCGCAAGGCCAGTTCAAGCTCGTCCCAAAGCGCCTTATGTTCTTGAGACTCCGGCTGGGTGTCTTCCTCAGGAAACTGGAAGACTAAGGGCAGACCATCGTGATGCGGCATGGCGTACGTTTAGGTCACACTAGTTGGAGGTAGACGACAGGAGAATCGGGGAGGAAGAGAGAAGATTGTAGCGATACCGGGTAGTGCGGGGTTGATTTTAAACTGCGGCGCCGGCGACATTAAAAGCGGGAGCAGTTGGGACGAAGGTGGGCGGCGGAGCCTGGTCAAAGGGCTCGCCTCCCGGTGAGCCTGCACAGTGGTCTGCTCGCATGCCTCCCTGTCAGCCGGTGCAGCGGTCTGCTCGCATGCCTCCCGTCGACTCACACGCTTGCTCGAATGGCACCTGCCGATGAGAAGCGGGGACTCGTGGCGGCACGTAAATGCCCATGGTTTCAATAGTGATCTGTTCGCCTTAACATGACAGGTCTTTGTTCCAAAATACCTTGGCTCTTCATTTGTGTAACTTGTCATAAGCAGCTTGTCTCAAATTGAAAAAAAACTTACGAAGTAATATTTGTGCCATGTCACGTGACCATGCTCAGTTTCAAGAATTTATGCTCACTTTTGGATTTTCTAAAATTTAAGATCCAGGATTCGAAACAATATCATAACCTGCATCATGCAATAAATTTTCAAGCCGTACATCTGTCCTATTGTATTTCTTAAGAAAGGATTTGGTCAAACATTTTGCTTAGTTAGACTTCAGACAAGTTATATATGCAGAGTAAATAGATAATCCCTCTGTACCAGTGCATTGCCTGATATATTAACTCAAGTACTAGGCACGAACAAACGGGCTCAATTCTGTGCTCATCCTGGTGTAGTAGTAGTAGTACTAGGCAATGCAGTTGACGGGTGACCTTGACGAGCAGCGACCGAGGGAATTGAACTGTGCTCGGCACGGTAGGTAACGTTGTCTAGTTACTAAAGCATCCCTCTGTTGTTCATCGGTAGTCATTATGGACCGGGGACATGAGGGGAATTTCCTAGGGCTGGAATTCTGGCCACCAGATATTTCGACTTGAAACGCTGAGGCTCGACTGGTTTGGGTTGCCTAATGTGCGTACCACGCACGCCACCGAAGGACACGAGCCTGGTTTTTTTATTTTTTATTTTATAGGATCAACACGAGCCAAGGTCTGGCTGGTACGCCGTTGGGTCCTACCATTCGAGAATACGAAAGGAACCTTTTAAATTGCCGAACGAATCTATGTGTATTACAATACCCGTATTTTCCTTGCAAATACTAATCTCAACGTGGTAATAGATTTATGACGAGTTGTTGAATTAGAGTGAGTTTCTGATATAGTGATCTCAACGTGGATTTCACATTTCATGGTATCCCTAGTAAGTTTTCCAATGCAAATTCAAATTTAAAAGATGAACAATATGGAGGTGAGAAAACTTTGTATATATCAAGCATATGACCAGAGAGAGAGAGAGAGAGAGAGAGAGACGCACGAACAGAACAACAATCCAATAAGTATAGTGCATCTATTTTTCCAAACCATGCATGTATGACACGAATTCAAAAATACTCCTTCTATTCCTAAATATTAGTCTTTTAGAGAGTTCAACAAGTGACTACATACGGAGCAAAATGAGTGGATTTAGACTCTAAAATATGTCTATATACATCCGTATGTACCAGTCCATTTGAAATCTCTAAAAAGACTAATATTTAGGAACGAAGGGAGTAAAATGTAAGACATGCATGGTCCTCAGTTCAATATTTAAAATGAACATGAAACTGAAACATGAATATTAAGTGTAGTACTACAGTACATGCAAATGTTGTGTTTAGGCGGAGCTATGATTGTCGGGGGTCAACCCCTCGACCTTAGATAAAATTGTGGAGCTCTGTTTAGGGTTGTTTAGATTATATTTGTTCCCACCCTCCCAACCACCGATTGGTTGTGCACCCCCCACCCCTCCTCCCCGGTAGAATATCATGTGCCCCCATACCTTAGATGCTATATGCCGATACGAGTTGCTTGGAGCTTGTAGATCTGAGATATAGTAGCTCTCATGATGTGTCTTAATACAGGAAACCTTGATGAGTTTGAGAATTGCACACGATTTGTACAAAAACTACTCAGATGCCCTTGGATCCCATATCCAACGACCTCGAAGCTCGTATCACCATAGCATCTAATATGAAGGAGGACATCATATTCTCCTGTATGTAAGAATATCATGTGCTACCACACCTTAGAAGCTTTGGTGATACAAGCTCTTCAGAGCTGTTGGATTTGTGATCCAACACCTCCTCGGTGGTTCGAATGGTTTTTTCTTGCAGAAAAGCCCCAAAAGTGTTCGGCCATTGCTTACAAGCACAAAGACTGCTCAGATGCCATTGGATCTGAGATCAAACGACCTCGAAGCTCTTATCACCGTAGCATCCAAGTTGCGATAGCACCTTATGTTTTCTCGCATGGGAGAATATGAGGTGCTCCCGCACCACAGATTCTATCGTGATACGAGTTCACTGAGATCTAACGGCCCACGGTAGGAGGTTTGAATGTTTTTGCAATATACGACTGATAGAGTTTGGGAAATGCGCAGAAAGTACAAGTACTATGCATGTGCCATCTGATCACTGATCATACGACCTAGATGCTCATATCACCGTAGTGGGTAATTAAGCTACGGGGAGCACCTAATATGAGCAATGGGGAGCCGTTGGATCGAAGATGCAGCGGCACACACGAGGCCTGAATGTTTTATTTGCAAAAAAACCTTTGGAGAGTTTGGAAATTGTGCATAATTACAAAGACTACTCCCAAGCCATTGGATCTCGCTTCCAACGGTGTAAAAACTCGTATCACCATAGCATCTAAGCTGCGGGGTGGATGTGATATTCTATGCCGCTGTCATTTTTGTTCATAAACTTGCAAAATACGTGTAAGTCATGCCGTTACTTGTCTAACCGCGCAAAGTGTTTGTTCAAAAAAAACATCGTACACTGAAATATCGGAACAACACACGGGGGTCCCACTTGTCATTAATCAAATTTGGACCTAAAACTAACAAATCTGAAAGACGAGATTCGAAATAGCAACCTGGACTACAAAGCATAAGTCGATAGCCTGAAACAACAACGGTTGTTGGCTTTGTCCCATAACTTGATTTTATACAGTAATACATTGAGTAGAGTAGAGGGAGTGCCTCGTCAACACGCGCATGACCGTTGACTCACTTACTGGTGGGTCCCAGGTCTGCGATCTCAATCTCTCTTCTCTCCATCGTCTAACCTTTGCACGGGCACACACGAAGAGCGGCGCTAGCTTGCCATTGTGTTATTACAACTAAAAAAAGCTTGGAAAATAGAAGAATCGCCTAGAACAAGAGACGTTGTGGCTGGTCGAGACGGAGCTAACCACATCTATCCTCCGTGCCACATTTGCATGATGAAGTTGTGTGGCTAGTGGGCTGTTTTTGACCGACTAGCTGGGTCCCGAGGTCGAACCATAGGTACTAGAGTTACTCCCGACGCCTGATATAGTATATTTTTACAGGCACATTTTTCCTCCGTGCCGAGACGCGGCACACCCTACCGCGCGGTTTCGGGGTCCTCCCGGGTGGTGCACGCATATATTCTTCCTGACGTGGGATGCCCTACCACGTGTTTTCTGGGTCCTCCTCGGTTGTAGCGCCGAAGCAAGTAAATGAGTCGTCAAATCACGGAAGACCACCTTTGCCGCCGAGTACATCAGTGAAGCATGGTGGGTAGCTAGTTGGACTAGTTCGACCGATTAGCTAGGCCGCCACCACATTTGTTTTTTCACCCTTTTTTTATCTACTTGTCGGTAGGTAAATTTAAATATCCACCGTGGCGTTGCTCTGGTGTTTGGGTGCGACAAGATTTTTAATTTTTTGATTGACGGGAGCAGGTGCGTCGGGATTTTTAATTTTTTGATTGACGGGAGCAGGCGCGGTAGCAATTAGTCACGATGACTCCGCCTGTAAAACCCACTGCTCCCTGATGTGAGAAGTCGTCGACTGGTGTTTTGCCGTGGTGAAAACCAAAAGATTCCCCGCTCCTCGGCTGGCTCCCTCCGCCTTCCCGTAGATTGCATTGCCTTTTAGCCGTTTCGCCCCCTTTGCTTCCTCTCCCCATTGCTTCTACCTGGTGCCATGGCGGCACAACAGATCACGGAGTCTGAGGTGAGGCGCCTGACACAGGAGCTCCATGCCAAGGATGCGAAGCTCAGGTCCAAGGACGTGGAGCTCCGTGAGCTCAAGGAGGAGAGGAGTGCCATGCCCAAAAGTGGGTCGAGAAGGGAACTTTTGCTCCCATCCTGTGCACCCTTCACACACCCTGCCTAACACTATTCGTGCTTCATATGGTTCATGTTTCATGGAGTACTGTAGCACCGTACTCTTCGTGCACTGTAGACCTAGTTCTGTTAACATTGATCTCACCGTTCATTCTTGACCGGACAGTCAAAAAAGCGGTACTATGTTACATATAGGAGTAGTTGACATGCACACAACATCATTTTTATTGGCATATCTTACTACACTAGCAACAAGATTGTGTAGTACTGACGTATGAACCAGTGCACATGCCTAGTAGTAGGAGCACTGTGTATGTTCAAGTGCCTGCCGTGTTTCGCACTCCTCCGTTGTAAGAGTGGAAACGCTTGCTGTAATCATTTTTTCTTCAGAAAAACAGTGGACACGCTCTACCGTGCGGATCCTCCTCCAGCCATGCACTAAATTACTCACTTTTGCCGACGTGTGGGACAGCCAGCACCTGGGTCCACTAGCCATGCACTAAATTACTCCGTAGTAGAGTGACGGTAGACTACCCCGATCGAAGCACCGCAGTAATGCCCAATGAGCCGTCAAATCACAAAACCCCCTCCTTTCCAGCAGTAAGTAGGACGGACGAAGGAACCATCATTTCACACTTCTCTCTCAGCTTCCTCTCTTGAAGAAAACCCCCACTCGCTTCGCTTCTCCCTCATCTCGTTCCTCCTTTCACTCTTCTCTCTCAGCTTCCTCTCTTGGATGGACGCTAGAGCACCGGCCCACGTGATGTCTATGGCTCTGGCCAAAACCGTTGAGGCTCATGGTACAAAGAAGCGCAAGCACCCCACCGAGACTACCGAAGACAAGCTCAAAGCCATCGCCCTATCCACGCCCCCCTCTCCAGAATCCCTCATTAAGCAAGTCCAGGTAATGTCTCTTGTTGACGATCTTTTTCTCGATCTTGATCGTGTTTTTTCATCTAACACGCAGTACTAGTACTGGTAGTACAACTTTCTGGGTGATCTTGCATGTGATTTTAGTGTGCCAAATGACAGTTCTAAATTCCTCTTTTGACCAAAACATGCGAGAGGTTGACACTGATTTCTTATAGATTACTTTCAACTACTCCCTCTGTCCCAAATTTCTTGTCTTAGATTTGTCTAGATACGGATGTATCTAATACTAAAATGTGACTTGATACATCCGTATCTAGACAAATCTAAGACATGAATTTTGGGACGGAGGGAGTACTTTATGAACATCAATGCTACCTTTGAAGAGGGTATATTTGCCTCAGTAACTTATGTTATGGATATTGCAAGTAATCCCTCTGCTCTCATGCCTTTGAACACATGTTCTAGTGTCTTTGTTCACTCATTTGTGTGCGTATATGTAGTCATATATGGAGTATAATATCGAAAATCATCTTATATTTCTGAACGGAGGTAGTAATAAAATATGGTTTCTGTTTGAATTAGAACCAGGTCCGCGGTGGAGATGAAGTTCTCAAAGTCATGCCATGTGAACTGGAAGACCTGATGATGAGTTCTACTGCTAAACTATCCAGCTGATATGTCCTTGTCGCCACGTGTCATGAACTAGTGTTTTCCTGTAGCATTGTTGTTAGGCGTGTTCTCGAGGCTGTACTTGACCACAACAATTTCCTGGCTGTGCCTTCGATTATGAAGGATGTGGTTCTTGTAAAGCTTCCCAACAAATCTGATGCGGCATGTCTTCATCGTCATGTTTATGAGTGGAAAGACCACTCTGTTAGGTTCTCCAAGGTTGACGAGATGGTGATGGTGCATGTAGACATCTCTCACGAAGTCCATGGCCTGGTCAGTTACGCGGGGTTCATCCCGTAGGTCAGTGGCAAGAAATAGTCTGCAGAGTTTAATTAGTGCAACTTTGCTTGTCTATAGTAAGTACTATTGTTCAGTACTTGATTTGTGTTTGTGAACCCTGTATTGTTTATTAGTACTGCCACTTTTGGTGTGTGGTCAGTCCTGAGAACGGTCTATGTTAATGTCTGTCCACTCAATTCAGTTTGTATATTTTGAAGTATCCAGATCATCTTTTTTGTGAGGACAATTTATCAATTATGGTTACACTCCAATATATGTATGCATTGTAGGGTTTATCGCACCCACCAGGATTTCCAGTCCCATGGATCTTTGGTCCATACGATTTGTCACGACCTTTGGACTGTCCTGCTTGTGGGAGTAGGCGGGGCCCCTGCATGCCACCCGTAGTTGGACGATCAATCTTCCGTTTAGTACTTCAACATAGTGATTTCCCGGTAAGGATTCACTCGTGTCACATCAAGTAAATCTTATTGATTTACTGTCTAAATCTTATTGATTTAATGTCATGTTTTCTTTCTTTTCCTGTAATTTTACGATGCAGGTTTTGCCATGTGACATTCATCACAGAATAAACCGTTTGGTTTGCTCTATGATGGCTATTTTTGCAAGTTTCACTTCTTATGTCGTGTCAGTAACAAAGGCATTGTCCATCACTTATATTACTGGAAAAAAATGGATCAGTCTGTTGTCTGAGTACAAGCTGAATCCCTATGATGAACTGCAGTTTCGTTTAACAAAAACGCCACAATTAGTCCTTCTCGCGTTTAAAAGAAATGAAGAAAAAAACTGGATCATGGTCATGGATCCTAGTCAAGTTAGAAAGCTGATCATAGCATACCAGACACGATCGCCGCTGTCTCGCACATTGGTACCACCTTCAGCAACAGATCGAGCACCGACAGTTGCTCTAGCACTAACAGTGGCAGCAGCTCAGTCTGATCTAGCTAAGGATTGGGCACCGACCGCGTCAGCAGATCAGTTTGATCTACTAGAGGATCGGGCATCGACACCGGCACCTGCTCCTACACCGGCACCAGCTCTACAAGGAGCACCATCTCCGGCAGCAGCAGCGGCTTGGGCACATGCACCAACACTTGCACTTGCATCTGCTCCGGCCCGTGCAGCGGCAACCAAACAAGCAGTTGCACTGGCAACAGAATGGGCTGCAGTTCGCAATTCATATACCAAAGTCCTTACAAAAACTGACATGTCCACCTTCTTGGTAAGCATTGGCCGCCCAAGTGCTTCGTTCTTTTTTATTTCCATGTTGTTTCACATGATTCACTGTGTTGATCTAACTGTTTGGGTGTGTCTTGTTGTTTGCAAACAGAGAATTCCTAGAGCAACGAGGGAGTCGTTCAACAATCCGAGCGACCGCGGCCAAGTTTCTCTTACCATGCGCAGCCTTGGTGTGAATGAACCTGCTCAATATACCGTAAGTACAAAGTATGGTCGCATGATGATTGATGCTAAAGGACGGTCAAGGTTCAAATCTAAATCATATCTTGTGGTAGGGGATGATGTCAAAATCGAACTTTCTCGGCAAGGAGTGCTGGTCCAAATCAACTTTGAAATTCTTCAGTAGCAGCACGCAACTGCCGAACTGATCTATCCTTCGAGAGACTTTGATGTAATAATCTGGAACAAGTGTCCTTTGTGTATAAGTAGTACGGTCGTATTATTTATCACATGGTATATCATTGATAGAGTTGCAACTCTCATTGCTGGTTAGGAACTGTTGTTTGATTTCATTCCAACAGCTGTCGTGCTTTATTCAATTTTGTGTATTCTCCTTGCGACAGCATCTAAAACCAGTGTCGTACCGATCGCTTGCAATATGAAAAGCGCTGAGGTAGAACACATGGGCCCCCAAACATGCAGGGTGGGCCTGCGGCCCAAAGCCCAGAACCGTGAGCCTGTCTGAGTATTATATTCTTAGCTGAACCCCCATAAAAAAGTTGAACCCCCATAATGCCCGTGCGTTGCATGTAACATCAAGATGCATTTGTATGAGTATTTTATCTTGTGAGAGAAAAGGATGAACGAGGGAAGGCCTTATTTGCAAATGTGGAGAGGTGTGTGGGTACCTTTTTGCAAAATTGCCATAGTTTCCTTCCTATCCATTAGCTATAAATCGGACGGCTTATATTGCAGGATGGCAGGCACACCATCATCACCAACTCATCTATACTGTGTTAAAAACAACTCTGTTTTTTATAATTATATATGTTATATATATTCCCCTTGATTTTTATTATGTATAAAGTTGTGATATAAAAGATTTGTATATTTCTTCACAGAGGGAGTATCTCTCTGTCAAAAATATATTTATGTGTAACTAGTTACTCATGTCGTTCTACTTCCTTTCGCTGATATGTGGGGCAACCGGCAACGGGGTCCACATGCCATATGCACAAATTAGAGTGCACAATTGCATGGTAGACACACCCCAGTCGTAGCGCCACAATAATGCCCAATGAGCCGTCAAATCATACCCCCCCTTTCCAGCTTTAGCAGTAAGCTGGACGGACGAAGCGGCAATATTTCACTGGGCCTGAATCCTCTTCTCCCTCGTATGCTTGTTCAGAGAAAACCCCCTCTCGGCGATTGCATAGGGTTTTCTCATGGAGAACCAGGTACGAATTCTTCATCCATCCCTGATAAATCCAAGTCCCTTGGTCGCAGGTAATCCTAGGATGGCAGCCGCCGCTGTTGATGCATTTTTCTTCCTACTGAATCTAGTGTGTTTCAATTGCAGTGCCCAAAGTGCGAGGACCCTACAGGTTTCTGCACCCTCGGCGAGATGCCACACTTGTTCCTTCCCATCCTAACACATGATTTTAAAACGCGCACAGTATGTTCCTAAAATCCTCTTTTCTATCCGGGAGGGTGGGGTTTTTTTGAAGATGATGTCGACTAATTTGGAAATTTGGATTGCTATATTTGGATAAAAGGTACTACTAGTACGATGGTCAACACTGAGGTGAAGGAGGAAGTTATTTCTAGATTTGGATAGGGAATACATTGTGTTCTCATATTATTTTTCCTGCAGTGCATTATTTGCTCTGCCAGAACACATGTACTCAAGATGCTTGGCCTTGCCATAACTGAATACACTAGTTTAATGGTCACAGTGAAGACAAGTCATGGATATAAGTTCCAAGTTGGGTTCATGAACCAAGAAGATCGCTGCTTTTTTTATGGTCGAACTTGGATAAACTTTCTCAAGTGTTACGGACTGAAAGTTGGCGCACGAAAGTTGATGGAAATAGCAGAACCTGGTCTCATATTCACTGCAATCATCCACCCCGATGTCGTTCCAATTGTTCATCCATGTTAGTTTTGTATCTGGTTCTTGCTTGTTACCTCGATTACTTCTTAATCCACCTATTCTGTTTAACTAATCACAATTTAACTTTAGAAGTAGCAACGAATCTCTCACGAAGATGCTACTTCTAACTAATATTTTCTTATAATTGGTGGCACGTGTAGGTTTTTTCAGAGTTAAGCAGGCTGCTCGTTTCTTATTTTGTAATAACTCGGCTGTTACTGATGGCACTGAAGTTGACTGGGACGACATCCACAAGTTCCTACACTTTATTGATCGTCTTGAGGTCCTTGTGGGGCGTTTCAATGGTGGAAGGCCACATGGGATATGTGTGCCACTGCTGCACTCGTTGAACAGGTCCAACTATGTCGAGAAACTTATGGTACGAGCTGTTTTCTATTATATATGTTGTTCATAAACTATTGCTTATACACAGTTTTACAGCTATGATCTTCTTGAAACAGAAACTGCCCAGTTCTATTGTTCCTATACAGATGCCTGACCATGGTCCGGTCAGACTTGTGCTTGGTCACAACATGATGTTTATGTCGACCTACTTCATTCCCCTTGGAGGTGAAAAGATACTTATTCATGGGTTGTCTCAAATAATGAAGGCATGTCCATCTTGGAGAATAGGACAGAAGATTATGTTCATGCTTTTCCATGGCTCTAAAGCGAATATCATGTTTATTGACCATATTGCGAGATGAAGCCGCTTTCAGAAGGTTGTGGATGCGCGGGGTGGCGCCTGGGCCTTGTCCTGGGGCTTGGCGGCCTCACCCTTGGTTAATTGTAGGTAAAGTAGCACTGTTTGAGGCGTGCTTTGTACGGTTGAACCTGTATAAGTACTCATACTGCTTTCAGCTTTGGTTGTTAAGTGCCCCTGCTGGTTTCAGTTAAGGTTGTTAAGTACTCTTGCTGCTTTTATAGTCTGTCGTGTTTCTTCAGTCATGTCTTCCTCCAGTCGCCAAAACCAAACCAGCGCCGGTGGGGCCGCCTGCTTCCGCCTCCCACGGCTGGCTGCGCCTCAGCGCACTCATCGCCGCCCCCACCGTCTCCTAATTTGTTAACGCCAACGTCCTCCGCGCGCTTTGGTGCGCTCGCCGCGGCGCCGCCCTCTCGCGTTGTCAACATGGTCAACAAACAACAGGAATCGACAGAAGTACGTGGAGAGAATGACAGTAGGGGCCCATCATGTCAGCGTATGGAAAAATAAAATGCTTCCTCCTAGTGTTTTCCTGACATCTAGGACCCACGACATTGTGAGCGTATATAGTCAATAGATAAGAGAACAACACAAGATCGACTGGCACTTGGGACGTAGATGCTCGAGCAGTATGTTTTTTTTTGTTATTGTTGAGACGGAGCAGGGTTTGAACTGGGCTGTGGCCCGTCTAGCCAAGGCTTATATTTTATGTTCACCATGTGACCAGCCCAGCTTTTTTTTCTTTGTGAAAATGAGCCCAGTTTATTTTTTCTGAAGAATACCCAATCCGGGCCTACTTATTTTTCTATGCCTTGATGGGCTGCAACTCTTTCAAGACGCCTGCAAATCTTGAAAGTAATATGAAATGGGTTGTAAATATAAAAACAGATGACAAATTGGCAATTACTTTATAATTTCTGAATTTTTTCACATTTTGAGATTCCTATTTCACTGGGCATTAACCTAATTTAAATATATCTTCAAAGTACTTTAAATTTGGCTCGACATTTCGGTATTAAAAATAGTTTGGAACCCACAGAAATATGCGAATTTGGCCCTGGCCAACCAAAAAAATGCAATAAATTGCATAAGAAGTTGCCATGAGCTATATATAAATTATTAAAAAAAGGGAGTGGTCTGACTTGTGGGCCTGTTTAGTTGACGCGTATGCAAGATTTTTTTAGTTATTATATACGTCAACAAACGATTCTAGCAGACGTAACCATTGGATGTCAATCCAATGGCCATCGTGTTTCTTCAATCTCTGATCTTCTTGCTCCAGCCGCCAAAGCAGCGCCGGCGAGACCGCCTACTCCCACTGTGGCCGGTTGTGCTACCGCGCAGGCCTCAGTGCCCCTACTACTCCCACCACTGGCCAGGGCATCCCTCTGCTCACCCACACCCCCTGTTATTCTGTGGCGACGGCAGCCTCACACCGCAGCTGAACCGATGAACCCTCGTACTCCTCTCCGCGTGGGCTTCTACTACCGCGTCTTCCCCGGCTCCGTGTCGTCCCCTTCCTAGGCCTCGCCATCGTCCACCGTCGTGGTGCTCTCGACGCGGCATGGTCAATGTGGTCAACGACCGACTTCCATCGGAAGAGTACTGTACGTGGAGAGGCTGACATCTAGGTCCACGACAGCCGCAAGGAAGTTCCTCCTTATTACGCGGAAAATAATTATTCCTCCACCTGACCTTTGGACCCACCGGACGGGCCACCAGTATTTCACGAAAAATCGTTTCCCCCGACTGCTGGGACCCACTTGATGGGCCACCGTATTTCGCGAAAAAAACGTCCCCCCCCCCCCGCTGTCAGCTCGGACCCACTGGAAGTGCCTCCTTATTACACAAAAAAAATGAATACTCCCCTGCTAGCTGGGACCCACCTTGGTTGGAGGCTGACTTGTGGGCCTACTAAGTTGACTGGGATGGAGGCCTTTATCAACTTTAGTCAATATATGAACGATTCTAGCTTTAGTGACCGTACGATGTCCATCCAATGGCCGTAGTGCTTCTTCAACCTCTGGTCTTCTTGCTCCAGCCGCCCAAAGCAGCGCCGGTCGTGCCGCATGCTCCTGCCTCCCGTGGCCGGCTGTGATGCCGCGGAGGCCTCACTGCCCCCTACTACACCCACCGCTGGCCAGGCCATCCCTCTACTCACCCACACCCCCTGTTATTCTGCAGCGACGGCAATCTCACACCGCAGCCGAACGAGTGAACCCTCATACTCCTCTACGTGTGGGCATCCACTACCGCGTCTTCCCCGGCTCCGCATCATCCCCTACCTTCCTAGGCTTCGCCGTCGTCCACCGCCCTGGTGCTCTTGGCGCGGCGTGGTCAACATGGTCAAGGAACGACTTCCATTGGAAGAGTACTGTACGTGGAGAGGCTGGCAGCTGGGTCCATGGCGGCCGCAAGGAAGTGCCTCCTTATTACGCGGAAAATAATGATTCCTCCACCTGACAGCAGGGACCCACCGCAATTATGTGACCGTATTTTGTGAAAAAAATATTTCCCCCTAACTGCTGGGACCCACCAGCTACATCTTCGCACGCAAGGAAGTGCGTCCGGGCAAAAAAAACGATTCGTCCCCCTGATTGCTGGGACCGACCAGCTACATCTTCGCATGCAAGGAAGTGTCTGACAGTCGGGACCCACCTGGTCGAAGCGTACGTAGCGTTGTCATTCTAGTCGCGAACGTGTACGTACATACTAGTGGATGTAGAGGCACGCACGTGTCGTAGTAGAGGCGCGCATGTGTCGTAGTAGAGGCGCGCACATAGCATGTACACGTACGTACAACAGCCAGTGTGCAAGAAAGAAAATACGACCACATACGTACATACGGGCAGGGTCTCGAACGCCTACTCGCGCATACATACGGCCAGGACTCGTGTACATGGCTGGGTTGGAACGGGAAAACAGCGTCGTCGTCGTGTTCATGGGGAGCCAACCGGCTGGGTCGGAACGGAATGCGTCGTCGTGTTCATCGGGAGGGCTTGGACGGAACAGGCGATGGAAACGAGGCCTGACGTACCGCAGAATGGAGGAAACGGCCTTGTGTTCGACCAGCCATGTTCGAAACGGGATCCTGTTCATCGGGAGGGGTCTGGCGTACCGCAAAATGGAGGAAACGGACTTGTGTTGGACCTCCTACAGTCAAAACGGGGTCCTGTTGATCGGGAGGGGTGTGGCGTACCGCAAAACGGACGAAACGGACTTGTTTTGGAGCTCTACGGTCGAAATGGGGGTCTTGTTCATCGGGAGGAGTGTGGCGTACCGCAAAATGGGACTCCACGGGATACTGTTCATCTCCAGCGTTGACCTCCTCCAGCCTCCACGGGCTACTGTTCATCCATCGTCGACCTCCTCCAGCCTCCACGGGCTCCTATTCATCCAGCCTCCACCGGCTACTATTCAACCACCCCTCTCCACGGGCTCCTGTTCAACCACCACTCCACGGGCTACTGTTCATCCACCCCTCCACCGTCTACTGTTCATCCGGCCCTCCACGGGGTCCTGTTCATCCAGCCCCAAGCGGCTCGATCGATCGAGGTCCTGTTCATCCAGAGACAATGCCACGGGGTCCTGTTCATCCACCCCACGCTCACCGTTCATCCAAACCCCCCGCAATGCTCACTGTTCATCCAAACCCCCCTGCAACACTCACTGTTCATCCAGAGGCAGCATCGATCGGCTTCAGTTAGCAGCAGTAGCGAAGGAATCGCTCGATCGCCCGGGTTCAGTAACGCGTAGCCTGCAGTGCAATCGCTCGGGTTCAGTTAGGCGACGCCTCGCTCGGGTTCAGTTAGAGCCCAACACCTCGCACACACACGCACACGTCTACTAGAGAAACGCGCATCTCTCAGCCCCGACCACCCACCGTAACCGGGAACTCCCCAAAATTTTCCTCGCCCTCGCTTTTACCATGGTTTTTTCCGTCATGGACGGCCCAAAGAATGTCATGCAGCTGCGTCTCCGGCCCGCCCAGGACGAAAAGCCCATTTTCTGTCATGATTTTTTGTCATAGAAGAAGGAGCCCACCACATCTATGATGATACCTGGTTTTTTCACAATTATCGTCATAGAAGTGTTAGAAGTATGACATAAATTTTTTTCGTTCGGCCCAAAATGTCACGGATGTGTCTTTTTTTCGTAGTGAATAGAGATATTCTAAAGACCCCTGCTGAATCGAACATTCGGCGACGGTCTCAGGGACTACACCTAGTGGGTGCACTCAGCATGCCCCCACTAGATCAGGTACCACTCGACACGATCTGACTGACTCGAGTGCAAGAACTACGCAGCGAAGGAAAACACCCACTGGGTGTACAGATTCAAGGCACGGACCCATGATAGATGTACATTAAAGGTTCCAAAACGCTCATCCATGGACATCACAGACCCATGGTAGAGGCACATTAAAGGTTCCAAAACACTCATCCACTGACATCTTACGAACAACAAAGCAGTAGTTTCAGGCAGCATATCCCAAAAGAATGAGCAATGATCCAATCGGAAATCAACTTACAATCGTACTTACTCGGACGTTGGTCTGAAGGGCAGAACTGGTGTCGTAAGCAGCCTTGCTAGACTCATACACCACCTTCAGCCTCTTTATCATCAAGCCTGCTTGGATCATGGCCTCCTTGGCAGCTCCAGTTTGGTCCTCCGGGACATGATGCAGATCGAATCCAGTTGACACGGGAGTTGATGATGAAGCTAGAGGGGCCAACGTTTGAGGCTGCCCAGTTAGACCAGTTGTTTCAGCGACCGTCACTGGAGGCTAAGCAGTCGACAGTGAAGGGAATATGCCCTAGAGGCAATCATAAAGTTATTATTTATTTCCTTATTTCATGATAAATGTTTATTATTCATGCGAGAATTGAATTAACCGAAAACTTAGTACATGTGTGAATACATAGACAAACAAAGTGTCACTAGTATGCCTCTACTTGACTAGCTCGTTGAATCAAAGATGGTTAGGTTTCCTAGCCATAGACATGAGTTGTCATTTGATTAACGGGATCACATCATTAGATAATGATGTGATTGACTTGACCCATTTCGTTAGCTTAGCACTTGATCGTTTAGTATGTTGCTATTGCTTTCTTCATGACTTATACATGTTCCTATGACTATGAGATTATGCAACTCCTGTTTACCGGAGGAACACTTTGTGTGCTGCTACGTCTTGAGCTTGCGTTGGTTTTCCTCGAAGAGGAGAGGGTGATGCAGCAATAGTAGCGTAAGTATTTCCCTCAATTTTTGAGAACCAAGGTATCAATCCAGTAGGAGGCTCCTCAAAAGTCCCACGCACCTACACAAACAAACAAAGAACTCGCAACCGACGCAATAAAGGGGTTGTCAATCCCTTCTCGGCCACTTGCGAAAGTGAGACTAATAAAGATAGTATGATAAGATAAATATATTTTTGTTATTTTATAATAAAGATGCAAATAAAAGTAGATTGAAAGCAAATATGATAAGAGATAGACCCGGGGGCCATAGGTTTCACTAGTGGCTTCTCAAGATAGCATAAGTATTACGGTGGGTGAACAAATTACTATCGAGCAATTGATAGAAAAGCGCATAGTTATGAGATTATCTAGGCATGATCATGTATATAGGCATCACGTCCATAACAAGTAGATCGACTCGTGCCTGCATCTACTACTATTACTCCACACATCGACCGACTCCTGCCTGCATCTAGAGTATTAAGTTCATAAGAACAGAGTAACGCATTAAGCAAGGTGACATGATGTAGAGGGATAAACTCAAGCAATATGATATAAACCCTATCTTGTTATCCTCGATGGCAACAATACAATACATGCCTTGCAACCCTTTCTGTCACTGGGTAAGGACACCGCAAGATTGAACCCAAAGCTAAGCACTTCTCCCATGGCAAGAAAGATCAATCTAGTAGGCCAAACCAAACTGATAATTCGAAGAGACTTGCGAAGATAACTCAATCATACATAAAAGAATTCAGAGAAGATTCAAATATTATTCATAGATAAACTTGATCATAAACCCACAATTCATCGGATCTCGACAAACACACCGCAAAAAGAGTTTACATCGAATAGATCTCCACAAGAGAGGGGGAGAACATTGTATTGAGATCCAAAAAGAGAGAAGAAGCCATCTAGCTAATAACTATGGACCCGTAGGTCTGTGGTAAACTACTCACAACTCATCGGAGGGGCAAGGATGTTGATGTAGAAGCCCTCCATGGTCGATTCCCCCTCCGGCAGAGTGTCGGCGAAGGCTCCAAGATGGGATCTCGCGAATACAGAAGGTTATGGTGGTGGAAATTGTGTTTCGTGGTGCCCCTGGATGTTTTCGGGGTACGTAGGTATATATAGGAGGAAGAAGTACGTCGGTGTCCGCCCGAGGGGCCCACGAGACAGGGGGCGTGCACTATAGGGGGGGCGGCCTCCTATCTCGTGGGGGCCTCAACTGCTTCTTGACTTGCACTCCAAGTCCTCTGGATCACGTTCGTTCCAAAAATCACGCTCCCAAAAGTTTCATTCCGTTTGGACTCTGTTTGATATTCCTTTTCTTCGAAATACTAAAATAGGCAAAAAAGAAATATGGGCTGGGCCTCCGATTAGTAGGTTAGTCCCAAAAATGATATAAATGTGTAAAATAAAGCCATAAACATCCAAAAGGTGTAATATAATAGCATGGAACAATCAAAAATTATAGATACGTTGGAGACGTATCAAGCATCCCCAAGCTTAATTCCTGCTCGTCCTTGAGTAGGTAAATGATAAAAAAGAAATTTTTGATGTGGAATGCTACCTAGCATAATTCTCAATGTAATTTTCTTTATTGTGGCATGATTGTTCAGATCCAAATGATTCAAAATAAAAGCTTATAAAACATAAAAATAATAATGTTTCAAAGCATACTAACAAATAATCATATCCTATCAAAATAACATAGCCAAAGAAAGCTTATCCCTACAAAATCATATAGTTAAGCCATGCTTCATTTTCATTACACAAAATACTCCCATCATGCACAACCCCGATGACGAGCCGAGCAATTGTTTCATACTTTTTAACGTGCTTCAGCTTTTTCAACTCTTTACGCAATACATGAGCGTAAGCCATGGACATAGCACTATGGTGGTATATGGTGGTGGCTGTGAGGACAAAAAGGGAGAAGATAGTGTAACGCCCCGAGACCGACGCTCCAAAAGACTTCCATATATTCCGGGTTTCGCCATGTGTTTCATTTGTGTCTGCCCCTTTTATTTTTGCATTGCATCATGTCATCATGCCATCATATCATTAATTTTTAAAACCTCAACTAAATAAATTGCATGGATCGTTGACCTATTTAAATCGAGGGATATTCACATGGTGATTTCTCTTTAAAACATATTCAAAGTCTCCTACTATTATTAGGGAGCTATAATAAATATTTCATTTTTTGGAAATCACCATAACACACTTGCAAAATATCCAATGCCTTTGTTGTCTTAATTCTTGATCTCCAACTTTGCCATTTATTCTTTCATCATTTTCCGGAGCTCCACCAAAAATCCGAACATTTTTGGACCTTCCTTTTATCAAGTCCTAGTTCAAAACCATTTGAATAAAATTCAAATGAGTTTGAATTTAAATCTTGCAATCATGGCCTTTCTATTTTTCTTGGATCAAACTCATTTTTGTGAGTCCATGAAATTAACGCCATGCCCAAACTCCTTAACCTTTTCTTCACAACTTTTCATTCCTTGCATATTTTTCCTGTTATGGAAAATAAGTGAGAGGGACAGAGGCTGGCTCTAGCCGACCTCTTGGACCTCCCAGGCCCAGCCTCCAAGGCCCATCTGCAGCCCAGCCGGCGCCCCACCGACCGAACCCTAGCCCCGCTAGCCCGACTCCCTCCTCTCGATCCTCTCCTCCTCGTTTTCCTTCCGCCGCCAGCGCCCGACCTCGTCGCCCTCTCTCCCGATCGATCCACTCCCTCCTCTCGATCTCACCCTCTCCCTCTCGTCCTCCCACGCACGAGAGGAGCGCCTCGCCCGATCCCCTTCACAGCCATTCGGCCCGCGCCTCCTCGTCACTCGCGTCGCCTCCGCACCTCCAGCCGGCCACCGGAGCCCGCTTGCTGCCGCCGGGCTTAGCCTCGCCGCGCTGCCCCAGGACGTCGATCTCCTGCCGTCTCCGGCGCCGCAGCACCGGAGCTGCTCCTTCCCCGCGACCCCGAGCCCCAAGCGCCGCCTCGTCTCCTCTGCTGCGCCCGCACCTCGCCTGCGACTTCACCGCGCCGCGACCTCCATCGCGCCTCCGTGCTTCGTCCGGCCGTCGCGCCGCCATGCTCCAGCGCGCCTCGAGCCTCCTCCTGTGCGCCTCCACCTTGGATCGAGGCCTCGACCTCGCCCGCCTCTGCCCCGAGCGAAGTTTCTCCCGTAGCCAGCCGTACCTCCCCGTCGGCGACGAGCAGTAGCTCCAGCAGGACTTCCCTGCGTTGCCCGGAGGTTCCTCGCTGCCTCTGCCTTCATGCACCTGCAAAGCTTGTTGCTGTTCGACCCGAAGTCCGCCAAGTACCTCGACGAACACCTTTGTTACCGCCTCACAAGACGTTCCCTGGTTACGCCAAGACCCGGACCAACAAGTACCACGACGTCCGTCGATCGCCAAGTACCCCTACACGTGGATACGCCAAGTTCCTCTTCGACCCGTGTACCACTACCGTCGCCGAAGACCTGTGTAACAGAACCGTCAAGTTCATCTACGAAACGAGTACCACTACTTCCCTCGACGACTCGAACCGCTCCGAAGATGCACGCTTCGAAGGTATAACCCCGAGACGACCTTCCGAGAACGAATGTGGGTTGTATGAGATGCCCGTGTTTGCACCATGTCCGAGTTGTTCCTTGCGCGTTCCTCATTGCCTTGCCATCGACACGTGGAACCCGGAATTCGGGATCACCCCACCATCTTGCATGACTTGCTCACGTCACACTTCCTTTTGCACCGGTACCTCCATGAGTTACCGGGACCGGAATGTTGCCGTGGCATCATTTTCGGATTCGTCGCCGTGGCACCCTTTTTGTTCCGCCATGGTGACCAAATGCTTCTTAATGCTCTTGTCAACATTTTCATAAAAATTGCATAAAACTTGTATATGTCATCCGCATCATGATAACATCAATTAAAATGTTTAAAATTGTTGCTTGCTTTAAATTGCTAAGTAACATATGGGGATTTTCCGGAATTGTTATTTGTTGTTCCGGCCTCATTTAAACTTGCCTAGATAGGTAGTTTTCATTTGCTCCACCTCTTGCCATGTCTAATAACACTTAATATTGTTGAGTACCTAACCGAGAGAGAACTAAATAATTGATGTGGTGTTCCGTCAATATGCAACTCGTGCACATTGAGCTCCACTTAAATTGTAGTGTTGTTTGCTTCATTTTTCCATGCCATGCCTCATTAAACCGGACATGCATCATACTTGATTGTGCATCATGCCATGTTGATGTGCTGGTTGTTTACCATGTTGTTTGTTTCTTTCCGGGTTGCTTCTCTCGTTAGCTTCGGTTTCGTTCCGGAGTTGTGAGGATTCGTTCGTCTACGGCCGTTTGTCTTCTTCATGGACTCTTTCTTCTTCCTTGCGGGATCTCAGGCAAGATGATCATACCCTCGAAATCACTACTATCTTTGCTATGCTAGTTTGCTCGCTCTTTTGCCATGCCAATGCTACGATGCCTACCATTTGCTTGTCAGCCTCCCAAATTGCCATGTCAAACCTCTAACCCACCATGTCCTAGCAAACCGTTGATTGGCTATGTTACCGCTTTGCTCAGCCCCTCTTATAGCGTTGTTAGTTGCAGGTGAAGATTGAAGTTTGTTCCTTGTTGGAACATGGAGATGTTGTTCTTTGTTGGAACATGTTTACTTGTTGGGATATCACAATATATCTTACTTAATTAATGCATCTATATACTTGGTAAAGGGTGGAAGGCTCGGCCTTATGCCTGGTGTTTTGTTCCACTCTTGCCGCCCTAGTTTCCGTCATATCGGTGTTATGTTCCCGGATTTTGCGTCCCTTACGCGGTTGGGCTATAATGGGAACCCCTTGACAGTTCGCCTTAAGTAAAGCTCTTCCAGCAATGCCCAACATTGGTTTTACCATTTGCCACCTAGCCTTTTCTTTCCCTTGGGTTCTGCAGACTCAAGGGTCATCATTTTTTAACCCCCCCGGGCCAGTGCTCCTCTGAGTGTTGGTCCGAACTAGAGTCCTGTGCAGCGCCCCCTCGGGGAAACTTGAGGTTTGGTTTTAGTTGTATGGAGCGCTCATCTGAGTGTGCCCTGAGAAAGAGATATGTGCAGCTCCTATCGGGATTTGTCGGCACATTCGGGCGGTGTTGCTAGTTTAGTTTTACCCTGTCGAAATGTCTTGTTGTACCGGGATACCGAGTCTGATCGGAGTGTCCCGGGTGGAGGTCTATTCCTTCGTTGACCGCGAGAGCTTGTCATGGGCTAAGTTGGGACACCCCTGCAGGGATTTGAACTTTCAAAAGCCGTGCCCGCGGTTATGGGCAGATGGGAATTTGTTAACGTTCGGTTGTAGAAAACCCGAAGTTGACCTTAATTAAAATACATCAACCGTGTGTGTAACCGTGATGGTCTCTTTCCGGCGGAGTCCGGGAAGTGAACACGGTGTTGGAGTTATGCTTGACGTAGGTTGCTATAGGATCACTTCTTGATCATACTTTTATCGACCATGCTTTGCCTTCTCTTCTCGCTCTCATTTGCGTATGTTAGCCACCATATAGGCTAGTCGCTTGCTGCAACTCCACCTCATTACTCCATCCTTCCTATAAGCTTAAATAGTCTTGATCTCGCGGGTGCGAGATTGCTGAGTCCCCGTGGCTCACAGATACTTTCAAACCAGTTTGCAGGTGCCTATGTTACCGAACAGGTGACGCAACCAAGCTCAAGAAGGAGCTCGATGAAGATCTTGCCCTTTGTGTTGTTTCGTTCTAGTTGATCAGTAGTGGAGCCCAGTTGGGGTCGATCAGGGACCTTTGTCGCATGTGGAGTTCTTCTTTTATTTTGGTTCCGTAGTCGGACCTTGATTGTATCGGGATGATGTAATGCTTTATTCATGTAATTGTGTGAAGTGGCGATTGTAAGCCAACTATGTATCTCTTTCCCTTATGTATTACATGGGTTGTGTGAAGATTACCTCACTTGCGACATTGCTTTCAATGCGGTTATGCCTCTAAGTCGTGCTTCGACACGTGGGAGATATAGCCGCATTGAGGGCGTTACAAGTTGGTAATCAGAGCCTTCCCCGACCTTAGGAGCCCCACTGCTTGATCGTTTTTAGCGGCCGAGTTGTGTCTAGAAAAATATTTTGAGTCATTTAGGATTATATATATCGGAGAGTTAGGAATTCTTTTTACTCCCAGTCTCTTCATCGCTCTGGTAAGGCATCCTGACGTAGAGTTTTGACTCTTCTCTTCTTAAATTTCACTAAAAAAAATTTAGGATCACGCGGGTATCTTGGAATCGTTCCGATGGTTTTATGATGAGAACATTGTCTTGGTGCCCCCTGTCAGGGGTTTAGTGGAAGTGTCCCGGGGAGTTGAGCTCTGAGGTGTTGTCGTCATAATTTTATCGTTGCAGTTCTGGAATACCTGAGTTTAGTACGCCGACATCGAAAATCTCTTTTATGCAGTTGTTGGTGAGATAACCCCGATAACCCAGTACTGAGGTGAGTACGGGAGTATTGCCATAACTTGTATAACGGATGCTTTTCGAAGGTTGAGGTAGATGATTTCCGAAGGTTTCTTGGTTATGTGTTGAAGGATGGATACAGCTGGATGTAGGATTTGCTAGTTTTGGGTGAGATATTATGCTTCCCCTATATCCCCAACACCTGATTGCATAACCGGAAAAATTTCGGAGGTTTCATAGGTGGGTATTCAAGTAGCTCTTAGGATATCTTTCCGACAGATGTATGATTTGAAATTGGGGTTCGACGTCTAGTGGTCCGCCTATTCACGGTTGGTTTTACAGTGGTCTCGTTGTGTCTTAAAGAGTCCTTGGCTATGCCGACTCGGGGACGCTTCGTATGTCATGTGCACTTCCTTGTACATGATGGTGCTGTACGATCGAGCCCGTGTAGGCCCCACCACGAAAACTTCGGACGAAATCTCTATCATATGTTTGCTCCGGCTTATTCTGCAAGCCAACCCTTTGTTTTTGTTTTGAGTTGTGGTATTCGAGTTGCTTCAGTGTCAAGTGTTGATTCCATACCTTTCTTAAATGGTGTTCTCATACTCCGGTGTAAATACCAATCCTTCATGATCATTGATGTTGTTATGTTAATCCTTTTCAACCGGCGTGTTTTCTCTCCAAGTGGTTCCGATCATTTCAACATTCACAAGATCAAGTATCAGTTCTTCTCAACGTTGTTTGTGTCATCCATCTCCAAGTTGCCTTTGTTTTTCCCACCCTCCCTCCCTTTGTTTTTCTCCAAGGACCCAGATTCTTATTCAAGTATCCATTTTATTGGTGGAAATCTCTCCATTCTTTTCCCGTCAATATTCTTATCCGGTGATTCTCACGTATATTCTAACAGAGCTTCAAGTTCGTCACTCTTCACTCGTTTTCTTCTCCGGTGGTTTAAATTCAAGCGTTATTGATCATATCTTTCTCCTCGTTTTAAATACATTCTCATACCGGTGCACCTCATAATAATTCACTTCCCGCTATTCAATTGTTCCGGAGTGCTCAAGATATCTCGAAGATTCGTGTTTCCACTCTACTTTCGTTCAAGTTCTTTTGAGGATGTTCCCTCATTCAAGCCATTTAACTCAACCGGTGCAGCCTCTCTTTTAAATCGTTCAACGGTGTTTTCTTTTGAGTGGGCCCTAACCCATAGGTCTTTTTCCAGGATCTTACCTGACTCTTCTTATTTTCCCGAAGGTATTCTGAAAAATTCTTTTCGAAGTTTGACGTAAGAATGATTTATCATCAGTCAAATGTTTTCTCCAAGATCTTTCAAATTCTCTTCACCGTTGGCTCAACCTCTTCGTTTAGATTCTTCCGGAGTGTCTAAATAATTCTTGGTGGTGTTTCTCATCGTCATTCTCAGATATTGAAGACCGATGAAGACTTTTCCTCCATATCTATCCGCTCTCTCAGAGATTCGTGATTCTAGCTTGTTGCCATCCTCTCATAATTATTTGCGATTGTGAGATATTCTTTTTATCCATCCGGTGCAAATTCAGGAGTCTTTTCAGTTTGATTCTCTGAAGGCCATTATTTCGGGATTATTCATTCTCAGCTTTCAGTTATCACTCTCCAATTTTACCGGTGCATCAAGTGATCTCTAATCAGCTCGTGATCTCTGCGCTCTCATGTATCTAAATCCTCTCAAGCATCTTCGTGTATTTGTTAATTATACCAGTGGATCGTTGAAGACTTTCTCAAGTTTGCGCAATATCTATCTTAATCCTTTCTACGAGAATAAGTAGTATGCCAAATCCGTTGCTTGTCATCAATTTTAAAATGGTGAAGGATAAGCATAATGTAATTCTTATTCTTGTTTCACCCAAGATATTAATTCCTTATTCCGGAGGCCCATCAAATTCTCGGTTTCACTTGATTCATTTTGCGTTCCCGGAGTCTCAAGCTCTGGCAATTATATCACCACGGAGATTCATCTAAATCATTACAAGGTTTCACCTTGTGTTTTCAACTTCTTTTTCCTTCCATTGGATCATCCTTTTATTACCGGAGTTCTTCATGGAGGCTCTACATGGTGGTTCGTCAAGGATTCTTTTCGTTCTTCAATTGTTCTTCAAGATTTCTCTCGAAGTTATGACCCGCCAAGCTATACTCAAAAAATTAAACATGGTGCTCAACACATGTTTTGTTTTGAGGAGTTCAAGTATTCTTCTTCTTGCATTCGAAGTGCAATTCTTCCTACCTTATCTTTTGAGGTGGTGTTATGTCACTCTTGACAATTTGCTTCATGTTTCATGATTCATATGTTGTCAAAAATGAGGTATTTTAAATCCATATCTCTTCGTTGGAGTTATCTTGTGTCATATTTCACCTAAAGCCTTCCCTAAGGAATGTTGTATTGTGGTGCTTATCAATGATCCAAGTTTTCTCCTATCCTCTCGGCAAAAGCAGTTTTCATCTGTTCGTTGATCTCAAGCAAGCAATTGTTTCAGTTAGTGGCAGGTTGTCACCTCATAGTTTTGAGATGTTTTCCATAAGCCCACTACAAGCTTATTCGTTTCGTTGTTGGTTTTCCAACAACCCCGTTGTAACCTTCTTGGAAGGGTGCTTTCCAAGCTCATTTGTGGCAGAAGTTGGCATTTTCTTCTCCATTCGGTTATTCCAATGATTTATCTTCTATTCTTTCTTCCGGAGGCATTGTGATGTTGCTCTTTTCACTCATCATCTCGAATTGGGAGGATCATGTTCTTTTCGTGCTTATCCATTTAACCGGAGTGGTGCATCCTCTTTTCAAGTTCTTTTCATCTTATCAAGTCATGCGTCTCTTTTCAACCGGAGTGCTGTCCGATTTTGATCTTCCTTGTTCCTTGTTTATCTCGTTTCAACCAGAGTGAATTCAATTCCTTCTTGTCCATTGTACTCGTCATTCATAGCTTTGCAACCTCCAAGGTTCACATGGTGTTCCTTGTTTCTATTTTCTACCGCAGTGCTCTCAATTGTGTTCAACTCTGTTATGTCCTTTCTTTCAACTTTTCAACCTCTCAAGGTTCTTTGGTTTCACCCTTTTGTCGAAGTAGCAATTTGGTTTACCTCTTCTCTTTCTCTTCCGTTTTCTCTCCGGTGCCATTCTAGATCTCGGGACGAGATCCTCTTGTAGTGGTGGAGTGTTGTAACGCCCCGAGACCGACGCTCCAGAAGACTTCCATATATTCCGGGTTTCGCCATGTGTTTCATTTGTGTCTGCCCCTTTTATTTTTGCATTGCATCATGTCATCATGCCATCATATCATTAATTTTTAAAACCTCAACTAAATAAATTGCATGGATCGTTGACCTATTTAAATCGAGGGATATTCACATGGTGATTTCTCTTTAAAACATATTCAAAGTCTCCTACTATTATTAGGGAGCTATAATAAATATTTCATTTTTTGGAAATCACCATAACACACTTGCAAAATATCCAATGCCTTTGTTGTCTTAATTCTTGATCTCCAACTTTGCCATTTATTCTTTCATCATTTTCCGGAGCTCCACCAAAAATCCGAACATTTTTGGACCTTCCTTTTATCAAGTCCTAGTTCAAAACCATTTGAATAAAATTCAAATGAGTTTGAATTTAAATCTTGCAATCATGGCCTTTCTATTTTTCTTGGATCAAACTCATTTTTGTGAGTCCATGAAATTAACCCCATGCCCAAACTCCTTAACCTTTTCTTCACAACTTTTCATTCCTTGCATATTTTTCCTGTTATGGAAAATAAGTGAGAGGGACAGAGGCTGGCTCTAGCCGACCTCTTGGACCTCCCAGGCCCAGCCTCCAAGGCCCATCTGCAGCCCAGCCGGTGCCCCACCGACCGAACCCTAGCCCCGCTAGCCCGACTCCCTCCTCTCGATCCTCTCCTCCTCGTTTTCCTTCCGCCGCCAGCGCCCGACCTCGTCGCCCTCTCTCCCGATCGATCCACTCCCTCCTCTCGATCTCACCCTCTCCCTCTCGTCCTCCCACGCACAAGAGGAGCGCCTCGCCCGATCCCCTTCACAGCCATTCGGCCCGCGCCTCCTCGTCACCCGCGTCGCCTCCGCACCTCCAGCCGGCCACCGGAGCCCGCTTGCTGCCGTCGGGCTTGGCCTCGCCGCGCTGCCCCAGGACGTCGATCTCCTGCCGTCTTCGGCGCCGCAGCACCGGAGCTGCTCCTTCCCCGCGACCCCGAGCCCCAAGCGCCGCCTCGTCTCCTCTGCTGCGCCCGCACCTCGCCTGCGACTTCACCGCGCCGCGACCTCCATCGCGCCTCCGTGCTTCGTCCGGCCGCCGCGCCGCCATGCTCCAGCGCGCCTCGAGCCTCCTCCTGTGCGCCTCCACCTTGGATCGAGGCCTCGACCTCGCCCGCCTCTGCCCCGAGCGAAGTTTCTCCCGCAGCCAGCCGTACCTCCCCGTCGGCGACGAGCAGTAGCTCCAGCAGGACTTCCCTGCGTTGCCCGGAGGTTCCTCGCTGCCTCTGCCTTCATGCACCTGCAAAGCTTGTTGCTGTTCGACCCGAAGTCCGCCAAGTACCTCGACGAACACCTTTGTTACCGCCTCACAAGACGTTCCCTGGTTACGCCAAGACCCGGACCAACAAGTACCACGACGTCCATCGATCGCCAAGTACCCCTACACGTGGATACGCCAAGTTCCTCTTCGACCCGTGTACCACTACCGTCGCCGAAGACCTGTGTAACAGAACCGTCAAGTTCATCTACGAAACGAGTACCACTACTTCCCTCGATGACTCGAACCGCTCCGAAGATGCACGCTTCGAAGGTATAACCCCGAGACGACCTTCCGAGAACGAATGTGGGTTGTATGAGATGCCCGTGTTTGCACCATGTCCGAGTTGTTCCTTGCGCGTTCCTCATTGCCTTGCCGTCGACACGTGGAACCCGGAATTCGGGATCACCCCACCATCTTGCATGACTTGCTCACGTCACACTTCCTTTTGCACCGGTACCTCCATGAGTTACCGGGACCGGAATGTTGCCGTGGCATCATTTTCGGATTCGTCGCCGTGGCACCCTTTTTGTTCCGCCATGGTGACCAAATGCTTCTTAATGCTCTTGTCAACATTTTCATAAAAATTGCATAAAACTTGTATATGTCATCTGCATCATGATAACATCAATTAAAATGTTTAAAATTGTTGCTTGCTTTAAATTGCTAAGTAACATATGGGGATTTTCCGGAATTGTTATTTGTTGTTCCGGCCTCATTTAAACTTGCCTAGATAGGTAGTTTTCATTTGCTCCACCTCTTGCCATGTCTAATAACACTTAATATTGTTGAGTACCTAACCGAGAGAGAACTAAATAATTGATGTGGTGTTCCGTCAATATGCAACTCGTGCACATTGAGCTCCACTTAAATTGTAGTGTTGTTTGCTTCATTTTTCCATGCCATGCCTCATTAAACCGGACATGCATCATACTTGATTGTGCATCATGCCATGTTGATGTGCTGGTTGTTTACCATGTTGTTTGTTTCTTTCCGGGTTGCTTCTCTCGTTAGCTTCGGTTTCGTTCCGGAGTTGTGAGGATTCGTTCGTCTACGGCCGTTTGTCTTCTTCATGGACTCTTTCTTCTTCCTTGCGGGATCTCAGGCAAGATGATCATACCCTCGAAATCACTACTATCTTTGCTATGCTAGTTTGCTCGCTCTTTTGCCATGCCAATGCTACGATGCCTACCATTTGCTTGTCAGCCTCCCAAATTGCCATGTCAAACCTCTAACCCACCATGTCCTAGCAAACCGTTGATTGGCTATGTTACCGCTTTGCTCAGCCCCTCTTATAGCGTTGTTAGTTGCAGGTGAAGATTGAAGTTTGTTCCTTGTTGGAACATGGAGATGTTGTTCTTTGTTGGAACATGTTTACTTGTTGGGATATCACAATATATCTTACTTAATTAATGCATCTATATACTTGGTAAAGGGTGGAAGGCTCGGCCTTATGCCTGGTGTTTTGTTCCACTCTTGCCGCCCTAGTTTCCGTCATATCGGTGTTATGTTCCCGGATTTTGCGTCCCTTACGCGGTTGGGCTATAATGGGAACCCCTTGACAGTTCGCCTTAAGTAAAGCTCTTCCAGCAATGCCCAACATTGGTTTTACCATTTGCCACCTAGCCTTTTCTTTCCCTTGGGTTCTGCAGACTCAAGGGTCATCATTTTTTAACCCCCCCGGGCCAGTGCTCCTCTGAGTGTTGGTCCGAACTAGAGTCCTGTGCAGCGCCCCCTCGGGGAAACTTGAGGTTTGGTTTTAGTTGTATGGAGCGCTCATCTGAGTGTGCCCTGAGAAAGAGATATGTGCAGCTCCTATCGGGATTTGTCGGCACATTCGGGCGGTGTTGCTGGTTTAGTTTTACCCTGTCGAAATGTCTTGTTGTACCGGGATACCGAGTCTGATCGGAGTGTCCCGGGTGGAGGTCTATTCCTTCGTTGACCGCGAGAGCTTGTCATGGGCTAAGTTGGGACACCCCTGCAGGGATTTGAACTTTCGAAAGCCGTGCCCGCGGTTATGGGCAGATGGGAATTTGTTAACGTTCGGTTGTAGAAAACCCGAAGTTGACCTTAATTAAAATACATCAACCGTGTGTGTAACCGTGATGGTCTCTTTCTGGCGGAGTCCGGGAAGTGAACACGGTGTTGGAGTTATGCTTGACGTAGGTTGCTATAGGATCACTTCTTGATCATACTTTTATCGACCGTGCTTTGCCTTCTCTTCTCGCTCTCATTTGCGTATGTTAGCCACCATATAGGCTAGTTGCTTGCTGCAACTCCACCTCATTACTCCATCCTTCCTATAAGCTTAAATAGTCTTGATCTCGCGGGTGCGAGATTGCTGAGTCCCCGTGGCTCACAGATACTTTCAAACCAGTTTGCAGGTGCCTATGTTACCGAACAGGTGACGCAACCAAGCTCAAGGAGGAGCTCGATGAAGATCTTGCCCTTTGTGTTGTTTCGTTCTAGTTGATCAGTAGTGGAGCCCAGTTGGGGTCGATCAGGGACCTTTGTCGCATGTGGAGTTCTTCTTTTATTTTGGTTCCGTAGTCGGACCTTGATTGTATCTGGATGATGTAATGCTTTATTCATGTAATTGTGTGAAGTGGCGATTGTAAGCCAACTATGTATCTCTTTCCCTTATGTATTACATGGGTTGTGTGAAGATTACCTCACTTGCGACATTGCTTTCAATGCGGTTATGCCTCTAAGTCGTGCTTCGACACGTGGGAGATATAGCCGCATTGAGGGCGTTACAGATAGTCTCACATCAACTAGGCGTATTAACGGGCTATATGGAGATGCCCATTAATAGATATCAATGTGAGTGAGTAGGGATTATCATGCAACGGATGCACTAGAGCTATAAATATATGAAAGCTCAACAAAAGAAACTAAGTGGATGTGCATCCAACTTGCTTGCTCACGAAGACCTAGGGAATTTTGAGGGAGCCCATCATTGGAATATACAAGCCAAGTTCTATAATGAAAAATTCCCACTTAGTATATGAAAGTGACAACATAGGAGACTCTCTATCATGAAGATCATGGTGCTATTTTGAAGCACAAGTGTGGAAAAAGAGATAGTAGCATTGTCCTTTCTCTCTTTTTCTCTCATTTCATTTTTATTTTTTTTTCTCTTTCTTCTTTTTCCCCCTTTTTTTTCTTTGACCTTTCTCTTTTTTTTATTTTTGGCCTTTCTCTTTTTTTTTAAAGTCCGAAGTCTCATCCCGACTTGTGGGGGAATCATAGCCTTCATCATCCTTTCCTCACTAGGACAATGCTCTAATAATGAAGATCATCACACTTTTATGGATTTACAACTCAAGAATTACAACTCAAAGCTAGAACAAGATATGACTCTATATGAATGCCTCCGGCGGTGTACTGGGATATGCAATGAATCAAGAGTGACATGTATGAAAATTATGAAAGTGGCCTTGCCACAAATACGATGCCAACTACATGATCATGCAAAGAGAAATATGACAATGATGGAACGTGTCATAATAAACGGAACTATGGAAAGTTGCATGGCAATATATCTCGGAATGGCTATGGAAATGCCATAATAGGTAGGTATGGTGTCTGTTTTGAGGGTGGTAAATAAGGGGTTTAGGATACCGGCGAAAGTTGCGCAGTAATAATAAAGGCTAGCAAAGATGAGTGTGCATATGTCCATGGGTTCACATTAGTCAAAAAAGAACTCATATACTTATTGCAAAAGTCTACTTAGCCCTCGAAGCAAAGTACTACTACGCATGCCCCAAGAGGGATAGATTGGTAGGAAAAGACCATCGCTCGTCCCCGACTACCACTCATAAGGAAGACAATCAAAAGAGCACCTCATGCAATAAATTTGTCACACAACTTTTACCATACGTGCATGCTACGGGACTTGCCAACTTCAACAAAAGTATTTCTCAATTTCATAATTACCCACTAGAATGACCCTAACATTACTACCTTTATATCTCAAAACAATTATCAAGCATCAAATTGATCATAGCATCCAATTTTTTTCTATGATAGTTTTTATTATATCCAACTTGGATGATCATCATTCTAAGACCAACTTTGTAACCATAGCAAATACCATGCTGTTCTAAAAGACTCTCAAAAATATATAAGTGAAGCATGAGAGACTAGAAATTTCTTCAAAATTAAGACACCACCATGCTCTAAAAGATATAAGTGAAGTACTAGAGCAAAAACTATCAAGCTCAAAAGATATAAGTGAAGCACATAGAGTATTCTAGCAAATTCTAATCAAATAGACTTCTACCAAAAGGTGTGTACAGCAAGGATGATTGTGGTAAACTAAAAGTCAAATACTAATATAATACACAACGCTCCAAGCAAAACACATATCATGTGGCGAATAAAAATATAGCTCCAAGTAAAGTTACCAATGAACGAAGACGAAAGAGGGGATGCCTTCCCGGGGCATCCCCAAGCTTAGGCTTTTGGCTATTCTTGAATATCTTGGGGTGCCTTGGGCATCCCCAAGCTTAGGTTCTTGCCACTCCTTATTCCATAGTCCATAAAAGCTTTACCCAAAACTTGAAAACTTCACAACACAAAACTCAACAGGAAATCTTATAAGCTCCGTTAGTGAAAAAAAAACAAAACCACCACATAAGGTACTGCAATGAACTCATTATTTATTTATTTTGGTGTTAAACCTACTGTATTCCAACTTCCCTATGGTTTATAAACTATTTTACTAGCCATAGATGCATCAAAATAAGCAAACAACACACGAAAAACAGAATCTATCAAAAACAGAACAGTCAGTAGAAATCTGTAACTAACGCAAACTTATGGAACTCTAAAAATCCTACCAAAATAGGAAGTCCTGGAAAATTTGTTTATTGAACAGCATCAAAAAGAATAAACACAAAAAAACGTTCCTGTGATTTAGCAAAATTATATTCGTGCGCCAAAAGTTTCTATTTTTCAGCAAAATCAAATCAACTATCATCGTAGGTTATTCTATAGGTTCTACTTGGCACAAACACTAATTAAAAGATAAAAACACATCTAAACAGAAGGTAGATGCAAGATTTATTACTAAACAGGAGGAAAAACAAAAAACATAAAGAAAAATTGGGTTGTCTCCCAACTAGCGCTATCGTTTAACGCCCATAAAAGCAAAGATAGATCTAATGAGTGCCATCTTTGGCACTAAATTCATAAGTAGCCCGCATGATAGATTCATAAGGTAATTTGACTTTCTTTCTTGGAAAGTGCTCCATGCCTTTCTTTAATGGAAATTGGAATCTAATATTCCCTTCCTTCATATCAATAACCGCACCAATCGTTCTAAGGAAAGGTCTACCAAGAATAATAGGGCAAGAAAGATTGCAATCTATATCAAGAACGATAAAATCCACGGGCACCAAATTTCTATTTGAAACAATAAGAACATCATTGATCCTTCCCATTTGCTTTTTAATGGTGGAATCCGGAAGGTGCAAATTTAAAGAGCAATCATCAAGATCATGGAAACCTAGAATATCACATAAAGTTTTCGGAATCGTGGAAACACTAGCACCCATATCACACAAAGCAAAACACTCATAATATTTAATTCTAATCTTTATAGTAGGTTCCCACTCATCATTAAGTTTTCTAGGTATAGAAACTTCCAAATTAAGTTTTTCATCATAAGATTGCATCAAGGCATCAACGATATGTTTAGTAAAAGCTTTATTTTGGCTATAAGCATGAGGAGAATTAACAATGGATTGCAACAAGGAAATACAACCTTTTAAAGAGAAATTATCATAATCAAATTCCTTGAAATCCGAGATAGTAGGTTCAATATTATTAGAAGTTGAGGACTCTCCAATCTCACTTTTACCAAATTTAGCATTAAGATCTAAAGACTCTGAATTCTTGGGACGCCTTTTAGGCAAAGTTGATTCATCATCAGTCCCATAATCATCAAAATTCATATTGCAAAACATAGATCTAATAGGAGACGCATCAATAACTTTAAGATCCTCATCATTATTTTCACGGAAACTAGAAGAACACGCTTTTATAGAGCTATCTCTTTTAGCACGCAATCTAGCGATTCTTTCCTTACACTCATCAATGGAAATTCTCATTACTTTGAGAGACAATTTGATATCATGCTTAGGAGGAGAAGATCTAAGTTTAAGAGAATCAACATCAAGCGAAAGTCTATCAACGTTCCTAGCCAAATCATCAACTTTGAGCAATTTTTCTTCAAGCAAAGCATTAAAATTCTTTTGAGAAATCATAAATTCTTTCACACTATTCTCAAAATCAGAGGGCATCTTATTAAAATTACCATAAGAATTATTGTAGGAATTTCCATAATTATTAGAGGAATTACTAAGGAACGATCTAGCATTAAAGTTTCCTCTATAAGCATTATTTCCAAAACTATTCCTACCAACAAAATTCACATCCATAGATTCATTATTATTCTCAATCAAGGAAGACAAAGGCATATCATTGGGATCAAGAGGAGTATTTTTAGTAGCAAACATCTTCATAAGTTCATCCATATTTCCACTCAAAACATTGATTTCTTCTATACCATGCACTTTTTTACTAGAAGATCTTTCGGTGTGCCATTGAGAATAATTAGCCATAATATTATCAAGAAGTTTTGTAGCATCTCCTAACGTAATTTCCATAAACGTGCCTCCCGCGGCCGAATCTAAGAGATTTCTAGAAGCAAAGTTCAAACCGGCATAAAAATTTTGTATGATCATCCATAAATTCAAACCATGAGTAGGGCAATTGCGAAGCATCAATTTCATTCTTTCCCAAGATTGGGCAACATGCTCATGATCAAGTTATTTAAAATTCATAATATCATTCCTAAGAGTGATGATCTTAGTGGGAGGAAAATACTTAGAGATAAAAGCATCTTTGCACTTGTTCCAAGAATCAATACTATTTTTAGGCAAAGACGAAAACCAAACTTTAGCACGATCTCTAAGTGAAAACGGAAATAACTTCAATTTGACAATATTGTTATCCGTATCTTTCTTCTTTTGCATATCACACAAATCAATAAAGTTGTTTAGATGAGTAGCGGCATCTTCACTAGGAAGACCGACGAATTGATATTTCATAACAAGATTCAGCAAAGTGGTATTGATTTCACAAGACTCAACATCATTAAGAGGAGCAATCGGAGTACTAAGGAAATCATTATTATTGGTATTCGAGAAATCACACAATTTGGTATTATCTTGCGCCATGGCAACAAGTAATCCAACACACAAGCAAACAGAAAAACACAAGCGAAAAGAGAGAGGAGGAGATTGGGAAAGAGAGGGCGAATAAAACGGCAAGGGTGAAGTGGGGGAGAGGAAAACAAGAGGCAAATGGCAAATAATGTAAATGCAAGGGAGATGGGTTTGTGATGGGTACTTGGTATGTCTTGACTTGAGCGAAGACCTCCCCGGCAATGGCGCCAGAAATCCTTCTTGCTACGTCTTGAGCTTGTGTTGGTTTTCCTCGAAGAGGAGAGGGTGATGCAGCAATAGTAGTGTAAGTATTTCCCTCAGTTTTTGAGAACCAAGGTATCAATACAGTAGGAGGCTCCTCAAAAGTCCCACGCACCTACACAAACAAACAAAGAACTCACAACCAACGCAATAAAGGGCTTGTCAATCCCTTCACGGCCACTTGCGAAAGTGAGATCTAATAAAGATAGTATGGTAAGATAAATATATTTTTGGTATTTTATAATATAGATGCAAAAAGTAAAGATGCAAATAAAAGTATATTGAAAGCAAATATGATAAGAGATAGACCCGGGGGCCATAGGTTTCACTAGTGGCTTCTCTCAAGATAGCATAAGTATTACGGTGGGTGAACAAATTACTGTCGAGCAATTGATAGAAAAGCGCATAGTTATGGGATTATCTAGGCATGATCATGTATATAGGCATCACGTCCATAACAAGTAGACCGACTCCTGCCTGCATTTACTACTATTACTCCACACATCGACCGCTATCCAGCATGCATCTAGAGTATTAAGTTCATAAAGAACAGAGTAACACATTAAGAAAGATGACATGATGTAGAGGGATAAACTCATGCAATATGATATAAACCCCATATTTTTATCCTCGATGACAACAATACAATACGTGCCTTGCTGCCCCTGCTATCACTGGGAAAGGACACCGCAAGATTGAACCCAAAGCTAAGCACTTCTCCCATTGCAAGAAAGATCAATCTAGTAGGCCAAACCAAACTGATAATTCGAAAAGACTTGCGAAGATAACTCAATCATACATAAAAGAATTCAGAGAAGATTCAAATATTATTCATAGATAAACTTGATCATAAACCCACAATTCATCGGATCTCGACAAACACACCACAAAAAGAGTTTACATCGAACAGATCTCCACAAGAGAGGGGGAGAACATTGTATTGAGATCCAAAAAGAGATAAGAAGCCATCTAGCTAATAACTATGGACCCATAGGTCTGTGGTAAACTACTCACAACTCATCAGAGGGGCAAGGATGTTGATGTAGAAGCCCTCCGTGGTCGATTCCCCCTCCGGCAGAGTGCCGGCGAAGGCTCCAAGATGGGATCTCGCGGATACAGAAGGTTACGGTGGTGGAAATTGTGTTTAGTGGTGCCCCTGGATGTTTTCGGGGTATGTAGGTATATATAGGAGGAAGAAGTACGTCGGTGGCCGCCCGAGGGCCCATGAGACAGGGGGCGCGCCCTACAGGGGGCGGCGGCCTCCTATCTCGTGGGGGCCTCGGCTGCTTCTTGACTTGCACTCCTAGTCCGTTGGATCACGTTCGTTCCAAAATACACGCTCCCGAAGGTTTCATTCCTTTTGGACTCCGTTTGATATTCCTTTTCTTTGAAATACTGAAATAGGCAAAAAAAGCAATATGGGCTGGGCCTCCGGTTAGTAGGTTAGTCCCAAAAATGATATAAATGTGTAAAATAATGCCCATAAACATCCAAAAGGGGTAATATAATAGCATGGAACAATCAAAAATTATAGATATGTTGGAGACGTATCATGTGCTACCAAATGTCACAACGTAACTGGGTGATTATAAAGGTGCTCTACAGGTGTCTCCGAAGGTACTTGTTGAGTTGGCGTATTTCGAGATTAGGATTTGTCACTCCAATTGTCGGAGAGGTATCTCTGGGCCCTCTCGGTAATACACATCACTATAAGCCTTGCAAGCAATGTGACTAATGAGTTAGTTGCGGGATGATGCATTACATAACGAGTAAAGAGACTTGCCGGTAACAAGATTGAACTAGGTATTGCGATACCGATGATCGAATCTCGGGCAAGTAACATACCGATGACAAAGGGAATAACGTATGTTGTTATGCGGTTTGACCGATAAAGATCTTCGTAGAATATGTGGGAGCCAATATGAGCATCCAGGTTCCGCTATTGGTTATTGACCGGAGATGTGTCTCGGTCATGTCTACATAGTTCTCGAACCCGTAGGGTCCGCACGCTTAACGTTCGGTGATGATTTATATTATGAGTTATGTGTTTTGATGTACTGAAGGTAGTTCGGAGTCCCGGATGAGATCGGGGACATGACGAGGAGTCTCAAAATGGTCGAGACATAAAGATCGATATATTGGACAACTATATTCAGACATCGAAAAGGTTCCGAGTGATTCGGGTATTTATCAAAGTACCGGAGAGTTACGGGAATTCGCTAGGGAGTATATGAGCCTTATTGGGCTTTAGGGGAAAGAGAGAGGAGAGGTTGCGCGCCCCCCCAAGGCCTAGTCCGAAATGGACTAGGGGGAGGGGCTGCGCCCCCTCCTTCCTTCTCTTCTCTTTTCCCTTTCCTTGACTCCTACTCCTACTACTTGGAAGGGGGGGAATCCTACTCCCAGTGGGAGTAGGACTCCTCCAGGGCGCGCCATAGGAGAGCCGGCCCTCCTCCTCTCCTTTATATACGGGGGCAGGGGGACCTCTAGACACACAAGTTGATCTGTTGATCTCTCCTAGCCGTGTGCGGTGCCCCCCTCCACCATATTCCACCTCGGTAATATCATAGTGGTGCTTAGGCGAAGCCCTGCGTCGGTAGCATCATCGACATTGTCATCACGCCATCGTGCTGACGGAACTCTCCCGCAAAGCTCTGGTGGATCGGAGTTCGTGGGACGTCATCGAGCTGAACGTGTGCTGAACTCGGAGGTGCCGTACGTTCGGTACTTGGATCGGTCGGATCGTGAAGACGTACGACTACATCAACCGTGTTGTGCCAACACTTCCGCTTTCGGTCTACGAGGGTACGTGGACAACACTCTCCCCTCTCGTTGCTATGCATCACCATGATCTTGCGTGTGCATAGGATTTTTTTTGAAATTACTATGTTCCCCAAGAGTGGCATCCGAGCCAGGTTTATGCGTAGATGTTATATGCACGAGTAGAACACAAGTGAGTTGTGGACGATACAAATCATACTGCTTACCAGCATGTCATACTTTCGTTCGGCGGTATTGTTGGATGAAGCGGCCCAGACCGACATTATGTGTACGCTTACGCGAGACTGGTTCTACCGACGTGCTTTGCACACAGGTGGCTGGCGGGTGTCAGTTTCTCCAACTTTAGTTGAATCGAGTGTGGATACGCCCGGTCCTTGTTGAAGGTTAAAACAACACTAACTTGACGAAATATCATTGTGGTTTTGATGCGTAGGTAAGAATGGTTCTTGCTAAGCCCATAACAGCCACGTAAAACTTGCAACAACAAAGTAGAGGATGTCTAACTTGTTTTTGCAGGGCATGTTATGATGTGATATGGTCAAGACGTGATGAGATATAAGTTGTTGTATGAGATGATCATGTTTTTGTTGAATTTATCGGCAACTGGTAGAAGCCTTATGGTTGTCTCTTTATTGCATAAGATGCAAGCGCCAAATAATTGCTTTACTTTATCGCTATGCGATAGCAGTAGTTGCAAGAGCAATAGTTGGCAAGACGACCATGTGACGACACATTGATATAGATCAAGATGATGAAGATCATGGTGTCATGCCGGTGACGATGGAGATCATGACGATGCTTTGGAGATGGAGATCAAAGGCACAAGATGATGATGGCCATATCATGTCACATATTTTGATTGCATGTGATGTTTATCTTTTATACATCTTATTTTGCTTAGTTCAACGGTAGCTTTATAAGATGATATGTCACTAAATTTCAAGGTATAAGTGTTCTCCCTGAGTATGCACCGTTGCCAAAGTTCGTCGTGCCGAGACACCATGTGATGATTGGGTGTGATAAGCTCTACGTTCATCTACAATGGGTGCAAGCCAGTTTTGCACACGCAGAATACTCGGGTTAAACTTGACGAGCCTAGCATATGCAGATATGGCTTCGGAACACTTGAGACCGAAAGGTCGAGCGTGAATCATATAGTAGATATGATCAGCATAGTGATGTTCACCATTGAAAACTACTCCATCTCATGTGATGACCGGACATGGTTTAGTTGATTTGGATCACGTGATCACTTAGATGATTAGAGGGATGTCTATCTAAGTGGGAGTTCTTAAGTAATATGATCAATTGAACTTTATTTTATCATGAACTTAGTCCTGATAGTATTTTGCAAATAATGTTGTAGATCAATAGCTCGCGTTGTTGCTTCCCTATGTTTTATATGTGTTCCTAGAGAAAACTAAGTTCAAAAATGATAGTAGCAATGACATGGACTGGGTCCGTGATATGAGGTTTATCCTCATTGCTACACAGAAGAATTATGTCCTTGATGCACCGCTAGGTGACAGACCTATTGCAGGAGCAAACGCATACGTTATGAACGTTTGGCTAGCTCAATATGATGACTACTTGATAGTTTAGTGCACCATGCTTTACGGCATAGAATCGGGACTTCAAAGATATTTTGAACGTCATGGACCATATGAGATGTTCCAAGAATTGAAGTTAATATTTCAAGCAAATACCCGAGTTGAGAGATATGAAGTCTCTAACAAGTTCTATAGCTAAAAGATGGAGGAGAATAGCTCAAGCAGTGAGCATGTGCTCAGATTGTCTGGGTACTACAATCGCTTGAATCAAGTGGGAGTTAATCTTCCAGATAAGATAGTGATTGACAGAGTTCTCTAGTCACCATCACCAAGTTACTGGAACTTCATGATGAACTATAGTATGCAAGGGATGACGAAAACTATTCCCGAGCTCTTCGTGATGTTGAAATCGACGAAGCTAAAAATCAAGAAAGAGCATCAAGTGTTGATGATTGACAAGACCACTAGTTTCAAGAAAAGGGCAAAGGAATAGAAAGGGAACTTCATGTAGAATGGCAAGCAAGTTGTCACTTCCGTGAAGAAGCCTAAAGCTAGACTAAAGCCTGAAACTAAGTGCTTCTGCTGCAAAGGAAATGGTCACTGGAAGCGGAAATGCCCTGAATATTTGGTGGATAAGAAGGATGGCAAAGTGAACAAGGATATATTTGTTATACAGGTTATTGATGTGTACCTTACTAGTGTTTATAGTAGCCCCTGGGTATTTGATACTTGTTCAGTTGCTAAAAATTAGTAACTTGAAACAGGAGTTACAGAATAAACAGAGACTAGTTGAGGGTGAAGTGACGATGTGTGTTGGAAGTGGTTCCAAGATTGATATGATCATCATCGCACACTCCCTATACTTTTGGGATTAGTGTTAAACCTAAATAAATGTTATTTGGCGTTTGCGTTGAGCATGAATATGATATGATCATGTTTATTGCAATACAGTTATTCATTTAAAGTTAGAGAATAATTGTTGTTCTGTTTACATGAATAAAACCTTTGATAGTCATACACCCAATGAAAATAGTTTGTTGGATCTCGATCGTAGTGATACACATATTCATAATATTGATGCCAAAAGATGCAAAGTTGATGATGATAGTGCAACTTAATTGTGGCACTACCGTTTGGGTCATATCGGTGTAAAGCGCATGAAGAAACTCCATAAAGATGGATTTTTGGAATCACTTGGTTATGAATCATTTGATGCTTGCGAACCATGCCTTTTGGGCAAGATGACTAAAACTCCGTTCTCCAGAACAATAGAACGAGCTACTGACTTGTTGGAAATAATACATACCGATGTATGCGGTCCAATGAGTGTTGATGCTCGTGGCGGGTATTGTTATTTTCTGACCTTCACAGATGATTTGAGCAGACATGAGTATATCTACTTAATGAAGCACAAGTCTGAAACATTTGAAAAGTTCAAAGAATTTCAGAGTGAAGTGGAGAATCATCGTAACAAGAAAATAAAGTTTCTACAACCTGATTGTAGAGGAGAATATTTGAGTTACGAGTTTGGCCTTCATATAAAACAATGTGGAATAGTTTCACAGCTCACGCCACCTGGAACACCACAGTGTTATGGTGTGTCCGAATGTCGTAACCGCACTTTATTGGATATGGTGCGATCTATGATGTCTCTTATCGGTTTACCACTATCGTTTTGGGGTTATGCATTAGAGACAGTTGCATTCACTTGAAATAGGGCACCATCAAAATCCGTTGAGACGACGCCTTATGGACTATGGTTTAGCAAGAAACCAAAGTTGTCGTTTCTTAAAGTTTGGGGTTGCGATGCTTATGTGAAAAAGTTTCAACCTGATAAGCTCGAACCCAAATCGAAGAAGTGCGTCTTCATAGAATACCCAAAGGAAACTATTGGGTACACCTTCTATCACAGATCCGAAGGCAAGATATGATGGATCCTTTCTAGAGAAGGAGTTTCTCTCGAAAGAAGTGAGTGGGAGGAAAGTAGAGCTTGATAAGGTAATTGTACCTTCTCCCGAATTGGAAAGTAGTTCATCACAGAAATCAGTTCCAGTGATTCCTACACCAATTAGTGAGGAAGCTGATGATGATGATCATGAAACTTCAGATTAAGTTACTACAGAACCTCGTAGGTCTTCCAAAGTACAGTCCGCACCAGAGTGGTACGGTAATCCTATTCTGGAAGTCATGTTGCTAGACCATGATGAACCTATGAACTATGAGGAAGCAATGATGAGCCCAGATTCCGCGAAATGGCTTGAAGGCCATGAAATCTGAGATGGGATCCATGTATGAGAACAAAGTGTGGACTTTGGTGGACTTGCCCGATGACTGAGAATAATTGGAGCTTCAAGAGGAAGACGGATGCTGATAGTAGTGTTACTATATACAAAGCTCGAATTGTCGCAAAAAAAGTTTTCGACAAGTTCAAGGTGTTGAATATGATGAGATTTTCTCACTCGTATCGATGCTTAAGTCTGCCCGAATCATGTTAGCAATTGCCACATTTTATGAAATCTGGCAAATGGATGTCAAAACTGCATTCCTTAATGGATTTATTAAAGAAGAGTTGTATATGATACAACCAGAAGGTTTTGTCAATCCTAAAGGTGCTACCAAAGTGTACAAGCTCCAGTGATCCATCTATGGACTGGTGCAAGCATCTCGGAGTTGGAATATACGCTTTGATGAGTTGATCAAAGCATATAGTTTTATACAGACTTGCCGTGAAGCCTGTATTTACAGGAAAGTGAGTGGGAGCACTACATCATTTCTGATAAAGTATATGTGAATGACATATTGTTGATCAGAAATAATGTAGAATCTTCTAGAAAGCATAAAGGAGTATTTGAAATGAATTTTTCAAAGAAAGACCTCGGTGAAGCTGCTTACACATTGAGCATCAAGATCTATAGAGATAGATCAAGATGCTTGATAAGATTTTTCAATGAGTAAATACCTGACAAGTTTTTGAAAAAGTTCAAAATGGATCAGTCAAAGAAGGAATTCTTGTCTGTATTACAAGGTGTGAACTTGAGTAAGACTCAAAACCCGACCATGGCAGAAAATAGAAAGAGAATGAAAAGTCATTCCCTATGCCTCAGTCATAGGTTCTATAAAGTATGCTATGCTGTGTAAGGGAGTGCAATTTTAATCTAGGAGTAGATCACTGGACATCGGTCAAGATTATCCTAAGTAAGGACTAAGGAAATATTTCTCAATTATGGAGGTGATAAAAGAGCCTGTCGTAAAGAGTTACATCGGTGCAAGCTTTTACACCGATCCAGATGACTCTAAGTATCAATCTAGATACATATTGAAAGTGGGAGCAATTAGATAGAGTAGCTCCGTGCAGAGCATTGTAGACATAGAATATTTGCAAAATACATACGACTCTGAATGTGACAGACCCGTTGACTAAACTTCTCTCACGAGCAAAACATGATCACACCTTAGTACTCTTTGGGTTTTAATCACATATCGATGTGAACTGGATTATTGACTCTAGTAAACCCTTTGGGTGTTGGTCACATGACGATGTGAACTATGGGTGTTAATCATATACATATATGAATATTGGTGTTAAATCACATGATGATGTGAACTAGATTATTGACTCTAGTGCAAGTGGGAGACTGAAGGAAATATGCCCTAGAGGCAATAATAAAGTTATTATTTATTTCCTTATTTCATGATAAGTGTTTTATTATTCATGCTAAAATTGTATTAACCGGAAACTTAGTACGTGTGAATACATAGACAAACAAAGTGTCACTAGTATGCCTCTACTTGACTAGCTCGTTGAATCAAAGATGGTTAAGTTTCCTAGCCATAGACATGAGTTGTCATTTGATTAAAGGGATCACATCATTAGAGAATGATGTGATTGACTTGACCCATTCCGTTAGCTTAGCACATGATCATTTAGTATGTTGCTATTGCTTTCTTCATGACTTATACATGTTCCTATGACTATGAGATTATGCAACTCCCATTTACCGGAGGAACACTTTGTGTGCTACCAAACATCACAACGTAACTGGGTGATTATAAAGGTGCTCTACAGGTGTCTCCGAAGGTACTTGTTGAGTTGGCGTATTTCGAGATTAGGATTTGTCACTCCAATTGTTGGAGAGGTATCTTTGGGCCCTCTCGGTAATGCACATCACTATAAGCCTTGCAAGCAATGTGACTAATGAGTTAGTTGCAGGATGATGCGTTACATAACGAGTAAAGAGACTTGCCGGTAACGAGATTAAACTAGGTATTGAGATACCGACGATCGAATCTCGGGCAAGTAACATACCGATGACAAAGGGAACAACGTATGTTGTTATGCGGTTGGACCGATAAAGATCTTCGTAGAATATGTGGGAGCCAATATGAGCATCCAGGTTCCGCTATTGGTTATTGACCGGAGATGTGTCTCGGTCATGTCTACATAGTTCTCGAACCCGTAGGGTCCACACGCTTAACGTTCGGTGACAATTTATATTATGAGTTATGTGTTTTTATGTACCGAAGGTAGTTGGGAGTCCCGGATGATATCAGGGACACGACGAAGAGTCTCGAAATGGCCAAGATGTAAAGATCGATATATTGGACGACTATATTCGGACATCGGAAAGGTTCCGAGTGATTTGGGTATTTATCGGAGTACCGGAGAGTTACCGGAATTCGCCGGGAGTATATGGGCCTTATTGGGCTTTAGGGGAAAGAGAGAGGGGAGGCTGCGCCCCCCCAAGGCCTAGTCTGAATTGGACTAGGGGGAGGGGTTGTGCCCCTCCTTCCTTCTCTTCTCTTCTCCCTTTCCTTGACTCCTACTCCTACTACTTGGAAGGGGGGGGGGGGATCCTACTCCCGGTGGGAGTAGGACTCCTCCAGGGCGCGCCATAGGAGGGCCGACCCTCCCCCCTCCTCCACTCCTTTATATACGGGGGCAGGGGCACCTGTAGACACACAAGTTGATATGTTGATCTCTCCCAGTCGTGTGCGGTGCCCCCCTCCACCATATTCCACCTCGGTAATATCGTAGTGGTGCTTAGGCGAAGTCCTGCGTCGGTAGCATCATCGACACTGTCATCACGCCGTCATGCTGACGGAACTCTCCCGCAAAGCTCTGCTGGATCGGAGTTCGCGAGATGTCATCGATCTGAACGTGTGGTGAACTCGGAGGTGTCGTACGTTCGGTACTTGGATCGGTCGGATCATGAAGACGTACGACTACATCAACCGCGTTGTGCTAATGCTTCCGCTTTCGGTCTACAAGGGTACGTGGACAACACTCTCCCCTCTCGTTGCTATGCATCACCATGATCTTGTGTGTGCGTAGGAATTTTTTTGAAATTACTATGTTCCCCAACAGACAGTGGGACAACAAAAGAAACACCAGTTCGGGACGAGCCACCGAGTTCTTGAACAAAGGGTTCAGTTGGCAGGTGAGGCGTCCGACTCGAAGGCGTTCTCTTGCTCAGGCCCCGCAGATGGTCGAGGCTCTGCCTCTTCCCCCTGCAGTCCTTGGAGGCTCATCCTCATCGTCGTCTGGAAGCTGGATAACATTTGTTGGTACTGCAAACACTCGACATTGAGATTCCAGTCGACCACCAAAACACTTGATAAATCATGAGCATGTCTGCAGTATCATACCTGCTCTAGAGGTGGCCATGTCTGCGGTATCCACATCGGCCTGCTCATCATCGATATCCATGTGGAACGTCTCGGAAGTAGCGGCCCTGGAGGTCCAAAATTCCATTTAGTCAAACAAACAAGAAAGATTCACAACAACAATGAAGGAAAAGCAGAAGAAATGCTTATGCTGAAGCAATAGGCATTGCAACCTTGATCCTGGGCAGAGCCTTCCGAGGCTTAGGAGGAACGACCTTTGCTTGCTTAGCAACTTTTTCAGTCAGCTCGGGAGCTGACATCCGAGTGCGCTTTGGAGTCTTCACACTCGACACTGCTGCCTTGCCATGGCCACCTGTTGGGTCTTGCGATTGCTTGGTGCGCCGCTTGGTGTGCGGTGGTGATTCTACTTCCTCACTATCATCAGAATCTTTGCTGTCGTCGTCACTATCGTCAGCATATTCGATGTCGGTGCTCCCGCCCTCACTCTCTGCTCCTCCGAGATGTTGCTCTCCGTTCGGCACGGGCGAGTACATCTTCATGAAAACCTGCAAGGCATAAATTGCAGAAGTTAGTCGGATTCCAGTACTGTTATGCATTGGAAAGTAAAAAGGCGAAAACACTCGACAAGACATGTCATACCTCTCCTAGGAGATTCTCAGCATGGAATGGCAGGATCCGTTTTGCTCCGCGCGGGTTGTCCTTGTTCCTAGTGATGCTCCGAAGCCACTAGGCTACCATCTCTTCGCTGACCTCCTCCGGGTGAGTCTGGGCGGTGTCCTCTGGGCCCGAGTACAACCACATGGGGTGGTCACAAGCCTGCAAGGGCTGGATGCATCGACTGAGGAACACCTTCAGCAGGTCCATGCCAGTCACTCCGCCCCGGACCAGCGCAACAACCACGTCGACCAAAATGGACACCTCACCTTCTCCTCTTCAGATGCATTTAATGAACAAGGAGTACAGAGTCGCCCGAGAGAGAAAGGAGGAAGGCCAGTCGACTGACCCGGGGTTGGGACGTCTCTGCAATAGAACCAGGTCGACTGCCACCCCCTAACTGATTTGGGAAATGTCATAGGAGGGAAAGAGCTCCTATGCCTCATTTGGATTCCTAACCCCCCACACATTTGAATCACATGCGTCCTTTCATCAGTCGGATTAGCTTTCTTCACCGAGTGAGATCGGCAAGTGAAAATGTGCTTGAACAATCCCCAGTGTGGGTGACACCCCAGGAAGTTCTCACACATCAAAATAAAGGCGGCAAGGTATGAGATGGTGTTGGGGGGAAGTCCGGAAGTGATGGATCTGAGAACCGAAAAAGTTCAAGAAACCTCAGAAGAACGGATGTGGGAGCAGTGAGAAACCTCTTTCGATGTGCGTCGTGAGGAGGACGAGTTTGCCATCCCGTGGCGCGGGCTCAAACTCACCCTCCGGCAGCCTCCAAGATCCTTCCGCAATCAAGCCGTCGGCGGCAAGATTTTCCAGATCCTCCTCCATGACAGAGGAGTGGATCCAATCCCCCTGGATCCAACCAGGAGGCAGAGCAGACCGCAAGGTCGACCCCTTCGCTGCTTTCTTGCCCTTGGCTGTCGACTTCTTCGCGCACTCCAGGGCCGCGGTCTTGTCTTTCGCCATTGCAGCAAAGCTCGAGGAGAATGGGCTGGGGGGTGTGGCGCTGGAGAAGACGAGGCGGAGAAGCAGAGGAGGGGGAAATGGCGAGCTTGTTCCACGCACCGGTGACGGAGCCTTATATGGCCTCGCGCCCGAGTGGCTGACCCGTGGGCCCACGCAATCTCGGCGCATCCCACAACCGGCGCCTGAATGATACGTGGCGAAAAAGGCGGCGTGAGGATTGAGGAGTCCCTCCCCACCTGCCCCGCTTGCCGCGCCGCATCCCGACTCGCGCACTTCTCCAAAATTTTGAATCCCGTGAAATTCGGGTCCAGCGAAGCAGTCAATCACATTAGAGCGACCCGAAGCCAGAATCGATCCAGGCAATTGATGAAGGATCGAGATACCAACCTGCTTTCAAGCCCCTGAACAAGTGTCTCTAAGACACCAAATCGATTCAAGATTAACTTCAACCCTTCTTAACTCGGTCCTCAATCCATTTGGGGGGTAATGACGATGACATGAACCTAGGGTAGGGTCTTAGGCTTGACCTAGATGCCCTACCCAGGACACTACACAAGAGTCCAAGGCCTACAAAGTTAAATAGAAGATATCGATTGAAATCCTCATGAATTACAATACACTCGATAGGAAATCTCACTCGGATATCCCAATTCCACTCGACGACCATAGTTCACTCGGAAGACAAGGATCCACTCGGAGTACAGAAGACCTAGAGCCACCCCTGGATGGCAACGGTCAGACATTCACTCCGTCGTCATAAAGATCATTTAATACAGGTGTTACCAGTAACATACGTAACTTTACTCTCTCATTGAACCCCTGTGTAACCGAGGACTGCGAGGGGTTGGCGTACTCTATATAAGCCACCCCTTCCCTCTTTCACAAGGGTTCGCACCCCCTGTAACTCATACTCCAATCGACAAGCCTCCGCGGCACCGAGACGTAGGGCTATTACCTCCTCCGAGAGGGGCCTGAACTCGTAAAACCGAGTGTACAACCTCATCGTAGCTAGGACTCTGCCCTCTCTTATGTACCCCCATATTCTACTGTCAGATATGTTCCCACGGCACCATGTACCTAGGGTTCTTACTTAGGTCGTCTTTTGATGTCTCCATAGAAAATGATAATAAACTGAAAGTTACATCAAACTTATTCAAAGTCGTTGTCTGAAGTTTCACCTTTTGCATATCAACTTTCCATCATGATTCATGTGAGTAATTCAGTTGAGTAAACTTGCACAAGTTAGATTAACCTCGAAGGTCATGAAGACATGGTATATGAGCAATCAAACTTTGGTAAGAATCTCAAAGGTTTTGAAAGACCAATAAAGCCGCAACCCCACTAGGTGACCAAAGTTCCACATCACTCTAAAAGGGGTTGAAGCGCCGGATGACATTTGACCAAATCTTAAACCTTGATTTGCGTAACCAAAATGCCACATGCTCTAGGCGCATGTCCAACAATGGCCGAATGATTTGGTGCCCTAAAAATGGTTTTAGAGGAGGGGAGAAGGTTTTGGTCACCAGAAAAGTTATGCTTTTCCAGCAGACCAAAAACTAGGGCCCTAAAATTTGGCCTTCTTTTTCTCTACTCCACAATTGCGCACATATTAAAAAAACTATGACATGGCAATTAACACATTGCAACCTCACAACACATATAACCAACAACATTTCAAATTCAAGTTCAAATCCAAAATATTCCAAATTAAACTTTGAATTTAAGCATAAAATCAGAAGCATTGTGCATCATAAACACAATCAAAAGTGCATAGAGCATGAATGCACAGAGCTCTCAAATGTCATTGCCTTTACTGTCATCAGTAATGCTTGCATTCCCTTCATTTACCCCATTCTCTCAATTGACACCATTCTTTCCATTTCCACTCATTTAACCCATGCCTCTTCTCATGAATCATCCAAAGCCTCCAAAACCTTCTTAGAAAGCCTCCCATTGACCTCATCGTCGTCACTTGGTCGTGACAAAGCTCCAAGCATGTTCTTACCATCTCATCGAGAGTACTTGTGTCCATGAAGTCATGAACATGAGCTTTTGCTCATTTTTGATGCTCTTGATTATTTCTTCGTAGCCTAGCTTCCTCTCCTCGACCTCAACCACCGATCTCCACACAAGTGTATTTCCCCCAAAAAATCCATCATCCACACCACATACATCAAATTTGAAGTAAATACACACACATCACATGACAACTACATACAAATTGTAAAACCCCATAAAAACAATTGAAAAACCAAAAATGATTGTTTTAGCTCCGGTCATTTCACCGAACACGTTGGGGACGTCGGGGGTTGTGGCGATGAGTGACGTCAACTTGTCCGCGTATGACGATGGAAGGGGAGGGGAAGAGGCCCCAAGCGGTGCCGGAGGAGCCACTGCCATCTCCAACTCGACCACCAACGCTGCTGACCTCCCCGTTGCCCTCGTTGCACCCGCAATCGTCCCTCTTGTGGTTCTCGGCGGTAGTGCAACAAGTTGAAGGTCATCCGCTGGCAAGCTTGCGCCGTCACGAACCGCCGTCGTAGCCAGCGGGGATGCGCCTAAGGACCCCCATCATCGGTGGCGGCGGGGCCGTCGCCGTTGTCTTCTTCTTAACCATGCCCGATGGTTCCCGTGGCGACCTCTTCCTGATGACCTTCTTCGCATACGCCGGAGCCTTAGCGGCGATGATGGGGGTCCTTAGGCGCATCCCCGCTGGCTACGACGGCGGTTCGTGACGGCGCAAGCTTGCCAGCGGATGACCTTCAGCTTGTTGCACTACCGCCGAGAACCACAAGGGGGACGATTGCGGGTGCGACGAGGGCAACGGGGAGGTCAGCGGCGTTGGTGGTCGAGTTGGAGATGCGTTCCATGATGAACTGGTGGCCTGCGGTGGTCGTGTCGGAGATGCCTTCCACGACGTATTAGTTGTTGGCAGCGGTCGTGGCGGGAGGCGATTCGGTTACAACAACTTTCAGTTTCAGCGGTTGGGGCTCTTGTCGCGTCATTTCTGGTTTTGCGTCGGCGGCTAGCGGTGATGCAAATATGCATCACTTGTAGCAGTTTTTTGGGCAGGACCTAAACTTTTTCGACACTATATAATACTCCCTCTGTTCCAAATTACTCGTCGTGGTTTTAGTTTAAATTTGAACTAAAATCACGACGAAATTACTTGTCGTGGTTTTAGTTTAAATTTGAACTAAAACCACGACGAGTAATTTGGAACGGAGGGAGTATAACTATAGGGCTGCTGCTGGAGGCTTTTTTTATCTATAAATGATTTTTTTTCACGGTTGTGCTTTAGGGCTGCCGTTGAAGATGTTCTAAGCGTCGGCAAGCAAATGAGGCAATTTTGTCGAGCTAAACAGAGTTCAGATCAATGTAGGTCAGTTATGCGAGGTTATCTTTTTGAAAAATAATGATATGATAATAATAATCTGGAATCAGTATTTAGAACCTCCGGGCGGAGTGAGTTAGTTGCATAAGCAAATGACTTGCTGCAAAAAAAAAAACAGTTTACAGTTAGCGTAATACTCTTCTGATGCCATTTCTCTTCGCCCGGAGTCCTTACCTAGCAACGCGGCTCCAAATCTCTCCTGCAGCTGCCGCCGTGCCGTACCTCAGCGTCACCGGCGACGCCTCAATCCCGCTTCGCCTCGCACCCGAGGGCTCAGTCCCACGCCCCCCTCCCCGACGCCTTCTCCCCCACCTCCGACACCCCGGCCTCTCACGCGCGTCGCTGCCATCGCCGTTCCCGTTCTTCCTCGAGGGGACATCGCGTCTCCACCCCGCCCACAGTCTTTGCCCATTGAGTTTTGAGGTACGAGGTTGTTTTCATCCAGCGATTGGTTAAATCCAACCGACCTTCGTAACTTCTGGCTTTGCAGGTGCATACCCGGCGCACCATCTAGATCCGCCCCTGTCTCCGTCTCGTCGTAGCTGTGAATAAAAATGGAGAGCAGTCAGACCGAGAACCTCACAGACACTAAACAAGATGACGATGCACGGCAAAGCAAACAGGAAGATGAGGTAATCCTGACACGCCACTGCTAGCAATATCTTTTGCGAGGAACCTCTGATTAGTATTGAGATTTGGCGAGGTTGTTATTTTACCAACAGAAATTATCCACGCCGTGAGACGCAGTTTACTTAGCACTGCACACACAATTGCTACGTTGCTACTTGTAGGTTTCTAGTTTCTATAACTAGAAATTGTTTCTTCAAATTGGATTATTAGTACAGTTCTGGTGTTATGTTTCCTAGGGTTTTGTGACAGATCTTATTCGAAGATTCACAACTCATGTGATTCTTTACATTGGGTATCTTAGCTTTCTTACTTTGCAAGTCACTGTGTGCAGGAGGCTCGCATTGAAGAATACAAAAAACTAATGGATCAAAAGATTGCCCTTCGCCGAAACAATCAAAATCCTGAGAGACCAGGTAGTCATCGTTTTCTCTCATTAATGGCCATTCCATAGAAGTTGTGATGAAAGTTATGTTTCATTTTTTTTTGTTTTGTTTGAGAAAGCGCAAAGGCTTTGCGTCTCGTTGTATTGAATGGCAGGAACAAAGTATTTTACATGCCCAAGCAAGTTCTGTTCCATTTGAACACGTGAAATTCATTTGCTTAAAGTCATATAGATGTATAGCATGTGCACTGCACAAAAGAGGTCAAGTGAAGTGCCACAAACATTCTTTGTTCTTATTCTTGTTAGCAGTTAAGTACTATATTCTTGAGTGATAGTGTAGATGTTGCAGACACTGAGTTTCCTGCCATTGTCTCCTTGCACTTCAATTGCTAGACCAGAGCCATACCAAACTACCAATTAAATTATATTTCGAGCCCTATGTAGTAGTGTTCAAGACTGTTATAGTAAACCAAGGTTCCTTTTGACATTGTGTTGGATTCCTAGAAGCACTTCTCTATCCCTGCTTCTGGATAAGGCAATTAGTTTAAACTATCTTCTTTTATAACCATGATAGCAAAAACTTACCCCAGTTAGTATGTATTGAGACTCTATAACTAACTAGATGGCACAACGGAGCACAGCACAACAAACCAACTGCAAGCTGTCCATGAAGCTCTGCTTAAGGGCAATTTCACGTGCATGAAGAGGGTGAGTGGGATGAGGCTGTTCAATACCGGTTGCGCTTCGCTACACCCCCCTTTAAAAAGTTTACATTTTTCGAGGCAAATCGACGACGGAGATTAGAACTTACCCCTTTGTTAAAAAGGGGTATTTTGTTACATGAAAAGATTATATATATGGAAAGCCTGATCATCCGTTTGATTGCCCACGGGTATTCCTATCCCAAATCCACCGCTGATCTAAATACAACATGCTTCGTCGCCATTGACGTCGTCCACGATGCCTACGTTGGCTTTGACATTATCCATGGCGCCCGTGGCCTCACGATGGTCTCCGGATTCACTGTCGGCGCGGACTCTGCCATGCGCGCAGCTGCCGCCATTCATGACGCCCATTGCCTCGCCGCGTGGCTGACCGCGTTGCCCGGGTCCGGGACGCACTGTGGACCCTGGGATGTGTGTTTGCATCATCTGGCTTGCCGCGTGAGGCATGACACAAATGCGCCACGACCTTCCCTGGTGGCAGGCATCGGAGAGCCAGGCCACTCGCCGTTCTTGCCTTGGTGTCTGTAGGTTGCTGCCGTCGGACACGCAGCCTACCTACAGCCCTCCGCCATGACGCTCGTGAGATCGCCTATGTCTGGGACGCTCGCCTGGGATGTTGAGGAGCATGCGGTCGGCTGCTGGCCAAGCGCTGGCGCCGCTGCAGCCTGGCACGCCCAGCCGTATTTGTGTTTACATATTTTTTTTTGCATTCACTCGATCCCAGTGACCCAGTCCCAGACGACACACGTGGATCCCAGTGGCAGCGGCATCGTCGCAATTATGGTTTTGGAGACGATGAGTTGTTCTGGGGTAGCGACTCGGAGAAAGTCGGGCCTGCAGTTGCGACTAGTCGCGACTCGAGTCATGAGTCGACATTTTTTTGCGACTCGTCGACTAGTCGTGCGACTTGAGAACCATGGTCGCAATGGCCGTTCTGGTGGCAGGACCGCAAAGATACCCCATTGGGTGGTTACCCAACCGTTTTAATTAGAATGAAAGGACAATTT
>NC_041391.1:467906030-467918377 GCF_002162155.2 Triticum dicoccoides | reverse complement strand
TACAGAACCAAAACGCGTTCAATGCAACTTCAAAGGCATATGGACGTACGAGGGACTGTGTGAATTTATGACCGATGCAGATGCAGATGTATATGTATATTGTAGGTAGAACACGACTAAATTAAGTAATATAACTGCATCTCAGTCCCAGGTTGAACAAGCCTATTTTGTTACCTCTCTACTTGCCTTTCAGCCATGTTGATAAAGGAAGTTGTTCCCCCAATCTCACTCTTACAACTTGTATAATTTATGTGTATGATCTATTAGCTTAGCTATTCTTATTTGATCACATTTTAATTTTGTTATTTTTTTGGTTCTAATTTTCTCTACAACAAACATCTCAGTATGAGCTTCTGTTGCAGATGGGGCATCAGAAAATCTCTGTAGTTTATATGCATAGCTTTTTGAGCCTTATAGCAATAAAAATAAGCTAGTAGTTACTCAGCTGCTCCATTTTCATAGTCAAGTTTTTCCCTTTTACTTAATTTCATTCCATTCTTGGTTCTTCAGATTAATATTTATAATTTTGAGTAGACAATTTTTGATCTTGACAAGTCATGCACATGTTTCTGCGACAACATTATGATCTGACATTTATTCATTAATTTCAGATGCAAACTACCTGAGGACTCTTGACTCAAGTATTAAACGAAATACAACAGTTATAAAGAAGCTCAAAACAATAAATGATGAACAAAAGGATGGATTAATGGATGAGTTGAAAAGTGTTAACTTGAGCAAATTTGTCAGTGAAGCAGTTTCTTATATTTGCGAGGCTAAACTTCGTTCTGCTGATATACAAGCTGCAGTTCAGGTAATTGATGATAGTAATGTGCATTCGCCTCAGTACATAAGCAAATATGCCTTGTGTCATAGAGCCGGCCCCTGTGCTTGAGCAAGATCTTTTGTTTATTGGACTTGTCTGTTTCAAGCCTCTGGGTTACATAATAGGACATGTTCCTGCTTTAGTGATATCTTTTACACCGTGTTGCTGCATATGTTCTCAGTCATTTCATTTGGACTTATTGGTCAACATCGTGCTGTTGCATATTGTGGAATGGAAAGAGCTCACCACACTGTAGCTCGAACATTCCGGCGGCTCTCTTCTCTGTTGCCTGGAGCTCGACCTGATATGGGCCTGGGCCTCCAGGGTCAGCAGTACATGGGTCTCTCATTTAGCACTCCCCCTCAAGAGGGGCGATATCTATCTATCATTCCCATCTTGTCACACGTATTGCATTCTTTAGTTTCCAATCCTTTAGTCAAGAAATCTGCAATCTGTTGTCCTGAACTCGCATGCTCTATCTTGATGATCCCAGCATCTAGCTCTATCTCGCATGTTCTATCATGCTGCACTGGATTGTTTGCTATGCTGATTGTTGATTTGTTATCACACCACACATTCACACAACTAGCCTTCAATATCTTCAATTCTTCTAATAAATTTCTTGTCCACAACATTTCACTTAGCCCTTGAGCCATAGCTCTATATTGAGCCTCTACAGTCGACCTGGACACAACAACCCGTTACTTACTTCATGATACTAACTACTAAGTTCCCACTAACAAAGACACAAAATCCTGAGGTTGATCTATGATCATGTAGGCAACTTTCTCAATCTGCATTACAGCACCCATCCACCACGAGATGCCTGTTACTCTCAAATAATAGTCCCCTTCCTGGAGTCCCCTTCAAGTACCTCAGAATTTTGTACACCGCTTCAAGATGATCACTCCTAAGTTCATGCATGTATCTGCTTACCACACTTACTGCAAAAGCAATGTCAGGGCGTGTCTGACATAAGTACAACAACCTCCCAACTAATCTTTGATATCTCTCCTAATCTACAGACTCTCCTGACTGAGCTATCACTTTGTGGTTTCGATCAATTGGTGTTGAGGCTGCCCGACATCCTAGCATTCCTACATCACTTAAGAGATCTTAAGTATACTTCCTCTGTGATAGCACAATTCCCTTGGCAGACCTGACCACTCTGTTTCCGTGAAGTATTTGAGTCGGCCAAATCTTTGACTTCGAAGGCCTTACCCAAACACTCTTTCATTCTTGTAATTTCTTATTTGTCATCCTCTGCGATAATAATATCATCCACATATACCGCAAGTATAGTGATTTTCCCTATTCCATGTATGTAGAATAGTGTATGAGCACCATTACACCGCCCATATCCCATATTACATACAACACGTCTGAACTTGTCGAACCATGCTCCCGGGGACTGTTTCGAACCATAAAGAGCTTTCTTTAACCCACATGCCTTGCCAGCAGTCTCAGACCTAGAGAACCTAGGTGGGATCTCCATGTAGACCTCCTCCTGCAGGTCCCTATGCAAGAAGCATTCTTCACATGAAGTTGATGTGAAGACCACCTGAAATTCGCAGCGCAGGAGATCAGAATCCTCACAGTGTTCATCTTTGCTAATGGAGCAAAGGTCTCATCATAGTCAATGCCGTAGGTCTGGCTGTACCCCCCGCCACAAGCCTTGCTTTGTACCTATCAATCTTTCCTTTTACATTCTGCTTCAGAATGTATACCCACTTGCAGCTGACTACCTTCTTTCCTGTTGGAAGAGGTGTTAGTACCCATGTCTTGTTCTTGCAAAAAGCCTCCAGCTCCTCCACCATGACCATGCACCATTTTTAGTCCTCCTTTGCCTTCTTATTTTTAGTCGGAATTGACACAGACTGAAGAGAAGCAACAAATACTTTGTAGGCTGGAGATAATGCTTCATAGGAGACATTTTCCAATATCACTGGCATCGAACCCATATCGTTCCTCTGGTATCCCTGCTTTTGCTCGAATACCTTATCTCAAAGCAATTGGCAAATCAATTAACCCTTCTGTAGACACTGACTCATGCTCAGCCTGATCCCCATCAGAGGAGCTTGAAATCACATCAGTACTACCCTGTTGTTCCGCCTGTGGCTGATCTAGTTGCTCCCCATGATGTGCAACACCATCACCTCCCCTCCGTGAATACACTTTAGCTGTGGCTGATCTAGTTGCTACTCCCTGATGTGCAACACCATCACCTCACTTTCTCGAATACACCTTGAGCTGCTCCTCTTGTTCTGCTGTCCACCTCGGCAAACTACCGATCCAAGCGGGAGCATGCCTGCCTGGCTGGGCACCCCATCAGTCACAAACCGGTCCTTAGCTCGCTGGTGTTATCAATTGCTGAGACTGCTGCTCGCTTCGCTGTACCAGAATATCACCCTCAATTAGTTGCTGCAACACCGAATCGGCACCACCACAGCGACCGTCACTCTCCCCATCTTCAGTCTGGGTATGGTCAAGATTGGAATAAGCCACCAAGACCAGTTTTCTCACCATAAAATGGTTCGGATTCCCTGAAGGTGACATCCATGCTCACAAACTAGTGGCTGGGGCGTCACCCTGTGACGCCGCTTGAGAGTAAGTTGTGCGCACGTTTTCATTTAAAAAAAATACATGGAGTCCTCGCCTCCATCTAGAAAAACATTAAAAAAAATCGTCACATTCATCTAGAAAAAGAAGTAAAAAGAAAAGAAAAAAAATCACCAATGTAGCCTACCAGCGAGCGCCACTTTGTATGGCCCTCCACTTAAAAAAATGTATGGGGTCATCATCTTCATCTAAAAAGAAAAAAAACATTTAAAAAAATTCCTCACCTCCATCTAAAAATAATATCCCAAAAGCTTTTTCACCGCGGCCAACCAGCTTGCGCCACATGGCATAGCTGGTTAGCCGCCCTTCACGCGATGCTTAATGGGTTTAATGTCCTCCGTTCAGGACTCCAAGTCTCCAACACTTGTTGCCTCGCTGCCCAGAAGAATACCCAATGAAGTTACACTTGACAGCCTGTGGATCCAGTTTGCCCACAGATGGCCTGTGATCCCTGGCAAAGCAGACAACTGAACAACTTGGGAGGAACCTAGAAATCATTCTTTCCCAGTAGTAGCTCATGAGGTAACTTCATACCCAGTACTCTCGATGATGTGTGATTGGTCAGGTATGTCGCAGTCATCACAGCTTGATTCCACAAGAACTTCAGCACATTCATAGTGAACATCAGCGATCGAGCAACCTCTAGAATATGTCAATTCTTCCTTTCTGCCACTCCATTTTGAGGAGTGTGAGTACACGAGGTTTGATGCAAAATCCTTTGCTATGATAAGAAAGTCCCAAATACTTTGTTCACATACTCGGTGCCATTATCAGTTATTAACATTTGTACCTAAACATTGAAGTGATTTTTCACATGGGCGTAGAAATTCTTGAAGAATTGGAAAGTTTCATCCTTGTGACGCATCAAATAGACCCATGTCATACGTGAGGGGCAGTCAATAAAGGTCACAAAATACTTTGCACCACTAACCGACACCACATGACTTGTCCACACATCCGAGTGAATAAGCATGAATGGGGATATACTCCCAAGTCCCTTACTCACATAAGACGTCCTTGTGTGTTTTCCAAACTCACACACATTACATTTCAGCTTGTTCTTATCTACTCCATTCATTACATCAGGAAACAACTTGTACATTTTTATCAAACAATACATGCCCCATTCTACAGTGATGTTTCATCACCAAGGATTCTTTTTCTTGCACAATTGCCACAAACACAAAGCTGCCAATCTGACCAAGCCCCTCACGGTCCCTGAACGACAGCCCCCTACGCCTTTTTCCAGTCCCCATCCTCCTTCCAGTCAGCCTGTCCTGAATCAAGCACAGTCCTCTGTCAAGTGTTATCCTACAGTCCACCTAGTCGATCAGAGCACTCATAGACAGCATATTGACCAGGAAAGTTGGCACATGTAGGACTGAAGATAACTTAATAGCAGGTGTACATTGAACTGTCCCAATACCCTTACTAGGCTGCGATGTTCCATCAGCAGTACACATCGTGTCACTTTGAGAGGGAGCGAGCTGATCGTATGACTCAAATTCCCTGAAGTCACCTGCAACATGTTTAGAAGCACCAGAGTCTAGAACCCACTCCGGATCAGTTCTGTGAGCATCAATTGTGGCTAGTAAATCCAAGCAAACTTTTAATAAATCCAAGCAACCCTTTCGTAAATCCAAGCAAACTTTTCGTAAATTCAAGCAACCTTTTCGTAAATCTAAACAACCTTTTCGTAGGCGTCCTCGGATTGGCCCGGGAGATCGAATTGATTATAGAAACATGAGTCAGTGTCACCTTCATTTGTACAGATAAAATGAGCCGAACTTGGTGCTGCTTGGTATTCAGCGGTAGCAACAGTTGCTGCTGGTCCTCTACCCGTTTCCTCAACTTCCTTGCTAGCCACGACAGGCCTCTCCTCCTCGATAACCTCTACCTTACACGAACATCCGTCATCCGGCCTCACCGAATCCTCCACCGCCAAGTTATTGAACATATCCACGACCTCATCACCTGCCATCTTCCTCCCAGGCAGCCACACGCCGCAGCTAGCCCCTCCCTTCCTCCTCGAACAGCCGCACGCAGCAGCCTGAGCACCTGCGGTTATTGCAGCAGCAGCAGCAGCAGCAGCAACAAAACAGTTTCAGCAATAGCAGTTCCAGCAGCACCCTCAACAGCGCCTCCCGCGCACACCACTTCCTCTTCCTACAGCAGCACCGGCACCCAGTAGCAGCGCCAGCTGCGTGCACCACCTCAGCAGCAGCACCAGCACCTGGCAGCTGTGCCTTCTCTAGCAGCCTGGCGTTGCTGGCTCCAGCACCGTGGCCACCAACATCGCCGTCGCCACCTCGGTGGCCTGCGCGTGCCGCCCAAGCCGCGCCGCCTCAACCTCCACGGCCAGCCGCGGCGGCAGCTCCCGCAACACCCTCTGGATCAGCCCGTTGAGCTCAACGACGTGCACAGCCTCCTTCCACTGCTGCAGTGCGCGCACCTGCACCGCGTCCTCCCTTGCGACCTCCGCCGGGTGTGCCTCCTCTGCCATGTCAGCCGAGGCCAGCACCGCCGCCACCGCGTGGCAGAATAGCCCCGCTGATCGCTCTGCCTCCTCTGCCGCCCTGTCCTTTGATACCATGGGGAACGGGTGAGGAGCTCAACACACTGTAGCTCGATGGTTCTGGCGGCTCTCTTCTCTGTTGCCTGGAGCTCGACCTGAACTAGGTCAGCCACCACTCTGGTGTGGGCCTGGGGCTCCTGGGCCAGTAGTACATGAGCCACTCATTCAACACATATGTTTTCAGTTTTTTTTTTGGCTTATTGTCATCTTGCTGTTACATGGCTTCATCACAGCACTTTAGAATTTGAGGTTTATTTGATGATGAACATGTGAAGTTCCAAACACATCACTTCTATGCGGCTTTATGTGTTTTATAACCCTTCTAGCAATGTAATGTAGGTTTGCTCATTGCTTCATCAAAGATACAAGGACTTCTCTCCTTGTCTTATACAAGGTTTACTGAAGGTCTTCTTGCCTGGTAAATCTGGAGATGATTTGGATACAGACAAAAACTCAAGAGCTATGAAGAAGAGAAGCACTCTGAAACTACTGATTGAACTGTACTTTGTTGGAATAGTTGAAGATGCTAGTATCTTTGTAAACATTATAAAAGATCTTACATCACTGGAGCATTTGAAGGACCGGGAAGCAACTCAGACAAATCTGTCTCTTCTCTCTTCCTTTGTTCGTCAAGGGAGGTTATTTATAGGGTTACGGTCTCATGGTCATGAATCTTACGATGAGGTAAGAGATTGAAGTGCCAAAATAATTTTATTAGGTATAAAGTGGTCTCAGTAAAAATGATCATGACATTTGACTTCAACTGTAATAAGTAGAGCTAGCTGCTCTTACTGAGTTCTAGGCACATCCATTAGCCCAAAGTTACATTTGTGTTTTGTTTTGAGTAAGTGCACAACTGCACATGATGTTTGCAGCCTTTAAAAATGATCAGTGAACACTTAAATTGATGAGTCTCCAACTAATGGCAAAGTGGGCTAACACAGATTAGGCTTTTAAAAAGCAGATGGCTGCCTTAAGTGAAAAATGGTTGGGAACTTCAGGTACTTTAATTGATTCATTGGTGCACAAGCCTAAGCATGGGATAGACCTGCATGCATGAAAGTATGAGTGTGATAAATGTGCCTGCTCTCACCATCCTATTCCTATGCTGTTCTATATACTATTCTCAGGAGTCTACCAGTGCACCATTCCTGCACTTATATGCCACCTATTGGTCAGAAGACTGATATGTTTCAGTGCCCATACTGAGCTAACCTACCTATAAAATGTTGATGGACGCAGTTCTTTAAGGACTTAAATGTTACTGCTGATCAGAAGAAATTCTTCAAGAAAGCCTTGAACTCTTACTATGATGCTGTGTCTGAACTACTACAATCAGAAAATGCAGTAACTACTACGCCCTTTCTGTTTACTACTTTGTACTTTTCTATTTGTTATCCTTTAACTATCTTCTGATATCTCCATGCATGTACGCAACCATACACTATATCCAGTCTCTTCGTCTGATGGAGGCAGAGAATGCAAAAGTTTTAAGTGCCAAAGGTGAATTAAGTGATGAGAACACAGCTTCATATGAGAAGCTCCGAAAGTCTTTTGATCAGTTACTACGTGGTGTATCCTCGTGAGTATCTATTCGAGAATGCTATTATTAACCTCTCTGTGTTCACTCGTAGCAGCATAATTTGCAGTTTGTCTAGTTCTGGTATTTGTAGGTTGAACACTGTGGCATATGCCCTTTTTCTAAGGGATGTATGGTTATAGAACACATAAGCACATGTCTGACCCTTGTAATTTGCTAGCTGAATTTGTTGTTCCAGCAATACTATGCCACCACTGGGTTCTTACCTCTCATGCCCTATATCCTTGATAATGTAACAAAATAATATGATTATATGGGAATATTGTATTTACTAAAACGAGAGTCATCCATGCTTACTGCAACTAGGAGACAACATTAGCTGTGTTGATAGGGTCGGCTTCCCTCATACGTACCTGAGAAGTTCAGCGGAGATTTCCTTTTGATTCTGTAGTCTACTATCGGTTCTTTATGAAAATTCAAACAATATTTTCTTCCTAGTTCATATTTCCTTCTAAGGAAAGACCTGAAAAACTGAAAACAAGTATTAAGCAAATGAGGACACATCTCGACAAATTTAAAGCTAATACTATTTTATGTTCAGCTTTGCAAAAGACCATAGATGTTCAGTTAGCTGTATCTTTTAGATGTGTTAGAAATGAATAATTGTTAACGCTTGCCTAATAGTATGTCAATTTTTTCATACGAATATGTATTTACTATTTATGTATGATTAATGAGGATCTGCAACCTTTTCCTTTGCAGGTTAGCTGAAGCTATTGACTTGCAGCCTCCGGTGATGCCAGATGATGGGAACACAACAAGGGTTACTACGGGAACTGATGTCACCCCCTCTTCGGGAAAAGAACCATCTGTGCTGGAACCTATCTGGGATGATGACGATACCAAGACTTTTTATGAATCTTTACCTGATCTAAGGTTCCTCTTCATTTTATTGCCAATTCTCTAGCTTGCCAACTATGTTATTTTACTAGATTCTTCTTCTGAAACTACATAGTCTACTTTCTGAGCAGAGCATTTGTACCTGCTGTCTTATTGGGAGAGGCTGAACAGAAGTTGAATGAGCAACATGCTAAGGGCCGTGAACAATCTAGTGTAAGATTCTGATACCTTAAAAGCAGTTCATTCTGCCAGTTCACTTGGCACTGTCCGAGAAGATTTTATAATACCTTTCTTTCTTTTATAAACTGAATTGTTTTTGAAGCGGTGTAAACTGGATTGTTAGATGCCAGATGTCATTCTGTGATTATATTGCTTGTTTGCAACATATCAGCAGTTAAGAACTGATCTTTTCCTTTTTGGATAATTGTCCGACATTTTGAGTACATCCTCTTCTCATTTCTTCTGGATAGTATGAATAACATATAGTTTGTTTTTGAAGTGGTGTATAGATAATTTCTATTTTCTTTTGGTAAGCATTATTATTTTCTTTGGGTTCAGCAGTAAATCATTGTATGCATCTTCTTTTTGAAGGAGTCGAATGCGGAACAAGAGACTGAAGTGCATGATAATGCTCAGACTTCTTCTGCCACTGAAGATCAACTTGAGGGAAAGGCAGATGATGTAGCGAAAGATAGTGAAGAAAAAGAAAAGGATAAGGGAAAAGAGGCAGAAAAATCGAAAGAGAAGGATTTGGACAGGAAAACTGAAAAAGATAAAGAGAAAGTAAGAGCCTTGGATGGTGGAAGTTTGGACAACCTGCTACAGAGGTTGCCAGGATGTGTGAGCCGTGATCTTATTGATCAATTGACGGTATTTACTCCTGCTGTATTGTCTGTCCTTTTCACAGAGGCTCATTATCATTCTCAAGCTACTTTGGTTTCTCCAGGTTGAGTTTTGCTACCTGAATTCTAAAGCAAGCCGGAAAAAACTTGTGCGGGCCTTATTCAGTGTTCCAAGGACTTCTCTGGAGCTTTTACCTTATTATTCTCGAATGATTGCCACATTGTCATCATGTATGAAAGATGTCCCTACTATGCTTCTCCCCATGCTTGAAGAGGAGTTCAACTTCTTAATAAATAAAAAGGTATGATCATAGTAACTATTAGTTTCTTTGCTTTTTTTTCTTCTCATTGCTAAGTTCTTGTTTCCTATCATACTGATTTGTCTATCCATCCCTGACAATATTTGTGATTTATTGGTAAGTCTAGAATCTAAGCTAAGATACTAACATCATTATAAACAGTAATTCATGGATCAAACATCTCCAGGACCTTCCCCACATCCTTTAAATTAGGAGAATCTTGGAGTTTAAATCCAGGGGGACAGGATACCTACATAAACTGATGTACTGTGACTAACTATTCTTCTCTGTTCTGTTTACAGGATCAGATCAACATTGAAACAAAAATAAAGAATATAAGATTTATTGGAGAATTGTGCAAATTCAAAATTGCACCAGCGGCTCTTGTTTTTAGTTGTTTGAAGGTATTGTCTTATACATGGAGTAGTAATTTCTAGGCTTTTTGCACTTCCACCTGTTGCTTAGAGAAAGCTTATTGTTTAATGTTGCAGGCGTGCCTAGATGATTTCAGTCATCATAATATTGACGTGGCCTGCAACCTTCTCGAGACATGCGGACGTTTTTTATATCGTTCACCTGAAACTACAATCCGCATGGCTAACATGTTGGAGATACTGATGCGATTGAAAAATGTTAAGAATCTGGATCCGCGCCACAGTACACTTGTAGAAAATGCCTACTACCTTTGTAAACCACCTGAAAGATCTGCGAGAGTTTCAAAAGTTCGCCCACCTTTGTATCAAGTAAGATTTTACTTCTTCTCTGACTATTTCTGTTTCTCTGACCCTTTAAATTCACGTATCTATGGAGTGCAATAATGAACAATGCTTCTTTTTCTTCCTATGCAGTACATAAGGAAGCTGCTTTTCTCAGATCTCGACAAATCAAGTGTTGAGCATGTTCTTCGCCAGTTACGAAAGCTACCTTGGGTAGAGTGCCAGCAATACCTTGTAAAGTGCTTTCTAAAGGTTCACAAGGGAAAGTACAGCCAAGTTCACCTGATTGCTCTTCTCACTGCTGGGCTTAGCCGTTATCATGATGACTTTGCTGTTGCAGTGGTAGATGAGGTCAGTTCCTATAATTGATGCCTTAAATGATGTTTTTGATCCCAAAAGAAAAATCTGCTTGATATAATTTACATTCATTGCACAAGCATATATGTGACAAACTCATACATGTCAATGGCAGGCAAAGTTAACTATTTTCTAGAGTACCTATTGACCTATGAGAATGGCTGTATTTAGTTTATTTTGGAGAAGGTGCAATCAGCTAGCATCCAATTGAGTTAATTTATTTATCTAATTTGATTTAGGTTTTAGAAGAGATAAGGGTTGGGTTGGAGTTGAATGACTATGCGATGCAACAAAGACGACTTGCACACATGCGATTTCTTGGAGAGCTGTACAGCTACAAGCATATTGACTCCTCAGTTGTATTTGAGACATTATACCTTATCATTATGTTTGGTCATGGGACTTATGAAGTAAGCACTTACATCCTTTAGTAAGATTGAAACTTTTGCTAACCTTAATTCATTTTCCGGTGCTATTCCTTATCATCGTTGAAATGTGGTTCAGATGCTGGCATGTAAAGACTTGTGTGATTGTCGTAATAATTTTAGATGTTAATAGAAGTGTTACTTAGATTTATTGGGTTTGGCTATAAGTCGGCATATCCTCTGCAGTTACCCTTCATGTAATTGCTTTTGGTTCAGACACCAAAATCATTTCCCCCAAAGGTTTCTAAATGCACTTCTCAAATTAGTGTATCTATGTGTAAAATTTTAAGTTCAAATCCATTCTTTTTTAAGGGTACAAAAAATGAGAAAAACTATTCACAGCAAACTTGTCTCCTCTCCTTGCTAAGACATTTATATTTGATTTTGTATTTTAATAGTGCTAGAATACTAAAAGTAGTATCAATTTTTACTAAATTTCATGTTGATTTAGTGCTCAAATCAAAGTGCAAAAGGTGATTGCATGTGATGTACGGCACAGTCTAAAATTGTCAATTATAAAGAACTGTTAAATTATTTCTTATGTGTGATAACTATTTGCACCCTAGAAATTTGATGACATTAACCTTAATTTCCTCTTTTTTATCATATTACTTATTGCAAGCATATGTCTGAGAATGATCAATCACTCTTAATTTCTTTCTTGCACAGCAAGATGTGTTGGATCCACCAGAAGATTGCTTCAGGATCAGGTTGATCATAACACTTCTGCAGACTTGTGGCCACTATTTCACTAGAGGCTCGTCCAAAAGAAAGCTTGACAAGTTCTTGCTACATTTTCAAAGATACATTATTATGAAAGGCCCCTTACCACTTGACATAGAGTTTGACATTCAGGTTAGTTTCTTTCTCATGTATAACTTCACAACATGCATAAATACTTCTGTTAGTTCCTTTCTCGTGTGAACAGTTTGCCAACATGCATAAATATTCTGTGAGCTTACTCCATTATAAATGCCAATGTTCAGGAAATCGTTAACTGGTAACTGCACTGGCGAGTAGGGGATTAATAGGTGAATCGGCCAGTTAATCGGCCGATAAATTGGTTAACTGGCTGATTAAATCGGACGAGATTTTTAACAGTGATAATTGCTGAGCTATAAAGTAATAACCATTCCCTCTAAAATGGATACAGTTAAATTTCTTTTCGCAAAAAAAGGATACAGTTAAATTTCTATTGTTGGTAGACAAGAATATTTATCTTGTGAGTTTTTTTTGCCTTGATACCCC
>NC_041391.1:467895329-467905732 GCF_002162155.2 Triticum dicoccoides | reverse complement strand
AAATTCGAAAATGCTAAAAGTCTGATGTCAGATTTTTAGACATGGCAATTTATATTGACACGAGTATGGCAAATTTAGTTTGCAAGCATGGCAATTTCCTGGAAAAAAATTGAACTGAGACGGATTTGCCATGCTTGCCAACTAAACTTGCCATTCTCGACGAACATAATTTGCCATGAAAAACTTTCGATTTGCCGTGTCTAAACTTCTGACGTTTGCTGGATATTCGGGTCCTAAAAGTTTGCATGAATCTTAAAGTTACTTAAGAAGGCTATCACCATATTAGCCTGTAGATCAAACATATTGGATAGACTGATTTGGATACAAAAGACTATATTATCCTTTTTTATTAAAGGGATACCTTCTAATCTCCATCTTTAATCTGCATTGGAATCCATAAACTTTTCTAGGGGGTGTCTACGGAAGCAAAGTTCCTATCTTGTAGGTTCTACATTTTGATAATGAGAGAAAGATTCGATCCTTTGAGTCAAAAGACTTTACTGTAGCAATCATAGCATTCACATTTGTAATAGTTAACCAAAGGAATGTTTTCGACATGCATCTGAAGATCAGTGGAGCTGTTGATAGTTGAATATGTTTTTGACGGGCATCTGAAGATCCATGCACTTACCGATAGGAGACTATTTAGGACTTGCATTTTTACATTCACAATGTTGCATGCTTATAAATATCATCATGCTTCTGAAGATCAGTGGACTTGTTGATAGTCAGATATAGGTTACAACTTTATACCTAGTAGATGATGCAACCCTTTTGTTTCTGAGAATCAGGAACCATGTGGGTCTCGCTCCTTTGTGACTTTGCTTTTTCTGAATTGGTGGAGCTAATCCAAAAAGAAGAAGGAATAGGAGGAACTAAATTAGTATACCCATATTACTGAAACCTTATTTTTCATTGAAAAACAGCGGCAAAACGGATTTTACTGAGCTAAAACCTGACTGTCTCAACCCATGCTAGCACATAACCAATACTTAACAAGTCTCTATCAACCATCTATCCCACTCCCACAGCTAGCCGATGAAAGATAGCTCAAATGTTCAAGTAGGGAAAAAGACCTCCCAAGTCCCATGAGGTGGATTGCGGATTAAATATCTCATAGTACAAAACACAGCAGCACTGAGCTAGCGATAACATGGGGCCCACTGCTTGTGTTTGAGCTTGGTGACAGCCAGCTCTCGTTCTGAAAGCCAGCTCCACCTTGTTGAAAATTATAAGAGTGCACACATATATCAAACGGCGTGTGTTCAAACATTATCGTATTGCATGCTATATTTGATATTCCTTTTGCAACCAGGCAGCAAAGACCTGAACCATTCAAAATATTCATACCAGTGCACTAGGCCGTTTTTTGCTCTTAGAGAATGTCGAACAACACTCTGCAAGAACTTTTGGCTTCTGGATGCTATTAATATTTTAAAAATAGAATGAGTAAAAGAAAATAAACAACGATAAATGTAGTGTGTTGAGCCTTGACTTTTGTAGCAGCAGCAAGGCACAAGGCACATGTTCCAAAGTAAATGCTATACAAAAGAAACAGGGCAATATCTTAGATGAACCTATTATTTTTGTAATAAAGCAATAAATGCTGTTGTTTTGTATTAGGAGTTAAAAGAAAAGTCAACATGATAGTTTTAATGTAGAATCGAATATGTTCCATAGCTCTACTTGCACATTCCTTCAGTGAGCTATTCCATATGTTCTTTCAGGATTTGTTTGCTGAGCTACGACCAAACATGACCAGATATTCATCAATAGATGAACTTAACTCTGCATTAGCTGAACTCGAAGAACACGAGCGTGTGGCCTCAGTAGAGAAACCTGAGAGTGAAAGGCACTCGGACAATGAATCTCAGAAAAGGCAGCCACATGATGATGGCAGGGGTTCAGCGAATGGAGCTGAGGGAAATGGTAAGGATCATGGAGAAGGCGCAGATAGTGAGAGCTATTCAGATAGTGGCAGCATTGGTGGTCATGAAGATGAAGAAGATCTTCTGTCTGAGGAGAAATCAAATGATGCATCGGAGAACGAAGGTGATGATGAGGACGATGGGATGCCTGTTGGTTCTGATGAAGATGAGGGTGTTGAGGTTAGGCAAAAGGTCGTGCAGGTTGATCCCAAGGAGCAAGAAGACTTTGACCGAGAGCTGAAAGCCCTTCTACAGGAGAGTTTGGAGTCACGTAAATCGGAGGTGCGTTCCAGGTCCAGTTTGAACATGAAGGTACCAATGAATGTCCTTGAAGGTTCAAAGGATGCAAGGGCTGTGGAGTCAGAGAGTGGAGAAGAAACTGTGGATGAAGAGGGTGGTAATGCTGGTGGTGGCAGCAAGGTGCGTGTTAAGGTGCTAATGAAGAAAGGGCACAAGCAACAGACGAAGCAGATGTTCGTCCCTGGCGACTGCTCTCTTGTACAGAGCACAAAGCAGCAAGAAGCTGCCGAGCTTGAGGAGAAGCAGAACATTAAGCGGAGGATCCTTGAATACAACGAGAGGGAGGAGGAAGAAATGAATGGCGGATCGTCACAAATGGGGAACTGGGGCCAAGGAGGGAGCAATACCGGCAGCAGTATTAGATCAGGTGGGCGTGGCAATTGGGATGGTTGGATCAGGGGAGGCGCTCGGCGTCACCACGCCGCTGGTGGTTTCTACCAAGGATATGGCAGGAGAAGATGAATGCTAGTTGTCCTGAGGTTTTTGACAGGGCAACTGTGTCAAATTCCTAATGGAGAAGAGGATGCCTTGAATTTATTTGACAGGACCGTAAACAGGATAATAGAAAGACTTCTCACCTCTGAATATGAGTGTTGCGTCGACTATAGAGCCGACCCCACTTGACAATAAAACGACAATACCGCCGACCAAGGAGTAGAATGTCTGAAGAGGCTTTCTTCTGTTGAAGTTGTTCAGTTGGGCTGGTTTGTGAATGTGTACATGAAGGTTTTCTTTTATCTTAGAGAGACACCTTGCTTCAGCTGTAACTTAAGAGCGTGCATATTTACCTGAATGTAGATGTGGTGCTGCTATTTGCAAATCTTCCATGTGCCAGAATTGTTGCTTGGATGCCATGTCAGTGTGTTTGTATAAACAATAAGTAGATGAGAATAAACACCGACCATGCTCAGGTTCTGCCTTAAAGTTTTTATTTTATTTTAAAAACTGGTACTCCCTCCGATTTGAATTAAATGATGCAGCCTCTATACAATGCGTAGAATGTCCATTTGACATTCTATAGAGGTTGCGTCATTTAGTTCGGATGATTTGACATTGTATAGAGTCATTTAGTTCGGATGATTTGACACTGTATAGAGGCTGCGTCGTTTAATTTGGATCGGAGGGTGGGAGTAGTTATGTAAACAGGATATATAGTTCCCCGCAGACAGTAGTGGTGTAGCTGCAATATACTCCCTCCGTCAGAAAATACTTGTCATCAAAATGGATAAAAAGAGATGTATCTAAAACTAAAATACATCTAGATACATCTCTTTTTATCCATTTTAATGACATGTATTTCGGGACGGAGGGAGTATGTGGCACTTTTGAGTGGCCCAATCAAAACCAGAAACTGAGAGCGATCATATCGACAAGCTAGTTCCTCCTGATCTGATGGAATGATCAGTCCGCTCGCCACCTCCTGGTGCACTCGCGTTTTTCCTCACTTCCATGACCGTTGGCGTTCATCTGTCTGCCACGAGCTGATTGCTACTTTACGCGGAATAATGACGACGGAGAAACCTTACCTAGTGACCGGCATGCCCGATCGAGCATTTTAGCATTAGCTAAGCTTCTTGTGGCACTCACTTGCGTACGGCGAGCAGCCACAACCCACGGATCTTGTCGTGCTCTCCATCTCCATGATTACCACATGCGTTTCTCTAGCTAGCTAGATCCACAGGTGGCCATTGTTCCTGCTGCTGGCTGGGCCCATGACCATGATAATGCGGTCCTGACCTGTGCGTACCAACAGCCAGCCAGAGAGTCGGGGCGAGGAACAAACTACCCTGGCCATCCATAGTCACGGCTAGCTAGCCATGATCTCTTTTCTCTAGGGAGCTATAGCACTGGGAGAGGGAAAGAACAATTTGCCGGTGGCATCGATACGGCCGGAATCTCTGAGCGTCGTGTCGCCTCCCCGCAGGCTCCGCGAAGAATTTCGCGCGTGTGGGTGGACGGCGAACCTTTGACTCCCTCACCGCAATCAGTGTTTAGATTCTGCATCCGCATCGCATTACCGGTCCGGTGGTCTAGCTAGCCAGTACCCGTATGGTTGCTGTCCGGCCGTCTTCTTTTTCGTTTCAGTGCGTGCCTAGCCTTCTTTCGGGCGCATGTGTTGCCGTCTGCTGCTTTCTGCTCCTGCTCCCGGCCGCCCGCTATTCTAGCTCTCTTCTCCCTAGTTGGATAGAGATGCATTTCCCTCTCACCGGCCTTATTGGCGTACGTGGAAAAGCAAGGCTGGCTGTGCCTTCCTTCGTGTGCAAGCAATCACCATTCACCGGTATATGCATGCATTTCCCCCTCTTTTACACATGGCCCAAGGGCCAAGGCTCGCCCCTGGATTTTGTTTCAGCAGCTTATCCTCTTCTAGCAGTTTCAGTTTACACATCTAGCACAAACCATGCATGATCGCGACAGGCCGGGGTATATATAGTTAAACCTAGCTCTGCTTCTTGCATGCATGCTGCTGGATACTATATGTACTACTTGCTGAATTTCCTACAGTGGATGCAAAATGGATGAGCATGCATGCCGCTGAATACTATATGTACTACTTGCTGGATTTCCTACAGTGGATGCAAAATGGATGAGCATGCACGCAGTGGAAAGCTGGCTCATGTTTGTGGTGGCAAACATTCTTTCCATGGATGATTAAAATGTCGACTGAAAGATCTGCATCACGCACGCACTTGGCACTGCAGGGCGTGGCTCCTTTGCGCGAGGGGTTTGATTTGATCACTCTATGTATTCAGGTAGGGTCAGGCTCCCATCTTGAAGGGACTTGAAAAACCATGCCTTTTCTCCCTTCTCCGTTTGTTCCACTCTTTGTGCTTGCTTAGTGGCAACCACTACAGAATTGCAATTCTAATGCACTGATGCAGCGGTTCTGGCAATTGGCGCAGGGGTTTTCACCGTTGCCTCACGGAAAGTGAGCTTACATTTTTTTAAGTTTATAGGTACCAAACATGCACGGCCAGTGAATAAGATCTCTCCTTTTCTGACTATACATGGAGTTCCTTTCTGGGTGTCGCAATAAAAACGGAATTTCTTACGTAAGCGTACCGGCATAATTAGATATTTATAGATGTAATAATAACATAACAAAAGGGCCCCCTTTCAGCATCGATCCGAATCGACGCATGTTGCTCGACTAAAAATACTGTGAAAACACGTCGGACTGACTAGGGTAGCCGTGGAATAAAGCACTTTTCTCCCTCAGAAGAAAATAGAAGGAAACAAAGTGCTTTAGCTTCACCACCTCTAGTGACGAACACGCATATAGCTATTGCTAGGACGTAGCTAGCTTAGGAAAATCATGACTAAACTTTAGACCGGAGGAAGAAGAACCACTGTTCTAGTTTCAACCATTACTGCAAAAGCAGCAAAGCACTAGATGCCTTGTACCTGCATGCATCATGCATATGCTTGGCTTTCGCGCTCGATCGTCACACCATGTAAAGGTCTCATGAATTGCGATGAAAAGATCGTTCGTGTGTCCACACTCGTAGTTTTTTCTTTGTAGTTTTTTCTTTCGCGCTGGAGTAGTAGGGTGGAATTATTCTCACGTTTACTTTGTTTGCAATTATGACGATCTATTACGTAGCTTTCTCACAAATGTTTCTCTTAATTACCATGGAAAGAATTAAAAACAACAAGTTACGACTAGGGTCCAGGGGCGTTGTATTGTGCGTTGGGTGTGGCCTTGCTTGGGCTGTTGTAACTTGTAAGTCAGGCGTGTCCTTCTTGGCTCAAAAATAATACTCCATCACCTACATTTGCATTCTTGAGATAAGTGTTGTTCATACATTTTTAGTTCTAATGACATTAATAATAATAATAACCTCATGTGTTTTAAACAACACTTTTGTCGTGAATGCAAATGACATGCACATGTAGGTGATGTTTTTCTAGAACATGTTGACATCTTATTTGCATTTTTCCGAGTCAATATGAGTTTGTTATGAAGTTTACAAAGTGAAGTTCAAACGGTCAAAGGGAAAACACATAAGAGGAAAGAAGTGGATTGGGCAGGACCAAGGGTTTTGGAAAACTAGGGGCAAAACAGCCAAGTGGGACACAACCAAGGGCATAGAAATAATTATCCCATTTATATAATGCAAAGTCATAATTAGCATTAAGTACACTTGAAATGGACCTAGTGATATCAATCTCATGGCATATGAACCACATATTAGCAAAGCGATTCTTGGTCTAAACCTTGTCTTTATAAAACCTAATATGCCCCACCCATAGGAATGGATGGAGTATTATTTTTGAGCAAACAATTTGAATTTATTGATTACTAAGAAAAGTAAGAATTGAACAAGCTCTAACATATATGGATGACATAGATATATCATAAAACTAAAAGTTATTTTGAGGTTCTTCGAACTCGTCACCTCTAGCTTCATATTTTTCATCTTGATGATCCACCATGGCCAACGTAAGTGTTGAGAGCCCTATGTACACGGACATATACATGTACTCTAATCTCTGTCCATCTCGTTAGGGTTTAGTCTTGGATGTGATGATCTCTTTGTACATCTATATATTGGCACTGGATGGCCATGAATATACGTGTGTTGCATTCTATTATTTTTCTACATGGTATCATCCTAACTCGATCTAACCTAACGCCGGTGCCGCTTGCTCATAGCCACCGCCACCGCTACCCTAGCTCCCGCACTGCTACTTCCTCTGCTGCCGGGTTTTCGCTCCCCGAGGCTCCTTCTTCATCAGCGCCTTCGCCGCCGTGGCAGCAACCACTACTAGGGAAATGATGTGCCTGCGCTACTGCTACGACGCTAGAGCTAATGTTTAGCAATAGCGTGGGTCGGACACGCGCTACTACTATCCTACATAGCAGTAGCGTCTGCCCATCCAACGCTACTGCTACACCTACCTAGCAGTAGCGTCTGGAACCAGCACTACTGCTAATCCACGTTTATTTCACCTACTGATATAATAACTCATGATGCTCATAATGATATAACAACCATCATCATCATAATAATAACTCATCATCGTTATCATAATAACAAGTCATACTCATCATCATCATAGTCATCTAACAACTTCAACTTGTTATCGTAGTCATAACCAACCCTAGTTAATTGTTCTTAGCACATGATCATGAGTATTATCTAGGACCTGCTACCCTCTCTAAGGTAAAATAGCATAAAACAACATAACCCCTAACTCTCCATTATGGAGAATGGAGATTATCCTGTCTACAATTCGTGGGCTTCGCACCATGTTGCCTCCAAGTCGCTCCCTGCGATTATTCATAACTTTTTTCCATCCTTTGATTGTGAGGTCTTCATCTCTTTTTGGAATCGTGTATGCACAGCGGAGAACGTAGGCAGACTTGGTCGTATGCTTATAATATCAATGTCACCTTTCGTATGCATCAGATGAGGCACACAATCCTTCAGGGTTTTCTGTTGAAGAGCATAATAATAACGTAGTAAGCATAGTTTAGCTTTAATTAGAAGAATGTACGCAAAAGATGTACTAGTGTCATAATAGTAAAAAAATCTTACCATGCCATTTCCATGGATGTTGCCGTAGTTCAACACGTGGACTAGTGGCACGTATTGACCATAATGTGGAGGAATTTCATAATTCCTATTGAAAGTCTCAACATCAATAATAAATTAAACAAGATGATCTTTCTTCTCGTAAGTTAGTTCAGAGCCATCAGTAGAGTAGTTTTATCTATTACTTTCCGTACATTTTTTGAAGAATGGAAATAAGCTTTCAATGAAAATAAGTTGTCAACTATTTTTAAATAAACAATATGAATTACTTAATAAAATATGTTTGAGAAACTCACATAGAGGTAGAAGTGGAAGCGTATCAACATCGACCCAAATGTCAATATTATCTTCGTCGATGTCATCTTCAGGATCACCAAGATCGAAGGTGACATGCATACCCTCCTGAAAACATACGCCTTGCATAGTGCTGCCCAATTCGAGCAACCAAAATGGTAGTAGGTCACCGCATTGTATAGCTTTACATCAAAAGCATAACCATGATGGGTCCTCAGGTGAACTCTCTTTGTCTCCATATTCCCATGATCTTTGAATTCCAGCTTCTCCAAGACATAAGATCTTGCATGGCAAGGGATGCACTGGTTGAATTGTAGAAAGCAGAAATTACACGTTGAAGAAGCAGAAGTCACGCTTAACTACGAAAAAAGACTTGTCGTCGTTCTGTACCGTATAAACATTGAAGGTCTCATCGAGCTTAATACTGAAGCGCCGACCGTCTTCCAAGTGAGGCCTGTCGGACAGACCCCGGTCGTCGCCGCAGTACTCGCACTCAGGGATCCTATCGTCGTCAGACATTTCCTATGTTCATAATTCAAAGATTAAATTCTGAAATTCAATATATGTACTACAAAAACTAAATTAGATCATTATTATTCATCACAGGTTGACTGTCGGTATGTCGAGTATTTTCTTGAAAACTCTCATATCATGTGGTGTATATGGTGGACACTCCCTCACAGTTATTTCGACCGTCGGTGATGGTCGCTTCCCCTCCTTCTCTCGTGCATTACCACTGTATATCATAAGCAGAAGGAAGAGGTAGCGACCCCCACGACAACAGTCGGGATTCTTCCTCTCTGATATTTCGACAGTATATGGTGGACACTCAAGTAACATCGACAGACTGAAAGTCAACCCGTTACATATATGGAGCAAAGACAAAAAATGGAGCACTCAATATTCCCTACTTTCTAGCACAAGTCATGCCAAAATTCACGAAAAAAATCTGGCATGAACTTTGCTAAAAAGGACATATCAAGCCCCTGAAATTTGCCAGAACGAAAATCAATGAACACTTCGGCAAAACATAGGCCACTCGGAGTTTCGCTGCAAACAATAAAAGCCAAGATAGCACTTGGGAAAGCACATACACGTGCTAGTACTACACAACACTACTCCACATATCACAGTAACAAATAGACCATCTTAATTTACTCATTGGACGACTATCGATGATGCCAGTGATCTTCTGGGTGTCGTCGAGCGGCACATCGGTGATCTTCAATTCCCTGCACACAAAAAAATAACTATGTGAGCTATGCTTGATATGCTATCCAAATCTTCAAATGGCTAGTAAATAGCAACCTATGGGAATATCCAATTTTATTCCAAATAAAAATTTCAACTGTCTGTGACCTAAGTGGAGCCACGCTACTGATAAGCCTCTACCTATAAGATATTTCCTAGTAGTGACAGATCATTATTATTCATCACGGGTTGACTTTCGGTTTGCTGAGTCTTCCTTGAAAACTCTCATCTCACGTGGTGTATATGGTGGGCACTCCCTCTCTGATATATTCGACTGTCGGTGATGGTTGCTCCTTCGTGCCCGAGTGCATTACACAAAAATGTCTAGCACATGGGAACGAAGGAGAAGCAACCGCCACGACAATAGTAGGGATTCTTCCTCTCTGACATTTGCGATCGCCGGTGATGGTAGCTCCTCCTTTCATTCCAAAGTGCACTACACCAAAATGTCTAGCACCTTTGGAATGAAGAAGAAGCTACCCCCACGACAACAATTGGGATTCTTCGTACTCTCTCATATATGGTGGACACACTCCCTCACTGATTTTTTGACCGTCGGTGATGGTCGCTACTCCTCCTTCCCCTAGTGCATCACAAAGGTCTAGCACAAGGAGAAGAAGGAGAAGCGACCCCCACGACAACAGTCGACATTCTTCTTCTCTCATATATGGTGGACTCTCTCCCTCATTGATTTTTTAACTGTCATGTATGGAGCCCCAACAGACTTAAAGTCAACCTGAAATTGATAATGACATAAAAGTAATTAAATTGTCCAATACTAAAAATTACTAAATATTTTCTATACCTATTTTTTTGGAATGCATCTTATAACCCTAACATTTCATTTGTACACCAAGCATAACTAAATATTTAAAGGTATTTGGTTCTTTTGCCCCTACATTACTAAATTTTTTCTGTTCTATTCAAATAATCTACATTATTGAAAATTTTCTTTTCTATTCAAATAATCTACAATACTAAATATCTTATAACCCCTACATTTACTAAAAATTTACATTCTACATTCTATTGTATTTGAAAAAGATAAAAAACCTACATTCTACAAGAAGAGAGGGAGGAGGGATGGAGG
>NC_041391.1:467885068-467895104 GCF_002162155.2 Triticum dicoccoides | reverse complement strand
GGAAGGAGCAGGGGGGAGGATGTGCGGCTAGAGAAGAGAGGAGGGAGGAGGGAGGAGGAGAAGGAGGAGGAGGAGGCTTACCAAGGATGGGGTGACGAGAGCGGCGACGACGGCGACGAGGGAGGAGAGGAGGACACTCGCGACACGTGGTGAAAGAGAGTGGCAGGGAGAGTGACGAACGGACGGGACAACACGCGGATAATGTTTAACATGGCAGTAGTGCGGATTACGGACCAACGCTACTACTAACCACATTAGCTGTAGCGTTGGTCCAGGCCCAACACTACTGCTAAGTGCGGACGGGAAGCTGGGCCCGGGCTGGCCATAGCAGCAGCGCTGGACAAAAAACTGAGCTACTACAAACGTGTTTAGCAGTAGCGTGGGTCTGCGACCAGCGCTGCTGCTATGGCATGCCCTTGGGGCATGATGGCATCATGGTATGGGACCACTTAGCAGTAGCGCTTGTCTGCGGGACAACGCTACTGCTAACTTACTACTTGTAGCACTAGGGTGTAACACGCGCTACTGCTAAATAGCAGTAGCGCGTTCGTTTAGCTACCGTTAACCCTCTACCTATAAGGTATTTCCTAGTAGTGAGCCCACCTCGTCATGGAGTGGGGCCCCTGCTTTCACAGTGCCACCTTATGGCACGCCCCCAGGACCCGCCGGCTACACCTTCCTCTCGCCAGGTCACCCAACGTCATCTCTGTGGAATCCCATGCTGCTGACGGCGCTCCAAAACGCCCCCATCGAGCTCGTCCAGTGTCGGTGGTGACTGGTTCATGGACACTGGTGCGACCACTCACATGGCATCCCAACCTAGTAACTTTCCATTCTCTTACCCCACTTCCACCACTTCACGAATCATCATGGGTGATGGTTTCTCTCTTCCTATTACACATGTCGTCTCCGTTCCATTAAGTCAACACCCTTATCTCTACATAATGTTATCCTTTCACCTGAGCTTACCAAAAATCTAGTCTCTGTATGTTCCCTTACTAGTACCAATCCCATCACTATGGAATTTGACAAAGTTGGTTTGTCAGTTAAGGATGAGTGCACTTAGATGTCTGCACCAATGTGATAGTCATAGTGATGACTACCCCGTCCATCCATCATCATCTTCCACTACCGGACCGGTCGCCCTCTCCGACGGGATTGACCTTTGGCACACACATCCTGGTCATCCAGGCTCTACTGCACTTCGTAAAATCATGCAGGGCTTTTCTTTCTCTTGTGATAAACAAACAACCACACTTGTCATGCCTGGTGTGTCGGCAAGCACATTCATCTTCCATTTAGTTCATTTTCCATAGTTGCGCCTTCTCTGTTTCAGTTAATTCATAGTGATGTATGGACCTCCCCTATTGCAAGTAATTCCAGTTATTTGTATTATCTTGTGATCTTAGATGATTATTCCCATTTTGTGTGGACATTTCCTCTTCTTCAAAAATTTGATGTTCCATCTACACTCACCACATTTGTACACAGTTCGGGAGGTTCGTTCATGCTTTGCAAACCGACAAGGGAAAGGAGTTCGACAACATTACCATCCGCACCCTTCTTGCATCAATGGCACCATCTTCCGCCTCACGTGTCCTTACACCTTGTGACAAAACGGTCGCCCCAAACATTTGCTCCGCACCCTTAATGACTGTGAATTAACTGAATCGACCCAATACTTGGCTGCTATACTTTGTGATTATATCGTCTGAAATCATCTGTTATAACATGGAGTGTTAGCATGTGTTTTAGTTCCTCGGACCATGAGAGTGTCTCGGTCACTTCCTACTGGAGGGTGGGCTTTGGGGTTGCTCAAATGTCATCTATAATAAGGTGATCATAATGAAAACTTTCAGGTTCACCAGAAAGTTTGACAAGTGACCGAATAGCTCGGGAGTGGGATTTACTCCTCCAACAATGGAGAGATATTCTTAGAGCCCTCTCGGTGTGACGTCATCCATCATCGCCAGGCCATACACATGTTTCTACGTCACAGGGATGCCAAAAAAAGTTCATGAGAAAGAAGAACAAAACCGGTAATAGGAGCAATGGTATAGTGAGCACGGTGATGACTTAGGAGGATACCTATGCACACCAGGTTTTGTAAACTATCATGAAGCAAAGGGAACATCACATGATAACCAAAGTTTCACTCGAATATCATTCGTGTAATCATAGGGACCGATATGGATGTCCACAGTTCGACTATCAGTCATTGAACGAAGGGGTTTTGTTCATGTCTATGATTTACCGAACCTACGGGGTCACAAGCTTAAGGTAATCATGATCTTATAAGTGTTATTGGTACGGGAGTAATGAGAATATATTTGTGGAGTTTTTTCATTAATATCCGGAATAGTTCCAAGAGGTTCCGGAAGCGTTTCGGGGTCACCGGAAGGGTTTCGGTGAATATCAGGTAATACCGGGTATTACCAATTAATTATATATACACGCAAAATGTTTTTGGGGATGTTAAATTATATACATAACACTCTGAAAATGTTTAGAATGAATATATATTTAATTTAATGTCAATGGGCCTAATAAGGCCAAGAGGTGGACTGGTGGAGAAGGAATTAGGCCACAAGGCCCCAATAGGAGGCGCCCCCTTTCCCACTATAGGAGGCCGAATCCTACTAGGGGTGGGACCCCAACCCCCCTAGGATGGTGCACCAAGGGGGACTCCTTCACCCTTGGTGGCTGCCTCTTCCTCTCCCCTAAACCTATATATACTAGAGGATTTCCACCCTATGATGACACAAGTTTTGGAGCCTCCTCTAGTAGATCTAGTTCTAAGTCTAGTTGGTCCTAGTTTACTAATTAGAGCTAGCCCTAGACACCTCTAATCCTCATAATTAGAAGCCCTGTGTGGTTCTAATCTCCTCCCTCTAATTCCCCGGTGATGATTAGCTCTGGATGGCGAAGGGCTGTCGGATCGTGAAGACCGTATGCTTACAACCAAGTAGGAAGGTCATGCTTTCGGTCTTTCGTTCACGGGATCGTTGGAGGGCGGTTCGTAGGATTTTCATCGACGTTCGAGGGGCTCCAAGTATGATCTACACTGACTCTCTACTTCCGTTGCACTCCGGAGTCGGTAAGGATCGTTGATCCAAACCTGATATGCATCTTCATATTGTTCCTAGGTGTTCGTAAGAGGTTTATTTTTGTTTTCTACTACGTTTCCCAACACGGCGTCATCTCTGTGGAATCCCACGCTGCTGCCGACGCTCCAAAATGCCCCCCATCGAGCTCGTACAATGTCGGTGGTGACTGGTTCATGGACACTGGTGCGACTGCTCACATGGCGTCCCACCCTGGTAACTTGTCATTCTCTTACCCCCACTTCCACCAATTCATGAATCATCATGGGTGATAGTTTCTACCTTCCTATTACACATGTTTTCTCCATTCCATTTCCTTCTAACTCCACACCCTTATCTCTACATAATGCTATCCTTTCACCTGACCTTACCTAAAATCTAGTCTCTGTATGTTCCTTTACTAGTACCAATCCCATCACTATGGAATTTGACAAAGTTGGTTTCTCCCTTAAGGATGAGTGCACTCGGATGATTTTGCACCAATGTGACAGTCATAGCGATCACTAACCCGTCCATCCATCATCATCTTCCACTACCGGATCGGTCGCCCTCTCCGACGGGATTGACCTATGGCACGCACGCCTTGGTCATCTGGGCTCTACTGCACTTCGTACAATCATGCAAGGCTTTTCTTTCTGTTGTGATAAACATATAACCACACTTGTCATGCCTGCTGTGTCGGCAAGCACATTCATCTTCCATTTAGTTCGTATTCTACAGTTGCGTCTTCTCCATTTCAGTTAATTCATAGTGATGTATGGACCTCCCCTATTGCAAGTAATTCCACTTATTTTTATTATCTTGTGATCTTGGATGATTATTCCCATTTTGTGTGGACATTTCCTCTTCTTCATAAATCTGATGTTCCATCTACACTCACCACATTTTTACACAATTCGGGAGGTCCCTTCATGCTTTGCAACCGACAATGGAAAGGAGTACGACAACATTACCATCCGCACCCGTCTTGCATCCCATGGCACCATCTTCCGCCTCAAGTGTCCTTACACCTTGCAACAAAACGGTCGCGCCGAACATACGCTCCGCACCCTTAATGACCGTGTCCGCACTCTCATGTTTCATGTTCATGCTCCGCCTCAATTTTTGCCTGATGCACTAGCCACATCAACCCTTTTCATTAATATTCGACCTTGCTGTCTTCGACGGAACTATACACCACATCAGCTTCTCTTCGGCTCGCCACCATCTTATGATGGTATCCGGATCTTCGTTTGTTTGTGCTACCCTAGCATCACCGCCACCACTCCACATAAGCTCGCATCACGGACCTTATTGATGGAAATATGCCCTAGAGGCAATAATATTGTATTATTATATTTCCAGTATCCATAATTAAGAGTTTATATTTCATGTTGTAACTGCTGGAATATGTATTTAGTGGAAAACTCATATGCACGTGTGAAATGATAAATTGTCAAACAATAGGTTCCCGGTCTTGCCTGTAAGACTGGCTCAAGTGTTGTTGGTGATCATGTTTTCCGGATCTTAGGATATCGTTAAGTGTAGCAATAGTCCTAAAACAACATTGAGGGTATGACGTTAGAAGAACGATCATATTGAATCGACCCAATACTTGTCTGTTATACTTTGTGATTGTATCATCTGAAATCATATGTTATAACACGGAGTTAGCATCTGTTTTAGTTCCTCGGACCATGAGAGTGTCTCGGTCACTTCCTACTGGAGGGTGGGCTTTGGGGTTGCTCAAACGTCATCTGTAATAAGGTGATCATAAGGACAACTTTCAGGTTCACCGGAAAGTTTGACAAGTGACCGGTGTCGGAGAAACGAACACCTATGGGGTCACAAGGATCCCTTCTACGTTCGGCGGGGGGATTAGCTGCACAAAGAGCAGGTCTAGAAGTCAGCAAAAAGGGAATTTTTACCTAGGTTTAGGCCACAAAGATGCGTAATACCCTAGTCCTACTTGTCTGTATATATGTGTTCTTGAGCTTTTGAACTAGCTACGGTGCGTGCCTGGTCCAAAAGTATGAATCCTATCTCTGTATGCCTTGGGCCTCCTTTTATACGTAAAGGGGTTGCCACAGTGGCACACAGGAGGTGGAAAGCAAGCTACAGTGTATGAGCTTATCGCTCGTCACCGTAGGACAAACACATTTAATGCGTTGCCTACGTGCCCTCTTGTTTTATCGGGGTCGGCAACAGAAGCCATCCCGTCCGTCGCCGCTCCTCCTTGCTTCAACACGCGTCTAGGCTGACGAGGCATGCAGTGCCATGTTGGCTAACTAGCTACTGTGTTGGCACGATGGTAGAGCCTCCACGAAGATCTGCATGCTGCCACGCAGGTGCCTGCTTAGTTGGCACACTGGTCGTTGATACGTCCATTTTGCATCATGCTTTTATATCGATATTTATTGCATTATGGGCTGTTATTTCATGTTATGTCACAATACTTATGGCTATTCTCTCTTATTTTACAAGGTTTAACATGAAGAGGGAGAATGCCAGCAGCTGGGATTCTGGGCTGGAAAAGGAGCAAATATTGGAGACCTATTCTGCATAGCTCTGAAAGTCCTGAAACTCCACGAAAGTCCTTTTTCTAATTAATGATAATTATTCAGCAGAAGAAATATCCGAGGGGGGCCACCCACCGTCCACGAGGGTGGGGGGCGCGCCCACCCTTACAGGGCGCGCCCCCTGCCTCGTGGGCCACCTGGCAGCCCTCTGGTGCCCATCTTCTGCTATATGAAGTCTTTTACCCTGGAAAAAAAATCATAAGCAAGCTCACGGGATGAAACTCCGCTGCCACGAGGCGGAACCTTGGCGGAACCAATCTAGGGCTCCGGCGGAGCTGTTCTGCCGGGGAAACTTCCCTCCGGGAGGGGGAAATCATCACCATCGTCATCACCAACGATCCTCTCATCGGGAGGGGGTCAATCTTCATCAATATCTTCACCAGCACCATCTCCTCTCAAACCCTAGTTCATCTCTTGTATCCAATCTTTGTACCAAAACCTCAGATTGGTACCTGTGGGTTGCTAGTAGTGTTGATTACTCCTTGTAGTTGATGCTAGTTGGTTTATTTGGTGGAAGATCATATGTTCAGATCCTTAATGCATATTAATACCCCTCTGATTATGAACATGAATATGCTTTGGGAGTAGTTACATTTGTTCCCGAGGACATGGGTGAAGTATTGCTATTAGTAGTCATGTGAATTTGGTATTCATTCGATATTTTGATGAGATGTATGTTGTCTCTCCTCTAGTGGTGTTATGTGAACGTCGACTACATGAAACTTCACCATTATTTGGGCCTAGAGGAAGGCATTGGGAAGTAATAAGTAGATGATGGGTTGCTAGAGTGACAGAAGCTTAAACCCTAGTTTATAAGTTGCTTCATAAGGGGCTGATTTGGATCCATATGTTTCATGCTACGGTTAGGTTTACCTTAATACCTATTTTGTAGTTGCGGATGCTTGCAATAAGGGTTAATCATAAGTGGGATGCTTGTCCAAGAAAGGGCAGTACCCAATCACCGGTCCACCCTCATATCAAATTATCAAAGTAACAAATGTGAATCATATGAGCGTGATGAAAACTAGCTTGACGATAATTCCCATGTGTCCTCGGGAGCGCTTTTCTCATTATAAGAACTTGTCCAGGCTTGTCCTTTGCTACAAAAAGGATTGGGCCACCTTGCTGCACTTTATTTACTTTCATTGCTTGTTACCCGTTACAAATTATCCTATCACAAAACTATCATTGGGTTCGACACTCTTACTTATCGAAAGGACTACGATAGATCCCCTATACTTGTGGGTTATCAAGACTCTTTTCTGGCGCCGTTGCCGGGGAGTGAAGCGCCTTTGGTGAGTGGAACTTGGTAAGGAAACATTTATATAGTGTGCTTAAATTTATTGTCACTTGTTACTATGGAAACTAATCCTTTGAGGGGCTTGTTCGGGGTATCTTCACCCCGACCAGTAGAGCAAAGAGTTGCTCCTCAACCTACTAAACCTACTGAAAATGTTTACTTTGAAATTCCTTCGGGTATGGTAGAGAAACTGCTAGCTAATCCCTTTGCAGGAGATGGAACATTGCATCCCGATTTACACCTTATCTATGTGGATGAAGTTTGTGGATTATTTAAGCTTGTAGGTATGCCCGATGATGTTGTTAAGAAGAAGGTCTTCCCTTTATCTTTGAAGGGAGATGCATTGACATGGTATAGGCTATGTGATGATATGGGATCTTGGGACTATAAACGATTGAAATTGGAATTTCACCAGAAGTTTTATCCTATGTATCTTGTTCATCATGATCATAATTATATATATAATTTTTGGCCTCACGAAGGAGAAAGCATCGCTCAAGCTTGGGGGAGGCTTAAGTCAATGTTATATTCATGCCCCAATCATGAGCTCTCAAGAGAAATGATTATTCAAAACTTTTATGCTCGGTTTTCTGTCAATGATCGCACCATGCTGGATACTTCTTGTGCTAGTTCTTATATGATGAAGACTATTGAATTCAAGTGGGATTTATTGGAAAGAATTAAACGCAACTCTGAAGATTGGGATTCTGACGATGGTAAGGAGTCAAGTATGACACCTAAGTTTGATTGTGTTAATTCTTTTATGGATACCGATGCTTTTCGTGGATTTAGCACTAAATATGGACTTGACTCTGAGATAGTAGCTTCTTTCTGTGAATCATTTGCTACGCACGTTGATCTCCCTAAGGATAAGTGGTTTAAATATAATCCTCCCACTGAAGTAAAAGTAGTTGCACCTATTACAATTAAAGAAAAGATTATCACTTATAATGATCCTATTGTTCCTACTACTTATGTTGAGAAACCACCTTTCCCTGTTAGGATAAAGGATCATGCTAAGGCTTGAACTGTGGTTCGTAAGAGTAATACTAGAATGTAATGATTTGACTGCTCATTACTCACTATTAATGCGGCACAACGACCGGGCCGAGTCTCCCATGTGGTTGTGCACTACCCCCTCGGTTCTTAAATATATTCCGGAGTATTTGTCTTTCTAGAGATTTCAAAGAGTGACTACTCAAATATTTGTCTTTTTAGAGATTCAAATGGACTACCACATACGGATGTATATAGACATATTTTAGAGTGTAGATTCACTTTTGCTCCATATGTAGTCACTTTTTGAAATCTCTAGAAAGACAAATATTTAGGAACGGAGGGAGTCATTCGAAGAAAAATGAGTGAATCTACACTCTAAAATATGCCCATTTGAAATTTGTAAAAAGACAAATATTTAGGAACGAAGGAGTATAATTTTGTGCATGGCACATGGACCCAGATGCCGAAGAGGCTTCTGGCAATGCTATAAAGCTTCCAACATTTGTTTACATAATTGACGTACTATACAAATAATTTCCAGCGACATGAAATTGTACAATGGTGTGAGCTTTCAGCTTTTGTTTCGTGTGTCTTGCCATCGATGCTCTTTCAGAAACAATTAAAAACTTGCTAATGCATCTCAATTATTAGCAGATCAGAGCTAATATTTACATCACAACTGAAGACAAAGTTGTGAGAAGGTGTTAAATTAAAATTGATCCATGCTTTCATTGGCAGCAACGTCCCCTCGGCTCTGTCTAAATCAACAAGGCATGTTGGGAAAAAAGTAGCTGTCTGGAGCATGCAACATTCCGATCATTTTATGCAGTTCCACTAAAATAGAGCTGAGCGTCCCTGTTCCAAAGATATTAAGTGTGATTACGATAATAGAGGACTGCTGGTCAAACAATAAACACGCAAATAGAAGCCGGTCACCTTTGCAGTCTCTCTTAAGACTAACTACTTGGAGAAGATTAGGCTCGGAGTTGGATGAGGAGGATAGAGCAAAACCAATCTCCCTTTGTGCAGTCGCACTGAAATGTAGAGACGTTGCCCGTGTGACATTTTAGTACAACTGCACAAAACACTCTTAAGAAAAAAGTGATTTGTGCAGTTCACCAAAAGGTCGCAATAGCAACGAGGTGAAATTGATAGCCCTGTTTGCAAAAAAGAGGTAGAAAGGAAACAATTACTGGCCAATAACAATTGATGACATATGCGACGACAAAAAAGAAGCATATTCCTTGTCCTAAGGGAAGATAACAACACAGTTGTGTTTGTCTAAAATAGTCTGAGGACGAGATTGCAATATGGAAAGTACGCCGGACGAGCTACGTTTTGGGCGAAGAACTATGGAAGATCCACATGCAGCGACGTGGGAAGACGGGCAGTGGAGCAAGGCCGGAGGGGATACCTGGAGGTCGTCGGGATGTAACTAGGTGAGCAGCGGCGGGCGGAATCTGCCCATACTGCGTCAGCGAGCAGGTGGCGTAGGCCCTACCATGCTGGAACTTGGTCAGAGAGAACGGCGTGTACCGCAAATCGGGACGTGCTGCCTCGGCGCCGTCGAATGGAGAAACGATGCATATCCGCCCTTTCCGCCGGCGGACAGGATGCGGCCGGATCAGTGACCAACGGTGAGAGAGAGAGGCCACCACAGCCTTGTGTGAGATACTATGAAGAGAGACAAACCAGGCAGGCAGGCTCCATTGTATATAGTGGAGCGGACGACCTTTTTCTCCATAAAAATCATTTTATATTCTGTGTATGTGCCATTGAGCGATGTAACTTTATTTAAAAATAATGCACCAACGCATCAAGTCGAACTTTGTTTCGTGCATGTGTGGTACACGACCTCCGTAGGTAAACAACCGCTATACGCACTCAAATTAGCACGTGGGCTGCCATTTCTACAGAAATGAGCTCCGCCGTGTACCCGCGCGGTTGCGGCTGGGCATGAAGCGTGAGTACGTGCATGGTGCACCTATTATCTTCTTGTATACGTACACCACGTACGTGGGGTTGTGTGAGAGAAATACAAACGTATAGAGATATAGTGTGTGGGTTCATGAGAG
>NC_041391.1:467825117-467884828 GCF_002162155.2 Triticum dicoccoides | reverse complement strand
AATGTAACATATGTAATGTGTGTGAAATAGAGTCCTGGATATATCATATATATAGAGGGGGCGATCCACAAGAAGAGAGTGGAGGTATCATCGGCTTGAGGTGTCCATAGAATCAAAGAGAGGGTGATGTGTGTGTGTGTGTGCGCGCGTGATCGATAAAGAGTGCCATCGAATTTGTGTGTGCCCACGTCAAAGATATAGAGTGGCTGGCCTACTGGAACGTGAGAGGGGACATGTGCAGTTTGTCTCTGTGGCATGAATACCTACCTACAGTGCTCGACTATCGGTGTGTGGTGGTGGTGGGGGGGGAGGCCTAATTAACTATAGAGGTACAATGGCTGGTATATGTGTGGAGGAGGAGAGAGGCCTACCTCATGTATTAAGGGAGATCGCTCTACCTCATGTATTAAGGGAGATCGATTGGCATCGATGCATATGTGTAGGAGAGGAATAAGGTTGGGAGAGAGACAAAGCTAGAGTGTTGGAGGGGGTGGTAGTGGAGTTGCTTCTAACAAATGGTGGGGTAGGCTTGCCAGACAAACGGAGGGCACACCTGCAATATCAATAAGAGAGGGAATGGCTGCCTGTCTGTGCACGTGCGTGTAAGAGACGGGTCAGGAGGCATGCACGAATGATGAGGGGGGACGATATGGCTGTGGTAAGCAGACATAACTACATAGGAAGATCAATCGTCCTTTGTCAGAGAAAGGAGAGACATAACTTGTGAGGTACGTCGATCGATGGGGGGGGGTAGTTAAAATCGACCTAGGTATATGTTGGGAGATCGATTGGGATACATGCATGTGTGTGTTAGAAGCAAATGAGGCACGGGGAGAAGGATAGAGAGAGAGAGGGATGCATCTAGGAGGTGGTGCGAGAGGCATACTATATCGAGGGGGAAGGAGTGTGCGAGTATGAGATCGATGAAAAGAGTGGTGGGAGTGAGGCATGGACGGTGATAAGAGAAGAGGGGAAGCTTGTGTTTGTGCTAGGCACACCTGGCTAGAGAGGCATATCGATCAATGTGTGCCATAAAGAAGGAGCTGGGGGGCCTACACACACCATGGATGAACGACCTAAAGTGAAAAGACGAATTTACGCGATGGAGCTAGAGAATGAGGAGGGAGGGTGAGAGGGATGCGGGCGTGTGCATGCACGAGAGAAAGTTAGCGCTACCTACAAAGATAAGAGGATTGTGTGGGTGTAAAAGACAAATAGAGATCATACTTGATTATAAAAAGCGAACTCGGATATTTGAAGAATTTATCATAGTGTTTTAAACCGACGCATGTGTGAATATATATAATGGTGATACACATGGTGTGGTTATGAACATGTTATACTACATATAATATATTTTATCTCTACTCTTATAAAAAAACGGAGTTGTCGATGATGGTGTGCCTGCCATCCTGCAATATAGGCCGTCCGATTTATATCCGACGGATAGGAAGGAAACTATGGCAATTTTGAAAAAAGATACCCACACCCCTCTCCATATTTGCAAATTAGGCCTCCCCTTGACCATGTTGATGTTCTGTGGAACGCATGGGCATCTTGCTAGTACTACGTACAATACATAGAACATTGATTATAATTTGGGCTAATATGTGGCTTTTGCAGCTCAGGTCTAAATACTTGTCATAATGTAGGGGGCGGGGCACTATACTTTGTGTGATAAACACAGTGTACGTATGGAACATGGTTTAGATTATGAATATATAGTTAGTACATCAAATGTACTATTATTTGGAATCAACATCAAGTGTATTCAAAAAATAGAATTCGAGTTCATGTAGTACACATAGTTCATATCTATCTCTGTAGTAACCATGTGGTGTGTTATTAAGGTAATACACGCATGATGGTTGAAGTTGGCAACAATCATGATTGTAGATTCTTATTGAAACAGAGAAACAAACTCAAATTCAGTTCGAATTGCAGCGGTAGTATAGACATTTGGAATGCACTAAAATGTTGGTATGAGTAGGTTACATGCCTTATACAGCAAGCGAAAAATAATAATTGGATATAACATGGATTCATACTCCCTCCTTCCATCTATATAGGGTGTAATGCGTTTTTTAAGACCGCCTTTGACTATTGACAAGATTAATAGTACATGACATGCATAATGTGAAAATTACATCATTGAAAGCTCCTTTCACACACGAATTTAACGGCGTGCTTTGTGTAAGTTGTATGCCATATATTATTGCTCTAATATATGGTCAAAGTTAGCATCAAAAAACGCATTAGGCCCTATATAGATGGAAGGAGGGAGTAGCTTTGAATAACATTTGTATAGTAAAACAGGGCAAGACTCTCTCTTTGTGTGGTGTGAATAGTTTTATTTTTTCATTTTCTTTTTGGTTGAGGGAAGTGCGAATTGATTTGGTACGTAGTACAATATTACACGTTAGGCTTGTCCCTAAAATTCAACCCGCACCTTGTTATATCCCGAAAATTCAGATATCGTGCTCCCAAAACTAGCGCCTTCACAACCCGCGCCTTGCTATCCCGAAATTACAACGCGGGTGAAAACTCCCTCCAGCTGCCAAATCCCAACACGTGAAATCCCCCTTCTAACCCTGAGCCGAAAGGACCGCTAGTTCAAATCGGTGGGGGCTACTTTGGTAACACACCCTACATTTTGGACAAGCGCGTCCCTAAGTCATGGTTCACCCCCTCCCATCGCCTCCTTTTCGCCATTCGAAATCCCAGGTCGCCATAACCTCTCCGCTCCAGCCGCGAAACCCCACCCTCCTCCATCCGCCACCTCACCGTTGCCTAGTCGGAGCCTCTTCCCTGACGTCGTACACCGCAACAGCTCGACGTCCCTCGTCCACCTCCCCGGATGAGGATCCGTCGTCCATCTCGTTGTCCCGTCGGTTCAGCCGCCCCATCCTCCACCTCCAAGGAGCTGCTTCGATGATCGCCTCATCTATCGCGGCTGCTCCATCCCCACAGCGCCGCCTTAACCTGCTCCACCAGAACCGCAACATCCTCACCGACTCCTCGGACGAAGCCGAGGCCTAGTCGGCGCCACCAAAGAGGTTGTACACTCATCACATCACACCTTCTCCTTAACTCGACCTCCTGGTGCCGACGGTGCTCCATCCCGCACCACCATGGAGTGGCTACCTTGAAGCCAACGCTGCGGGTGACATCTCCACGGCGGCTCTCCCCCAGTGCGAGGCCCCTTCGGCGGCGGCGTCCATACCAGCCGGATCTGCTGCTGCTGCTCTGGCTCTCGCTCGGTCGCTCGTGCTGCTGCTGCTACTGCTGCTCTGGCTCTCGCTCGATTGCTCGCTCGCCCAGCTGTTGCTTCTCCGGATCTCGCTCGCTTGCTCGCGCTGCTGCTGCTGCCCTCCCCCTCGCTCGTGCTGCTGCTCTGCTCCGATTTAGCTACACTTCAGTCGACTGAATCGACTTTTGGGTCAGTTAATTTTCAGGGAGTGGGGAGGCTCGCCGGAGTTAAGGAAGAACCACCCGCAGCAGGGACGGGGGCTCGCCGGAGAGGTACCTCACTATCTATCTTAGGGTTCAGGGTGGGGGCGGGGGGCCTAGAGGGCTGGCCGAGGCAGCGGGGCGACGGCGGACCAGCGGTGGGGAGTTGTTTCGGGGCGGCGAGGCGGCGCTGGGGCCAGCGGTTCGGCCGGTGGTGGATGGCGGCTCAGGGGGGTGTAGGTTGAAGATGCACTGCAGGCCCTCCCTAAACTACATGTCAAGTGCCTCTCTGCTACCATTGCGTTCAGTTTCGACAGTAACATTCAGATTCCAGTGTAAATTTCAGTTTTGACAGTTAAGTTTAGAGTCAACAATTTTTACCTCATCTGTTGTAGTCAGGTGGTTTTTGGTGATGTAAATTTTACATATATTTTACATCATATATTGGAGATGCTACTAGAATCCCACTTGAGATTGACGATGTCTGTCTTGTGCTGCTTCATCCTTGTCGTCTTACGGCTCACCGGAGCTGCTCCAATGACAGAACGATCCATCACAACAGAGCAGTGCCCTGGACGACGTCTACAGATTCCTCAGATCTTCCTCCACACCTCCGACAGCCACCTCTGCCTCAACTGCTTCGGCGACCAACCCAATGATGCTGAGGTCGATGTGGCTACTACAAAGAGGTTGTACACCTGTTGCATCACTTATTATTATACATTCATGTCGATCCATTAGGGATATTTTGGTTCAACGGAAAAACATAGCAATAGGGAATTATCCAATGGCACTCTACTATTCAATTATTCATGCATTTTGTTGAAATGAATGAAGCAAAACATCCGCCTGGACCTACTTTTCAAAATCATATGCATGAAAACAAGACCAAGTGCATTAGTGGCAGAATAACATTCTAACTGTACACGCTTTCATATGGTTTCACTTTATTTTGGCCATGTTTCTTTGCATTCCTCTGCTCTTCCAATTCCTATAAACCAAACACCCAAGTTGACAGAAATCTTGTGTTTACAAATGCTCTGTTTACGATGTGCATTCCTATCCTATTCTGGTGTTTTTTCCTATCCCTGTGTTTTTAGAATCATGCAGGCCAAATGAGCCCTTACGTAATTACTTCAGTTTCAGGTAGGTGTCGAAGGAAACTTTGTGTGGTTTGTCCTGCTCCTGCCACGCCGTCGTCCACCTCACCTGAGCTGCTTCATCGACAGAAGCATCCACCAAACCAGACATCACGACTCCTGACCGTCTTTCGCCGCCTCAGATCTCCTTCCCTGCCACCGACACCCACCGCAACGGCATCACCATCATCGACTCAACAGATGAACCTGAGGAGTACACGGGTCCACAAGAGAGGTCGCACTCTTTTGCTTCTGTATGCATTGCTTAAAATTACCTGCTACTTTATCGTCCTATTCACCTCTTGGACTCCAAGTCAGGTCCAAATTAATGTTCAAACTTGAGTTCTAAATTAGTTGTGGGGCACATATCGAGGAAGCAATGAATAGTATCTCTATCTAATATGTGATTCACCTAGGGTATGCCTATGTTGTTCATCTTGGGTGGGAAACAAATAGTAAAGCAATCACCATCTGTCTTTTTATTAAATTAAAGCAATCATCAACTTGCTATCATTATTTTTGGATCCATCCAGTGGTTGTTACCATCACTCTAAATTTCTGCATGCTCTCCTTACATAATCTCACCATATTTTTTTTGTATGCATGTCAGATATTGTACACAGTCATGCTGAACATGTAGAGAAAAAGAGAAGAGTTTTGCGCGGCAATACAATGTCATGCAGACATCGCTCCATGGTGGGTTCAATGGCAAACCCTCCCCACCCCTCTCCAGATTGTAATCTAGAGGAAGATATCTGTTTTGAGGCGGATTCAGACGCCGCTGACCACTCCTATTTACCCCCAAGGTGTTTGCTCTACCTTGGCATGATTATGTTAGTCATATCATGCATATGTTGCCTTGTAGTGCCTACTTTTGACATCATATATGTCATCTGCTTAGTTTAGACATGTTCTATAATGCCACCTGTTTAGTTTCTATATCATATATGGGAATTATGCAGTCTCACGTCTTTTAGCCAGCCATAATATATGTGAAATGTGCAATGCCATGCTGTTTAACCAGGCATCATATATTTGAATGATATCTTGCCCATCCTTTTGCTTCATTACATTTCCATTTGTTGACAATGTTTGTACATTAAACTACTCTTCCTGTGAATCAGCCATTTCGGTGGGGGATGGAAAAATCTGGAGTGAAAACAAGGCCTTCAGAGCAGACAGTGCTACCTGTCAAAGCAGATCTCTTGTTGGGTCCCGATAGCTCCTCAGAGATGGATTCAGAGACAGATGACCAGTCCTATTCCCCCACCGAGGTGTATGCTCTAACTTGGCATGGTTATACTGCTCATATCATGCATATGGTGTTTTGCATTGCATAGTTTAGACATCATATACACAATATTCAACACCATGTTCTTAGTTCAAACATCATATCGAATGCCCTCTGTTTAGAATATAAATCACATATGCAAATTAAATGATGCGATCCTGATTACTTAGATAACACGTAGGTGAATTATGTCATGCGATCCTGCTTAGTTATCCATCATATATTTGAATTATGTTATGCTATGCTATCCAGTTTAGATAGACATCATATATGTGAAATTATGTCATGCTATCCGTTTTAGTTAAAAAATATACATGTCAACTATTTCATGCCCTCTTTTTTCCACACTATCTATTGCATCTGTCTATCATACAATGTCTGTACATTCAACTATGTTTCCTATTTATCAGCCATTTGAATTGGAGCAGGTGATGCCAGTATCTAGCGGACTAAAAACACGATCTTCAAATAAAACAGTGCTACCTCTTGGTGGAGATAGCACCCCGGTTGTACATGCACGAGAACCAGCCTTACCACACATAATCCAAACTATTGCAGATTGTACCCCTACTGTGATGGACAAAGAACCAACTTCACCCAATCCAACCCCAACCCCAACAGATAGTAACCCAGTTCCTGTTGACACAACACCATTTCCACCACAGAGCTCCCAAACAAGAGCAGTTAGTAAGGCAGCTCCAGTGCCCAAAGGGCCAGTACTACCACGGCGAACCCCAACTCCACCACTTAGTACGCTTATTCCTGTGGGGGAAGCACAACCAGCTAGTCATAGTTTAGCATCTATCGCATTTGATGTTGTTAAATCATATGTGCGTATCTTCCCATCTTGGAAATATTATACTGAAGATGAAGGAAAATGCTAGTTGCAGGTGTTTGTGCAGGAGTTATGTGTGAGGGAGTCCTGGATTAGGGGGTCCTCGGACAGCCGGACTATGTACTTGTGCCGGACTGTTGGACTATGAAGATACAAGATTGAAGACTTCGTCCCGTGTCCGAATGGGACTCTCCTTTGCGTGGAAGGCAAGCTTGGAGATTCGGATATGTAGATTTCCTTCTCTGTAACTGACTCTATGTAACCCTAGCCCCCTCCGGTGTCTATATAAACCGGAGGGTTTAGTCCGTAGAAAGGACAACAATCATAATCATAGGCTAGCTTCTAGGGTTTAGCCTCTACGATCTCGTGGTAGATCAACTCTTGTAATACTCATATCATCAAGATCAATCATGCAAGAAGTAGGGTATTACCTCCATAGAGAGGGTCCGAACCTGGGTAAACATTGTGTCCCCCGCCTCCTATTACCATTAGCCTTAGACGCACAGTTCGGGACCCCCTACCCGAGATCCGCTGGTTTTGACACCGACATTGGTGCTTTCATTGAGAGTTCCATGTGTCGTCACGATAAGGCTTGATGGTCCCTTCAATCATCTACAATGATGCGATCCAGGGTGAGGTTTTCCTCCCCGGACAGATCTTCGTATTCGGTGGCTTCACACTACGGGCCAACTCGCTTGGCCATTTGGAGCAGATCGATAGCTACAGCCCTGGCCACCAGGTCAGGTTCGGAAGCCTAAACTACACCGCCGACATCCGCAGAAACATGATCTTCAACGGATTCGAGCCCATGATAGATGCGCCATACAGTCACGAGGAGCATGACTTAGATCTGCCATCAGATGGTGTTCAAAAGAACGCACCTGCAGCTGCCCTGGCCTTAGATCCGGAGCAGATCGTGCCATCCGAGGATGGGTGGATAGACCCCGCCACGGAAGCTGCACACTCATCGGCGATAGAGCTGAACACAGACTTCGCCCCCAATGAGGCATGTGTCATCGGACCCTCGGACTCATCTCCGGCTATATGCTCCGAACCGCGCGCATCCGTGCCTATCGAACCTAATTGGGCACCGATCATGGAGTTTACCTCTGCGGATATTTTTCAGCACTCGCCCTTGGGCGTGCTAAACTCATTAAAATCTCTCTCCCTGTCAAGAGACTCCTGGCCGAACTATGTCCGGCTTGAGTGGGGAGCGGACGACAAAGAAATTCGTTTCCCACCCACCACCCACTTAATAGCCACTGTCGACGACTTAACCAACATGCTTGATTTCAACTCCGAAGACATCGATGGTATGGACGACGATGCCGGAGAAAAACAAGAACCACCACCCACAGGGGCTTGACAGCCACCTCTTGAGAAGCAATCTAAGCACCGACGTCAGCGGCGCCGCTCTAAGCCCCGCCATAGCAAAAATAGTGATACCGGCACAAGAGACAATAGCACTCTGGATGCTGCCGAAGACGAAAACAATCCCGCCCAGCCAAGCTTGGAGCAAGCCGGACGGGAGGATGGGCAAGCTAGCCCTGATGAACAGGCTATGGATGGAGACTCGGAGGATGACAATTACATGCCCCTCTCCGAAGATGAGGTGAGCCTCGGCGGCGAAGAATTAATCGTGCCAGAGGATCCCGTCGAGCAGGAGCGCTTCAAGCGCCGGCTTATAGCCACTGCAAAAAGCCTGAAGAAAAAGTAGCAGCTGCTGCAAGCTGATCAAGATCTGCTAACTGATAGATGGACTAAGGTCCTGGCAGCCGAGGAATACGGACTCGAGCGCCCAACCAAAAGTTACCCAAAGCGCAGGTTGTTACCTCAATTCGAGGAGGAGGCACTAGAGCCTACACTACCAGCAGAGGATGCGGCTGACCGGCCACCTCATGGCCGAGACAAAGCGGCATATCAGCCCGAACACCAGCCTGCACGCCGTCGCCAAACAAATAAAAACACGAAGGCCCGGGGCTACACACATGACCTGCGAGACAAATTGGAAAACAAAGCAGGACAGTCAAGATCGATCTACGGATCATGGGGGCGCACCCCAACGAGTGACGATGACCGCCACACCGGACATACTAAATACAAAACCGGCCAGGCCGAATACAACAGACCAGACTCATGTGAATTGCATCATGATGTAGCCCGGCATAGAGGCGCCGCACACGCCCTATGCTTCACTGACGAAGTAATGGAGCATGAGTTGTTTAAGCCCGTGAATATCGAGCCCTATGATGGGACTACAGACCCCGTGGTATGGATAGAAGATTTCCTTCTCCACATTCACATGGCATGCAGGGAAGATCTACATGCCATCAAGTACCTCCCACTAAAACATAAGGGATCGACTCGGCATTGGCTGAATAGTTTGCCGGCAAACTCCATTGGAAATTGGGAGAACCTGGAAAACACATTCCTGGATAACTTCCAGGGCACTTATGTGCAACCACCGAATGCTGATGATTTAAGTCACATAACCCAACAGCCCGGAGAGTCAGCCAGGAAATTCTGGACTTGGTTCCTAACTAAAAAGAACCAAATTGTTGACTGTCCGGATGCCGAAGCCCTAGCAGCCTTTAAGCATAACATCTGTGACGAGTGGCTTGCCCGACACCTCAGCCAAGAAAAGCCGAAGTCCATGGCAGCCCTAACGACACTAATGACCCGCTTTTGCATGGGCGAGGATAGCTGGCTGGCTCGTAGCAACAACACATCAAGAAATCCCGACACCTCAGACGCTAGAGATAGCAATGGCAAGCCCCGACGCAACAAACACAAGCGTCACAATAATGGCGATGACGCCGAAGACACGGTCGTCAATGCCGGATTCAGTGCCTCTAAATCCGGTCAGCGGAAAAAGCCATTCAAAAGGAACAATCTGGGCCCATCCAGTCTGACCGCATACTCGACCGTCCATGCCAAATTCATAGCACCCCAGGAGCACCAGCCAATCATACCAACAGAGAATGCTGGGTCTTCAAACAAGCCGGCAGGTTAGGTACAAAAAATCTGGAGAAGGGGTCGCAAAGCAATGACGATGACGAGGAGCCCCGACCACCGATCACAGGAGGACAAAAGAAATTTCCCCCGCAAATCAAAATGGTGAACATGATAAACGCCACCCATATTCCCAAGCGGGAGCGGATGTGCACTCTCAGGAAGGACGGCGCAGCGGAGCCAATCGCCCCAAAATATAACCCATGGTCGTCCGACCCGATCACCTTTGATCGTACGTATCGCCCGGCCAATACCAGTCAGGGCAATTCGGCCGCACTAGTTCTGGACCAAATAATTGACGGATTCCACCTCACACGAGTCCTTATGGACGGAGGCAACAGTTTGAACCTGCTGTATCAGGACACAGTGCGTAAGATGGGTATCGATCCTTCAATGATCAAAACCACTAAAACCACCTTTAGAGGTGTTATACCAGGTGTGGAGGCCTGTTGTACAGGCTTTGTCACTCTGAAGGTAGTCTTTGGACCACCGAATAATTACCGTACCGAAGAGTTAATCTTCGACATCGTCCCTTTTCGCAGTAACTACCATGTGCTGCTCGGACAAACCGCGTTTGCTCGATTCAACGCGGTGCCACATTATGCCTACCTTAAGCTCAAGATGCCCGGTCCCGCGACGTCATAACAGTTAATGGCAAGGCCGAACGCTCCCTCTGTGCCGAAGAGTATACTGCCGCCTTAACAGTAGAAGCAACAAGTGGCATCTTTCAATCGAACCTTGAGTTGAGGACCAAGCTCCCGGACACCGTCAAAGGAGTCTGAACTACTTTGCGGTAGGATAGCCCGGCTCGTCAGGAGCTCAATTAAAACACTCCGCATTAAACGGAGGCAAAGCTAGGATATGCCACACACTGCGGCTTAACCGCTCCGTGGCACACAAAGTTTTGCATTTTCTTTGCAGGTCCACTTTTGTAGGCCATCACTGGTGACATGGCGACTAGGCCTACGAGAAGACGAACATACCAAGGAAGGAAATAGCTCGATTGCGTACGGGAATCATTAGATATTCCCCTTGATGATCATCCGATTATTACCCGGATCCGCACAGGGCTTCCCTCCCCCGGTCACAACAGGTTCTGAAATCATATTTCCTTTTATCACACTATTTGTACTCGTACACTTCGACGTATTATTCAATTGCAATATGTGGCTTTATATGACGTTTACTTTCTGCTCTTTCTTATTGATATCCTTTTCCAAATGGCATCCGTGCACTACGATATGCCTTAACACGCCAGGGGCCTCGTTGTACCCATAATATGGCAATAAAGTCCGAACACCTTCACGGTCGTTCGGCACCCCGAACTTATAACATTATATGCATCGGCTCCGAATCATGTCTTGGGTCAATAGTTGGGTTTACCCGGCTCCCATGTTTTGCTGCCTTACGTTCCGCTATATCGGCTAAGGAGGCACAAGGAGAACTACTGCGATTGTGTCTCGGTTCTTCCGGACGAGCGCCTCAGTAGAGAAAGCCGAAAACTGACTGTCATGATACGGCGAGAGCTGGTCAGCTATTCGAGAGGTTGCAAAATCTTTAAGGATTTTTTCCGCATTATGTGATAACTAATGCAGCGTGCGATAGATCGACTTTTCTTCCGATCAGGTGCTCATAGAGCTCCCAGTGCGGTCTTCCAAACACTAGGGGCTGCGCCTGCCTTTCTTTTGTCAAACTCCTATGGCTAAGTGAGAGTGACAAAGCCCTATAGTATGATTGCCTGGTTCGTTGCACTGAACACCTCCTTCAAGGACCCAAAACTGGGGTAAAGAGTGCTCAGATTTATCCCGAACACCCCCATACTTCCTACGTGGGGGCAGAAGTCGATGACTGGCCAACTCTCAGGATTAACATATGAAACAGCCGCACAGGAGGAAAAAATTCTCAAATAAACAGGCAGTAAATAATGACCTTGTTTAACATTACATAGGACAACATGAATGTATTCATGGGAATATAATGTCCTTCGTGCATTGCTCCGCCACAAGGCGGGATCCTTTCAGGACACTATCATAATATAACTCGGGCTTGCGGTGCTCCTTCCCCTCTGGCGGTCCTTCCGTCATCAGCTTTTCAGCATCCATCTTCGCCCAGTGCACCTTCATGCGGGCGAAGGCCATTCGCGCACCCTCCATACAGACCGACCGCTTGATAACTTCAAGTCGAGGGCAGGCACTCACAAGCCGCTTTACGAGCCCGAAGTTGCTGCTGGGAATCGGCTCGGCAGGCCATAGCCGGATAATTAAATCCTTCATGGCTAGTTCGGCCACCTTATGCAGTTCGATCAGCTGTTTCAGTTGATCGGCAAAAGGCACTGGATACTTTGGCGCCAGATACTGCGACCAGAAGAGCTTCTCCGTAGTGCTCCTTTCTTCGGCCCGGTAAAATTGGGCATCATTAGATATGCTGCCTGGCAGCTCCGCAAATACCCTTGGAGAAATCCGAATTCAAATTAGCAATGTAATTTTCTCCTCAAATACTTGCTTCGCATAAGCAAAAGCCTTACCCGCCGCGATCTTCCTCGCCTCCTAGATTTCCTGCAGGGCACCTTGGACTTCCCCCCGGGCATCGCGTGCGGCTTGATGAGCCTTGGTGAGTTCGGACTCTTTCTCCGTTAAACTCTGCTCCAAGGTCTCGCATTTCTTCACAGCCTCTTGGAGCTCTTGCTTAGCTTCAATAACCTTGGCCTCGTGCTTCTCACGAAGAGACTGCTCTGCGGCTGCCCTTTTCTCGGCCTCGGCCACAGCCTTCTTAAGAGCCTCGACTTCGGTCATTGCCCTTAGAGCAAACCATGAACATATTTTTATCATACTAAATTATTCATTCACGCTGAATGCGAGCAAGGTTTTTTGCATACCTTGGTTATCCTCCAACTGCTTCTTCACTTGGCCGAGTTCTTCTTCGGCCCGTTCCAGACTCTGCTTCAGTCCGGAGACTTCCGCAGTATGAGAGGCGGCAGTCGCTACAGACGACTGCTTACAAAAAAGAGAGGGAGAGATGCCATAAAGTGAGTCTCATGCGAACATATATTTGATCCTCTGTCCGGTTCTTCCTTTCACCGAACAGTGTATCAGGGGCTACTACCTATACTACGACACTCTTTGAAACCTCACAAAACATACCTCAAAGCCTGTTATAAGGCTGATGCAGGCTTCATTCAGCCCACTCTCAGCAGACTAAATCTTCCCAATCACCGCACCCATAAGGGCACGATGTTCTTCAATGATGGAGGCGCTCTTCAGCGCCACCGATAAAGTATCCGGCACCTCTAGTTGGACAGAGGTTGCCGATGGAACAGGCGCACCCCCTCCAGCCGAGAGAGGCTACCTGCCTAATTCCGGAGTTGTATCGGTCTCCGGAATTGTGTCCGGCTGGGGGCCGAATTCGAGGTAGCCCCCGCCGTCGATGTCCATGGGAGCCTTTTCTCCCGTGTGTCCGGCCCCTGAAGTTTGACCTCCTGGCGCCGCCTTGATGATCTCCCCCCTCCTTATCCTGGGTCCCTCTGGGACGATACCTCAGTGTCGTTAACGTGATTTGGGGAAGGGGCCTTCAGGGGTGTCCCGCTGTCCATAGCATCCGAGCCCAGTAAATCCTCCGATGAGGATCGTTCGGTGCGGGACCTCGTCGGAATGCAGAAAAAAGTATGGCTCAATGATTAAAACATCATGCCATAGTGAGTCTAGATGCGCAAACGTGTTCGGATTTTATATACTCACGAGTTCACCAGGGGATGTGCCCTGGGATCCCACTCCGGGCTGCTGTCGGTAGCGGCTGTGGACTCCTCTGGAAGGGGAGTTTTTCCCTTCTTAGGCGAATCGGTCTCCAAGGATGTGGAGGCCGTCCTTTTCTTTCTTCCCCTTGCTGGGGACTGGTTTTCCTCCTCTTCCTCGTCCTCTTCAAAGGAAGAATGGGTCTTGGAGTCTTTGGATATTTTGTCCGAAGTGCCCCAATGACGAAGGCTGCCCCTGGTCTCTTTGGCCTCCTTCTCGGCCTTCTTCTTCGGTGCCTTGTAAGGCACCGGGACCAACATCTTCGTCAGAAGTGGGCCGGCCGGTTCTTCTGGTTGTCAGGTCGGACAATAGATCCGCCCCGCCTTCTTCGAACAACCCTAGGAGAGTTGTGGAAAACACATTAAGCATTTCCCTTGGATTATGCAAATAAAATGTGTGACTTGCCAACATATAGTGACTTACTGAACTTGCAGGACGGGACAATTGGTACCCGCGGTCCTCGGCTGAGTCTGGCCACGATTTACCGGACTTGAAGAGCACCTTCCATATGTCTTTGTGCGAGGAGCCAAAGAACTCTAGCAGGGTCTGGTGCTTGGCCGGGCCAAATTCCCATAAATTGCAGGCCCTGTGTTGACAAGGAAGAATCCAGCAAACTAACATCACCTGGACTACATTGACAAGTTTGATATTCTTGTCTTCCATATCCTTGACGTGTGTCTGGAGAACCAACAACTCATCGGGTGAAGACTAGTTCAGGCCCTTCTTGGGCCAGGACGTAAGCCGCAGGGGAGCTCCGGATTAGAATTCGGGAGCGGCGGCCCATTTCGTGTCGCGCGGCTCAGTGACGTAGAACCACTGTTGGTGCCACCCTTTGACAGAATCATTGAAAGTACCTGATGGCCATGCTGTCGGATTTCAGGTTCTGGCAGACCCATGAGGTTCGAACAGTGGGGTGCGCACGAAGATCTTTCCCCTACCAGCTCACGTCTCGAAGTCTCACAAGGATCTAAGCAAGAAAGATGAACACACAAGGGACACGAGATTTATACTGGTTCAGGCCACCATTGTGGTGTAATACCCTACTCCAGTGTGTGGCGTGGTGGATTGCCTCAGGGGCTAATGATGAACAATACAAAGGGAGAACAACCTCGCGAGGGGCTGTTCTTGAGCTGGTGCGATGAACTGCTTGGGCGAGTTCAGTCGCCTCTCTCTAGTCTATGCGTCTTCTTGAGATAGATGCTCGATGCCCCTACTCTGTGGTGGCTAGTCCTATTTATAGAGCGAGGCCCTGGGCCTCTTCCCAAATAATGAGCGGGAAGGGCGCCAACAATTGGCCATTTTGAAGGGGTACATCTGTTACACTTATCCTGACTAAAGTTGGTCTTCGGCTACCAAAGGCTCTGACGATGACGCCGTCCTGGGCTCCATGATGACCTCCATCCTGCCGATCTGCTGGTTTTGGCCTTGTTGCATCGAAATGGTAACCTTTGCCTGATGCCTTGGCCTATGCTTGCCCCCTTTGCACCGAAGGGGAAACAAGGACACTGCGCAGGCCGGCGCCCGCCTGGTCTCGATCGTCATGGCTTGCGTCACGGTTCCTCGTGAGGTACCCTGCCTTGATCTCTCGGCCTCCTCGCGAGCCTGCCTGAGGAGGCTGCTCCTGAGGAAGCTTCCTGTCGTCCGCCCCGCGAGGCTTGGCCCCTCACGAGGGTCTTGAGCTTGAGCTGATGAAGCTAGGCTGCACTGGGCCCCCACTTGAGCCACGCCGCAGGCCGCAGGCAGGCAAGTCTGGGGACCCCTGTTCCCAGAATGCCGACAGTAGCCCCCGGGCCCAAGGCGCGCCCGGACTTGGCTTAGCGGAGAAGCAAAGGGGCAAGTGCGAAGCGTCGCGGGCCCCAATAGCCTGTGGCCTTGGGCGCCGCGTGGCGATTGATTGGACGCGGGCGTCTCCGCTTCCCCACGACGCCTTGGCAACTGTCCATCTGACAAAAAGAGGTGCCCGGGCCAGACTTACCTGCTTTGTTCTCGCTTGCCTTGCTCCAGATCCCCTTTCTCGCTCTTCCCCTTCCTGCTTCCGAAATCCTCCAGATCTGTCTCAATCCTTCCCACCGCCAAGCCATGGCGCCTCGCAAGACCCCAACCGAGGCCTGGTACTCGCCGGATCTGGATCCCCCGAATGTGTCAGAGAAGAATCTCGCCCTCATGCGCCTGAGGACGGTGGCGCAGGGAAACGAGGGAGCGACTGTGCTCAAGGCCGGCTCCGACCAGCCTGAAGGCAAGGGGAGAACCTTCTACCCGCTCTTTGTGAGCGCCATCATCGCCGGTCTGGTGCCCCCCTTTTTCCAAGTTCTTCCTTGCTGTTCTTCGCCTGTACAACTTGCAAGCTCTGCACCTCCACCCCAACTCTGTTCTTCTCCTGGTGATTTTCGCCTACTATTGTGAGGCTCACATTGGGGTAAAGCCCTCAGTGGCCTTGCTGCGTCATTACTTTTACCTCCGGGTTTCTCGTGGCCCCATCTCCGCATGTGCGAGCTTTATCGCATACTCCAGCTCCAAAGCCATCTCGAAGCCCGGGAAAAGGATCGAAGGCTTCCGGAGCAAGTGGGTCATGGTGGATGTCGGGCACCTCCACCCCCGACTGGTGCTGCCTACGGGGCAGCCCAAGGCTGTCGATGTGTGGTCTCGCGCAGAGCTTGTCGACCCCCGTGCGAGGGCGGTGCTGAAGAGGATGAACGCGGACCTGAGGCCAGGCAATTTGGGGGCGGCGACACTGACCGGGGCCACACTTCTGAGGGAGTTCCTGGAGCACCGGGTGGCTCCACTCCGGGAGCACTCACTCCCATTGTGGAGGCTTGGGGAAGCGGACGCCGCCCTTCGCCTGAGCTCCGTGGCCCTGGCCGATGAATATCTGGTTGCGGCTCTCCACTCCTTGGTCGGAGGAGACATGGCGAGGCCGGAGGGCGCTCCCGTCCCCCTATTTCTTCGCGGCGATTGGGAGCAGGTGGTGAATGCCATGCCCACGTTAAACGGTGAGGGGTTGGTGCCCGCAGAAGCTCCTGGGGATCTGGAGGCGTTGCCGACGGTGAATGTGTCCTCCAGCGACTCCAGCGGGAGTGAGGAGGAAGAAGAGGAGGAGGAGGAAGAAGAGTCTGACTCTAAGGCGACTGGCAAGGAGTCGGGGGATTCCTTCCCTCGACGCAGGTCCCGCGCCCTCTGCTCCATGCTGGACAACGACGAGGCCGGCGCCAGGCGAGGAGGGGAGGATTCTCCCCTGGTCCCGAGGAAGGGCAGGTCGGGGCTGGTTCTCCCAGGGTCTACTCTGGCTCCGGGGCGGTCTGAGGCCAGCTCCGGCCTTCCCGACGCGCCCTCTACTTCCAGGCCTTCTAAGGCCGATCCCAGCTGTAGGCTCTCGGGCTTCAAGTTTTGCTGGAGGCTGCTTGAGTCTGCGAACGATGACCAGTAAGTGCTCGATCCATGCTTTGCTTTGTTTCTGCCGCCGAGACTTGACGTATGCACTCTTTTGGCCAGGCAGGCACCTGCAGCGAAGAGGTTGAAAGGGGCTTCTACGGCCCTGCTTGAGGCGAGTTCGTCTGTCGGGGCAGCGCCTTCGTCTGTGGGGAAAGGAGGCATCGAGGCTCGTGCCTCCCTTGCCCGGTCGTCCTCGCAAGCCCAGCAGGGACACTCTGGCGAGGAGTCAGCCCCCGTGGCCCCGCTGACGTTGGAGGTGCCTGGGCTTGATGTTTCCACTGAGGTGTCCAAGGTCCGGGAGGCTCCTTCCTCCCAGGTCGTGATCACACTGCCGTCCTCTCCGCCTGCTCCATCAGCTCCCGTCTCTTCTGATCCCTCCGCCGTCTTGGACCAGGCCGCCAACGAACTGAGCCGGCTGCGAGAGGATCTCCAGAGAGCGGACCCCCGCCTGGTGGTCGGGCGCATGGAGCTAGCTTCTTGCTGGGCCCGATCTGCCGCCTCTGTCTGAGCGGCGCTGAGCCAAGCTGCGTCTACCTCCGGCGAGGAGAAGCGAGCCACCCGCTAGGCCAAGGCCACTCGTGATGCCTCCAGTGCGACGCTGTGAATACCCAGGGCCGCTGCAAGGCGCTGGAGGTCGAGCTGCAAGGCCTGCGTGACGAGCTCGCGAAGGAGGTCCGCATCCGCCAGGAGAAGGAGGAGGAGATGAAGGCTCGGGAGGCTGCCGTCAAGGACCGGGACGCCGAGCTCGATGACCACCATGGTCGGTTGGAGACGCTGGAGCAGGCGCTGAAGGTGGAGAGGACCGAGCTAGAACGCAAGGCGAAGGTCCTGGCCGAGGATCGAGTGGCCTTCGCCAAGCTGGAGGAGAAGGCTCGCGCTGCGCTGAAGACGCTCTATGAGGGCGGCTTAGAGAAGCCGTTGGCTGGCAAAGAGAACGACCCTGCCGAGCTGCTTCCCTTCCTGGTCCGTGCGCTTGAAGATGTCGTGGACAGCCTTGGCCCTACGGCCGAGGCCGAGGCGCGTGCCCTGTCGTCTGCAGCACTGACGCGCATCCTTAGCCACGTCTACCTTCACGACCCCAACGTCGACCTTGACAGCCTGCTGGACCCTGTGAGCAGCGACCTCGCCGCCACTGCTGCTGAGGCCGTGAAGGGCCGAGCCGTGGCTTTGCTGGGGAGGTTTCGTGCCTTCAGCACCTTGCCCAGTGTAAGTGCATCTAGTGCCCCTTAGTGATTTTGGTGTATTGAAGACTTATAGGTTAAGGGACTAATGCGTTTGTGAGTGTACACAGGTCTATAAGTCTATGAGGAGTTTGATATTTACAGAGAAAGTCGACCCCTAAAAATGAAGTTCTTCAACTGAAGACTTTATGAAGAACTTGAAAGTGAAGAAATTGGTGTGACCTTGAAGACTTGGTATTCATTTGTGGAACATGAAGCGTGAAGACTTTTGTTTTCGTAGTTTCATTTTCTCTTTCTTGAGTCATAGGAAACACCGTACTGTTAAACGGGGTCGAGGAAATACTAAGGAAAAATTTCCATGTGATGCTCAACTCAAAATCCTACACCTACCAATCCCTTCGAGTGAAGCCTTTGGAAATCTCATACAGTTCAGTCACTTTCTTCAGTGACAGAGACGAAGTTCTTCTGGTCATTGATGAATTTGTTCTGACTGAGGAGTTAGGAATTCGTCAGTGCAAATTACCTACACAGTGAGGTACATGATAGCCCTGAGGAATTTGAGAGTCAAATTTCCGACCATTGCTGTGCTACGCGCCAGCTGTCCCAAAATATCTTATCCACCTAACAGTCATATCATTGAGGGGCATTTATGTCTTATCATGTCGGGCTGCTCCCTAGGCTATAAATAGCCTCCCCCTACAACCACTAGCTGGTTGGCTACTCCGAGAGAACTTGACACTTGTCACTTGAGAGCAACCCATCCTCCGAGGACTTTGAGTGAAAATCATCGAGTGAGGAAAACCCAAAACCAAACCCCTACAAACCCAAAGTGATTGAGCATCACTGAAGAAATTGATCCTGCGTGGATCCGACGCTTGTTACCTTTGAAGACTGTGCTTCTTCCAGACGGTTAGGCATCAAGATCTAGAGCATCCAAGAGGAATTGTGGATCGCCGAGTGACCAAGTCTGTGAAGGTTTGGAAGTCTCCTGAAGACTTACCACGAGTGATTGGACAAGATCTGTGTGATCTTAGTTCAAGGAGAATACGGTGAGGACTGGGTGTCCTGAGCTGCGTGCTCAGCGACTGGGTGTCCGGGACTGTGTGTCCTCGAGTTTAAATACTCAGCCACTCCAACCAGACGTACAACTGAGACAGCAGTTGGAACTGGTCTACCAAATCATTGTCTTCACCAACCTACTGGTTCTATTTCCTCAACCCTTTCATTTCCTCATTACTGTGTTGAGTGTTTGTTCATATCTGTGTTTGAAGACTTTGACTGAAGACTTTCTTAATTTCCTCAGCTCAATTTCTTCAGTCTGTTTGTCTTCATCTTGTGTTATCCTGTGATTACGCTTTCTGTACTCTGTGCTAGTCTTCATTTCATCATGATGACCATGCTTGTATTCTGTTATGCTTACTTCTGAGTACTTATTCCACTGCTAATAGTTCTTCGCTAAGGAATTTCCTCACCGGCAAATTCCTTAGTGAAGAATTCACAAAAATTGCCTATTCACCCCCCTCTAGTCGACATAACGCACTTTCAATTGGTATCAGAGCAAGGTACTCCCTTGTTCTGTGTGATTTTGGTTTAACTGCCTGGAGTTTTAGTTATGTCGACCGTAGGTATGAAGAAAGTGACATGCCCTATCTTTGACGGTCATGATTATCCCAAGTGGAAGGCCATGATGAGGAAGCGCCTCATGGCAAGGGACAGCAAGCTGTGGACCGTCACTGAGATTGGTCTTACTGATCTATGCAAGTCGGTGAACGCAGATGATATTCGCAAATACACTCAACTTGACTTCATGGCGAAGGATATCATCTGTTCCTGCCTATCCAGAGATCAATTCAGGCATATTATGCATCTTTGCAATGCAAAGCTTATCTGGGACCGAATATCCGACGTCTATGAAGGTTATCGAACCCGTCATGATCCTTGGTTTGAGGACTTCAAGGAATCTCTCAAAATGATGACTTTCGAACCAGAATCATCATCTTTTGCATCATGTCTCATGGCAAAGGGTGTCGAGGTAACCGAATGTTCCTCATCTGAATTTAGTGGACTGTGAATTTGATGATGATGAATCGGATGATGATATTGAACCTAGCTATACCAAACTTGTTTGCATTGCCACCAAACAACAACATGCCTTGGAAAAGGTTCAAAAAATGCTAGACAAAAGTGATGATATGTTGGGTGAAGAAATGGATCGCACTAAAGCCCTGACTGAAAATCTTCAGAGACTTCAGTCTAGGTTTGATAACCTTCAAAGTCATCATAACACTCTCTTATCTGATCATGAGAAACTTTCTTATGAATTTCTTCAAAGAAAGCAAGATCTTGAGAAGCTAAGAGTGAGTTATGAAGATCTTCAGAAGGAGCGCGATTCATTACTTGCTCAACAAATCAGCACTTCTCAGGAAGAATTTGTTCCTCCATGCTTAAAGTGCATTAAACGTGAATCTACTAATTCTTCACCTGAATGTTCAAATGCTTCAACTGTTACAAATTCTTCACCTGCCTCTGCTATCACTAATTCCTCATCTGAGGACATTGCTAGTATCACTGACGATGCAGGGCTGAAGGAATTGTACATGACATGCATGTACAAAAGCCTCAAAGGGCATCAGATTCTTTGTGATGTGCTCAAAAAGCAGATCCTCAACAGAAACCCTAGGAAAGAGGGTATTGCCTTTGAGAGGAAACTTAATGCTGATGGAACATATTGGAAGCCTGAGCGGTACCCCAAAACCTCATGGGTTGCTGCAAAGGGACCTCCAGTTGATCCATCCAAGTTATCTGGCTTTACATGTGAATCTCCTCATTCTTCTGATGAGTCATTTGACTCCAACTATAAACTGTTCAAAAATCAGAATGGTGAAGTATTTGCTAGATATGTTGGGACTAACTGCAGGAACGGTTCCCCTATGAAGAAAATCTGGGTTCCCAAAAGTTATGTTGAAAGTCTTCAGGTGAATGTCCTCATGACACCACCTGTGAAGAATAGGAACCCCAGAACAAACTCTTCATATGGACCTAATTCTTCATATGGATCCAAGTCCTCATATGGACCAAATTCCTCACATGGATCAAATTCCTCAAATGGATCAAAGTCCTCATATGACTATCATCGTGCTAACAACTCTATTTCGCAGGGTAGAGCTAAGGGCTACGAATATGCACATTATTCTTCAAATCATTATGTTCATAAGTCCTCGAAGAATTTCTCTGCTTATTCATATGCTTACCCTAACCCCTCATATGTGAAACGAAATGGTTTGGCTTCTATGCCACCATTCTCGTATGATGCTCGTAGAGTGATGAACTTTTTGCCACTCCTTCAGATGTGGGTGGTGAAGAAAAAGAACTAATCTCTTATGCAGGGTCAGGTCTCCAGACGTGCCTTAACGTCTGAAGAATTTGCTGGGGACATGACAAAATTGCCTGAAAGGACGCAGGTGAATCATGATGAAATAAACTTTCACACGTCCTCCTCCTGCTATATCTGTTTACTGCTTGATGAAATTCATCTGATGAACTTGATATCATATTCTTCATTGATGAAGCATATGAGATTGTAAGTTACACTAATTCATCTGCAGGATGATCAACCCAAAACCACTGAATGGGTCCTTGATAGTGGATGTACAAATCACATGACTGGTGACAAGAATCTTTTGATGGATGCTCCCTTATCACCGTCACATCTGAAGCATATCATCTTTGCTGACAAAGGCAAAAGTCAGGTATTGGGTCTTGGTAAGGTTGCGATCTCTAAGGATAAACACATGGACAAAGTCATGCTTGTTGAGTCCTTAGGATACAACCTCATGTCAGTCTCAATGCTTTGTGATCTTGATATGGTTGTTGTCTTTGGCAAGTATCGCTGTGTTGTGATTATGGAAGCTGACAATTCCAAAGTCTTCGAAGGCTTTAGGAGAGGAGATTTGTATATTGTTGATTTCTCTACAGGACCACAACCAGCCGTGTGTCTACTTGCAAAAGCTTCAGAAGGCTGGCTATGGCATTGACGACTTGGTCACGCAGGCATGAGGAATTTGCACACGCTTGCGAAGAAGAAGCATGTCATTGGCATTGAGAATGTCAAATTCCTCAAGGATCACTTATGCGGAGCCTATGAAGCTGGAAAAATGACCAAGGCCAAGCATCCAGCGAAGACTATCATGACCACTACTCGTCCATTCGAATTGCTTCACATGGACCTCTTCGGACCTAATCATTACTCAGCAGTCTCTAATGCTGCATATCTATATGGTTTTGTCATTGTTGATGATTACTCTCGATATACATGGGTACACATTGTTACTTACAAACATGAAGTGCAGGAAGTCTTCAAACGATTTTCCTCGAGGGCTTCAACCAACTTTGGTGTGAAGATCAAGCACATCAGAAGTGATAATGGAACTGAGTTCAAGAATTCCGGCCTTGATGACTATCTTGATGAACTTGGTATTACTCATGAGTTATCTGCTCCTTATACTCCTCAGCAAATGGCATCATGGAGCGCAAGAACAGAACTCTTGTTGAGATGGCTCGCACTATGCTTGATGAATACAAAACGCCTCATCGTTTTTGGATTGATGCAATTGATACTGCGTGCCACATCATCAACAGAGTATATCTTCACAAATTCTTCAAAAAGACGGCCTATGAACTCCTCACTGACAAGAAACCCAATGTGAGTTATTTCAAAGTCTTCGGTGCTAAATGTTGGATTAGAGATCCTCACCACAATTCTAAATTTGCACCGAAAGCACATGAAGGTTTTATGCTTGGTTACGGAAAGGACTCGCACACCTACAGAGTCTTCAACATCGCTCTTCACAAGATTGTTGAAACTATAGATGTGCGGTTCGATGAAACTAATGGCTCGCAAAGAGAGCACCTACCTTCTGTGTTAGATGAACCAGCACCTGAGGTTTCTATCAAGTTCAAGGCAACTGAGGATGTCATTCCTACTGAAGAATTTGCTGAAGAATTCATTGCAGTACGCGAAGAACGTCGAGCTGATGCACCTGAAGATAATGCTGAAGACAATGGTGCTGAGGAAAATGATCAAATACCTCGACGACAACCAGCTCATCCTCGCGTTGCAAAAGAAGTACAAGTTGACAAGATCATCGATGACATTGAAGCGCCAGGTCCTCTCACACGCTCAAAAGCTTCACATTTATCTAACTTTTGTGGGCACTATGCTTTTGTCTCTATCACAGAGCCCACTAAGGTAGATGACGCATTTTTGGAGCCGGAGTGGATTCAGGCTATGCAAGAAGAATTACATCAGTTCGAGCTCAACAATGTCTGGGAACTAGTCAAATGTCCAGATCCTCGCAAGCATAATATCATTGGCACAAAGTGGATCTACCGCAACAAGCAAGATGAAAATGGCCTTGTGGTAAGGAATAAGGCACGACTGGTAGCTCAAGGTTACACACAGGTTTGGAGGAATTGATTTCGATGAAACTTTTGCACCTGTTGCTAGACTTGAGGCTATTCGCATATTACTTGCTTATGCTAATCATCATGATATCATCTTATATCAAATGGATGTGAAAAGTGCATTCCTCAATGGTAAGCTTGAGGAAGAAGTATATGTTGCTCAACCCCCAGGTTTTGAAGATCTAAAGAATCCTGACAAAGTCTTCAGACTTAATAAGGCCCTCTATGGCCTCAAGCAAGCCCCTCGGGCGTGGTATGATACATTGAAGGAATTCTTCATGAAGAATGGCTTCACACCCGGTTCACTCGACCCTACTCTCTTTACTAAATCTTATGATGGTGAACTGTTTGTGTGCCAAATATATGTTGATGATATTATCTTTGGTTGTACTGACCAACATTATAGTGATGAATTTGCCTATATGATGAGTGAAGAATATCAAATGTCTATGATGGGAGAGTTGAAATTCTTCTTAGGTCTTCAAATTCGTCAACAGCGTAATGACATATTCATATCTCAGGAGAAATACCTCAAAGATGTACTGAGGAAATTCGGCATGCAAGATTGCAAAGGCGTCAAAATTCCTATGCCCACAAAAGGCCTTCTATGCACTGATGAAAATGGTATTGACTTCGATCACAAGGTATACCGCTCCATGATTGGCTCTTTATTGTACTTATGTGCATCTAGGCCAGATATAATGCTTAGTGTTTGCATGTGTGCCCGATTTCAAGCTGCACCGAAGAAATCACACCATAAGGCTGTGAAGCATATTCTTCGATATCTAGCTCACACACCAACACTAGGATTATGGTACCCCAAGGGCTCTGTTTTTGATCTCATTGGATATTCTGACTCTGACTATGCTGGTGATCGTGTGGACCGCAAGTCAACTTCTGGCACTTGTCATTTCCTCGGACGATCTTTGGTCTGTTGGTCCTCGAAGAAACAGAACTGCGTATCACTGTCTACTGCGGAAGCTGAATACATTGCTGCTGGCTCTTGCTGTGCTCAACTGCTTTGGATGAAGCAAACACTCAAGGACTATGGCGTCAACGTGAAGAATGTGCCTCTCCTCTGCGACAATGAGAGTGCCATCAAGATTGCTCACAACCCAGTTCAGCACTCGAAGACAAAGCACATTCAGATTCGTCATCATTTTCTTCGTGATCATGTGTTGAAGGGCGACATCTCCATCGAGCACGTGAAGACTGAAGAACAGCTAGCTGATATCTTCACTAAGCCCTTGGATGAGAAGAGATTTAGCAAGTTGCGGTGTGAGCTAAATATCTTAGAATCTTCCAATGTTCTTTGAAAAGGACACACATCCTAACACTTATGCAAAATTGATGACTTAGATGTGCAACACATGAAGAAACGTTTTTCTTCAATCAATGAAGAATAACTCTCTAAGTGTGAAGAAATCAATGAAGAATTTGATTCTCAGAGCCCTACGACAATTGTACGCGGTGTCTGAAATCATCATTCTTATACGGTGGGTCACGCCACCACAAAAAGTTGAAAATCTTCAATTTGAGTTTTTCCTCAGTTTTGAAATTCTTCAGTTTTTCAAATTCTTCAACTTTTCAAAATCTTCACTGTTTCCTTCGTTTTTCTTCATTGGCTATATATAGATATGAGTTTATGTCCTCTACATCATTCACTTATCGCTATTTCTTCAAGTTGCTTTTTCTGCTAAGTGAATGTGATCGGACCCTTCCCCCTCTGTGCTATACTCAACTCAATCTATTCACAAATTCTTCATATGCGTTCTATTTGAAACTCGTTCAAAATCTTCACTGTGTCCTTGTCAGCTGAAGAAATTGCGAACGAAACTTTAAAACAAATCTTATCCAAATTTTCGGTTTTGCCGCTCAAACTGTTCCGCATCCCACGATGAATTATTCTATTCACCCACGATCGTACACGATCTCCACTACACAGTACGTGGGTGACACATGTCGCGTGAAGGAGAATGGTCAGGGGCACGTTCGTCCTAAATCTTCGGGCGAACAGTTTTTCACTGCCTCTATAAATACCCCTCTCTCCATCCTCACTTCTTTTACTCCGCTCGACCTCTCTCTCCCGCTCGAGCTCCTCAAACCCTAGCGCCGCCGCTACTCCATCGTTGCCGGTGAGGAAGAGCTTCACTGCCTCGACCTCGTCGCCGTCGTACTCACGCCGACCGCGGGAATCTTCACTCCGCCGCCGCTGTAGCTGTCTTCCTCCGCCGAGTTAGGGCAAGGAAGATCTAACCTGACGAACTTCCCATCTGTTCTTCTCAGTTCGTCGTGTTCTTCACTTCGGGTAATTAAAAGTTACTTTTATTACTCGCTTTGATTCTCAAGCTTTCCTGAAAATCTTCAAAGGTGTTTATTCTTCAAATCTTCACACATATGAACACCACACACATCATATGATCTTGAACTATTTTTCTAAGCAATCATTTTCTTCAAGATTCCCTAATTGTGTGGATCTTCGATCTGTACAACTCTGGAACCTAAGACAAGAACGCTTAGTGAAATTCCTCAAGGTTCATCTGGTCAAATTCCTCAAAACTTGTTCTTTTCGAAAAACCTTCTCAGAACGCATATGACCTCTCCGAATTCCTCGCACCTGTACTCTGTTCACAGGTACTCATGTCTGCTGCTGAATCACTAGGTTCTCATCAACTTAACTCATTTGCAGCGTTCCTCGAAGGAAAACTGCATACTTCTTCAGAGAACTCAATTGTTCAAATTCCTCAACTGAAGAATATGGCAGACGGTAAGAAGCCGCAGAAAGGAGGAAAGAAACCTGAGGTTATGACTGCGTTTGAAATCCCTGAGGAAATTTATGCTGACTATTGCACACCTGATGAAGCAAAATTTGGCAAAGAAAACAAAAATCAGCGCAAGGTGCACATTCAGAAGATTGAACGGAGATGGGCAAGGGAATGGAGGGAATACAGATATGTGACTCCAAAGTACATGAAGAAATTCGCCCTCAATCCTCCATGCCCAAGAGCTCCATTGGCACCTGGCCAAGTAGCTGACCCCACAAGCATCAAACATGGTGAGGACTTTCCTGAAGAATGGGCTAAGCGCCAAGCTAAATTGGCAAGACAAGCCAAGGAGGCAGTGAAGAAATTCAATGAGGATTCTGCCACTGCTACTGCTACTGAGGCCTCGGTCAAACCGAGGAAATCCATGCCAAAGAAGCCTGCTCGTAAGCCAAGTGCTTCACCAATAGCGCCCTCACGGCAAATTCCTCACACTGCTACTGCTCCATCAAAGTCCTCAGCTCCTGTGCATCTGGCTACATGTCAAAGGACTGCTGGTTTCTCGATTGCCTCTGGTGTTTCAGCAAGTTCCTCAGCTGCACCAAAGTCATCATCTGGCCCGACTCTGCTAAAGACCAAAGCAACAGCTGGATGAGGTCCTCGGCCTAGTCCAAAGAAGAAACAGGTCGCATTCCATGTGCCTTCTAATGATGAAGCTTCTGATGATGAACTTGCAGAAATCATCAGAGACAGACAAGTGAAGGCCGCTAGAGCCAAAGTCACATCTGTGCCACTGCTGTTGGATCCGAGGAAAATCCTCGATTATATTGATCTCTGGCACAAGGATCCAAACACCCCAATGCCTGATTTTCATTTGACCCCTGGACAAAGTCATATGTTGACCCATTTCATCACTGAAGAGAAGTGGAAGTTTGAAAAGGCAAGAGAGATTAAGAAAGCCCAATACAGAAAGGAGAAGCTCCTGAAGAAAAACGTTGTCAGAATGACACCTGAGGAACTTCTCCAGGCTCAGTCTGAAATTCAAGCCCTCAGCAATGACTTTGATGCCTACTATGCTGATTGGCAAGGAGCCAAAGTCAGATTCGTCAACCTGATGAAGAAATTCACCAATGTTGCAGCCCCAACGCAACATGAAATTCCTCAGGCTGCAGTCTCAGCTCAGCCGACTGAAGAACATGCCAGCACCGCTGGTGAAGTTCAGGCTGCTGATGAAAATGCCAGTTCCAGGGCTGATGATCCCATTCCAGCCACTGAAGAAATTGCCAGGGCATCCACTAGTGGTGCGCCTAAAGATCCTGTAGAAGTCAGGGCAACTGCATCCGTTGCGCCTGAAGAAAATCAACCAGATTCCTCAGCTCCATCTGCACCTACACCAACTCCAATTCTTCCATGTGCATTCGATGTGAAGAAGACCAAGGCTGCAGAGCGAGCTGCAGTGAAGAAAAGGAAGGCATCAGCTGCGTCAAACTCTTCGGATGCGAAGAAAATGAAGCCAACGACCAGCTCAATCGACAATCCAATTGATGCTGTTCCGATTTCCTCCATGCCATCAAAGGACCTTGTTCCTTTTGGAGAAGACTATGAGATCCCAAGCGGATCTGATGAAGAAAATCATTCTGCTGCTTTGTCAGAGCAGATTGATGAAGAAATTGAAGTGGAAGCAATCTCTTCAACCCCAATCATTTCCTTGCCTATGCCTCAGTTCACAGCTGAAGAGGCCCGTGTTGAGGAACTTGAAGAAGATGTGGATATTGGAAGCACAACGCCAGTGATGAACAATGACTTTTGGGAAAGTCAACATCCAAATTCTCCACTCTTCACCCCACTCCAACAGATACCTCAGTACCCTGCACCAACTGTTCAAATGGGCTCTGAAGAAACTCATCCCACTTCATCTGTCCATGAAGAAATTCCAGCCACTAGTGCTGATGAACCTGCTACTGCTGATCCTCAGACTGCACCTGTTGAGGAACAAGAAATTCCTCAGCCTGAAGAACATGAGCTCGCGATTCCTGAGGTGGTGATGCAACTCATTGACACCCCTCTGCCAAAGCAAAAGAATCCGTTCTCAAGCAAACAGAAGTTCAAGGCTGAAGATTTCTTTGCCGAGCACGTATTCTTCACTGATTATAATCCATATGATTCTGCTCGCATAAGGAAGAGGCGTTTCTGGACTGCCAGCCAAGCCAATTTCTATTCCTCAGTGCTCTTCAACAAAGACAAAGTCTTCGATCATGCACATATTCCTCATGTGGACATGGAGTCTCTGCCCGGCTTTGAGCCAGTCCTCAGTGTTCTTCACGACGCAGGACTTCTGAATTTCTGCATTGATATCTGTGACTGGAATGAAGAACTCATTCTTCAATTCTATGCAACTCTGCACATCACCGGAGACGCTGAAGACGTGAACTCATGGGTATTAGACTGGATGTCTGAAAATACTCACTACAAGGCACCAGCAACTGAATTGCTTCGTGCTCTACCACTCAGTCCTCCACTTGATGGTGCTCGTTGTATCTACAACGAACCAGAACTTTCAAATCACTATATGCAAGTGCTGATGAAGCCTTTGAAGCCAAGGCAGGCCCCAAGAACCAAATTCCTCGTCAAGGAATTATTGTATGTGCCTCGGACTGTCTATCGAATTCTGACGAAGACAATGAGTCCTATCAAAGGCCACGACTCAAATGATGAAGAAGTCGTTGGCATCATGAAGAATATGCTTTTCAACATCATTCATGGCGTTCCCGTCAACTTCCATGATTTCTTCATGAGGACTCTGGCCAATATTGCTATGTCACCATTCGAGCTGAAGCCCTATGCTCCTTGGATTATGAGATTCATCAGGGCAAGATCTTCACTGAATTACAAAGCTGACACTCTGAACCACGGTAGCTACTTGCCTCCCATTGAAGTCTTCAAACAGACAGTTTCATCAGCTGATGATAAAGGCAAGGCCGCTGCTGTGATCGATGAAGGCATTCGTCCATTGGATGGTCAATTTCGCAAGGCTGCATCTTACTCTACCAATGACGATTCTGCCACACATAACTCTGCCGCAAATACCTCAGCCAAGCAAAATCCTCAAGCCACAGCACCCAGGGTGATGACTGACCGTGAGTTACTCCTCAGTCTTCATCAGAAGGTTGATCGCAATCATAAATGGGTCAAGCGTCAGTTTGGTTCAATTCTTCACAACATGACCTCAACACACAATGCAGTGAAGAAAAACCAATACTACCTCCATGAAACCTTCAACCACACCTGGGCTGTTCTCTCTCATGTCTATAGCGCTGCAGATCTGAAGAATATGGGTCTCAAGGAAGAATTTGACTGGTCTGCACCTCCACCAAAGAAATTCAAGAAGGTTAAAGTTCCTTCCTTGGTGGCCAGCTCTTATTCTTCATCGCGTGACACTGATGAGTATGAAGACTTGGACGACACTGCGGCAGGCCCTACTACAACAACCGACCCCAACAACGCTGGCGCTCCTCCATCAACTTGATATTCTTTAGGGGCGTTAGTCCTCAGTTTCAATCCTTTTGGTCATTTCATGACAAAGGGGGAGAAATCTGATTTAGTCTTCAAGCGGGTTTATATTAAGGGCATTTTTTTAAAGTTACAACTCTCGTTCTTCTGAAACTTCTATTTGGATCGAGTTGTAATCCTAAACCCGATGGTGCGCTGATACTTTTGTTGCATTATGCTTTGCATGCTTATTCCTCGTTAATGACATTGCACGCATGCTGAATCACAACAGGCACCATATTTCATCATGCATTTCAAATTCTTCATATTATATATCAAATGCGTGTATGAATTACAAGATATAGGGGGAGATCTCCATGATTCAACTCTTCAAATGTGCATTGCCTCAAAAGCAAATTCCTCACTATGCACATCTTCAGGGGGAGTTCTACTATATCTTGTAATAAAATTCCTCATTATCAGTGTATACACTTCATATGTTTATCCCCGTTGAAAACTTAACCTATGTTGTCATCAATCACCAAAAAGGGGGAGATTGTAAGTGCATCTAGTGCCCCTTAGTGATTTTGGTGTATTGAAGACTTATAGGTTAAGGGACTAATGCGTTTGTGAGTGTACACAGGTCTATAAGTCTATGAGGAGTTTGATATTTACAGAGAAATTCGACCCCTAAAAATGAAGTTCTTCAACTGAAGACTTTGATATTCTGAAGACTTTCTGAAGAACTTGAAAGTGAAGAAATTGGTGTGACCTTGAAGACTTGGTATTCATTTGTGGAACATGAAGCGTGAAGACTTTTGTTTTCATAGTTTCATTTTCTCTTTCTTGAGTCATAGGAAACACCGTACTGTTAAAGGGGGTCGAGGAAATACTAAGGAAAAATTTCCATGTGATGCTCAACTCAAAATCCTACACCTACCAATCCCTTCGAGTGAAGCCTTTGGAAATCTCATACAGTTCAGTCACTTTCTTCAGTGACAGAGATGAAGTTCTTCTGGTCACTGATGAATTTGTACTGACTGAGGAGTTAGGAATTCGTCAGTGCGAATTACCTACATAGTGAGGTACATGATAGCCCTGAGGAATTTGAGAGTCAAATTTCCGACCGTTGCTGTGCTACGCGCCAGCTGTCCCAAAATATCTTATCCACCTAACAATCATATCATTGAGGGGCATTTATGTCTTATCATGTCGGGCTGCTCCCTAGGCTATAAATAGCCGCCCCCTACAACCACTAGCTGGTTGGCTGCTCCGAGAGAACTTGACACTTGTCATTTGAGAGCAACCCATCCTCCGAGGACTTTGAGCAAAAATCATCGAGTGAGGAAAACCCAAAACCAAACCCCTACAAACCCAAAGTGATTGAGCATCACTGAAGAAATTGATCCTGCGTGGATCCGATGCTTGTTACCTTTGAAGACTGTGCTTCTTCCAGACGGTTAGGCATCAAGGTCTAGAGCATCCAAGAGGAATTGTGGATCGCCGAGTGACCAAGTCTGTGAAGGTTTGGAAGTCGCCTGAAGACTCACCACGAGTGATTGGACAAGATCTGTGTGATCTTAGTTCAAGGAGAATACGGTGAGGACTGGGTGTCCTGAGCTGCGTGCTCAGCGACTGGGTGTCCGGGACTGTGTGTCCTCGAGTTTAAATACTCAGCCGCTCCAACCAGATGTACAACTGAGACAACAGTTGGAACTGGTCTACCAAATCATTGTCTTCACCAACCTACTGATTCTATTTCCTCAACCCTTTCATTTCCTCATTACTGTGTTGAGTGTTTGTTCATATCTGTGTTTGAAGACTTTGACTGAAGACTTTCTTAATTTCCTCAGCTCAATTTCTTCAGTCTGTTTGTCTTCATCTTGTGTTATCCTGTGATTACGCTTTCTGTACTCTGTGCTAGTCTTCATTTCATCATGATGACCATGCTTGTATTCTGCTATGCTTACTTCTGAGTACTTATTCCGCTGTTAATAGTTCTTCGCTAAGGAATTTCCTTACCGGCAAATTCCTCAGTGAAGAATTCACAAAAATCGCCTATTCACCCCCCCTCTAGTCGACATAACGCACTTTCACCCAGGCGCGACGCCGCCAGTTCCGCGGCTTCAAGAGGCGGAGCCACCCAGCGTGACTCCACCACAGGTGGCGGCACCACTGGAAAGTGATCCCTTTGCGGCTTCTGTCCTGTTTTAATTCGTGCAACATGCACCATGCCTCGTGGAGGCGTTTAAATTTGTGTTTGGTGTTGTGAAACACTCTATGGCTTGTAATATTTGCTTTTGAATTCCCTAGAATTTGCATTCCCCCCCCCCCATTTGCCTGTGTTCTACATCGGCAGGGCCCGGCCCCGCGCATACCTCAGCCGTCGTTAGCCCCGACCGGAAACCAGGACGGGACTATGGAGCGAGGGGCTACGTGGCAAGTTAGGCTCCTGAGTCGTGATGCTCAGGAGTCCCCCTTGACACGCAAACAATAAGTAGGGAAGGGAGGCATAGGAGTGGATTTGTCGTTCTACGTCGGCAGGGCCCGGCCCCGCGCATACCTCGGCCGCCGTTAGCACCGACCGGAAACCAGGACGGGACTAAGGAGTGAGGGGCTACATGACCTGTTAGGCTCACGAGTCGCGATGCTCAGGAGTCCCCCTTAACATGCAAACGAGTCTTCATACCTTGGCTCCGCTCGGGGAGAGGCGCATGACGACCAAGTCTGAGGGACCTACCTGGGTGGCGTGCATTCGGGTGTAGCCCGGGCGCAGCCCCCGTGTCCAGCCCCCTCGCGCGACACTCCCGAGGGGAGGTGTTGTGATGGTGCCAGACACTGAGCTTTGGGCTCCCTGAGGTTGATACGGCCATGGGCCGCCCTCAGTTGTTTATCACCAGCGCGGAGCATAGCGCTTCCATATGTGTACGGGCATAGCCGCTCCTCGGCAGTGTCGTCAGCCAACACGGAGCATGGTGCTTCCATTGGTACATGGGACGGGCTCCCCTCCGGGAGGAGCCCCCGGGGTGTGTACAGCCCCGCCCTGACACGTGGCTGGCACGGTAGGGCTTGGAGAGGTGTATCTAGGCACCCATGAGCCAGCGCGGGACTCACGAGGCCCTACCTCGAGGCAGGTTGCGCCTGGCTCTGGGCCTTTATCAATGGTGTGTTCCTGCAGGGTGGTTAGAATGCAAATGCTCTACGTCCTCATGTCCCGGCCCTCGAGCAAGCTCAGCCGCTGCTGGTATGACAGGTCGTGATGCCGTGGGTCAATGCCAGGGGGTGAGGGCTGGAGAGCCAGTAAGAGCCCATGAGTCGCGATGCTCAGACGTCCCCCTTTTAACGTGCAAGCACTTTGTATGAGAGCGGAGAGGTCCGCGATAAGCAGCGGATGATATCCATGGGAATTAGGTTAAGCGCGGAGGAGTAGATCCATTTAGATAGATGCAGAGAAAGTAAACGCCACTAGGTCAGGCCCGAGCAGCTTGGGGATAATGCAGCCCGAGGGGCGCCCCCAACAAGGTAGGTAAAGAGCATAAGCAAAACGGATACATGCCGCAGGGACGGACCCACGCGACCTGGGAATGATGCGGCCCTACGGGCGCTCCCAGCTGAAAATAGAACTTCGAAAGATGTCACCTAATACCATTGCAGAGGGAGTGTGGGAGTAGCTGACGACGCGTGGTGAAGAAGCCAACCCTCACGAGCCTTCGGAGCCCTGAGCCTTGGGAGGCTCTAGGGGTCCGGGCGGCTCCTCAAGGTCCATCTCCATCTCCTCTAGGAACGCGCGGTGCCTGGCCACCTGAGCTTCCAGGATGCTCCTCATCAGGCGCTAGTGGGCAGCAGCCGCGTTCGGCAGGCCGAAGGGCATGCGAACGTAGCTATGAGGTGGACCCTCACAATGCCCCACGCGTGAAGGCCAGAGGCGCTCCTGAGACGCGGCTCGGTTGAGCCCTGGTACGTCGATGCAGACGCGCAGCCCACCATCCTCGCCGGGATGTGGGGCTACGACGGGTAGGCGGCGGCTGCCGCGCATGACTCTTGACTCATGTAGCTCCTGAATGTTCCTCGTTATGAACTCCTGAGGGTTTGGCCCTCCTTGCCTCATGCCTTCCTGAGGGAAACGTGCCTTGAAGCACGCCTCCAAGTCGTGCCCGAGCGCCTCCCTCGTGACCTTGGCAAAGTCAGTGGCTCTCCAAGACAGAGCCCCTGAGCCCTGCCCGAGGAGGGCGCCGGGCGCGCCTTCCTATGCGACAGAGGGTGGCGCCCCTTGAACGGCACGGATCCTGACGCAATGCCTCTGGAGGTGCCTGCCTCGTGAGTGTTCGAGCCAGGTGAAGCCTTCTTCTTCTTAGGGACCGCGTTTGGAAGCCTCCCTCTCCTGTGATCTAGGTCTTCGATTGCCGCGGCTTGGAAGGCACACTCAAGAGAACACACTGCATCCCTTTCCTCACAAGGCACTGTGATGATTCCACCGCTTCCTGGCATCTTGAGGACATTGTAGCCGTGGTGAGTCACTGCCATGAACTTGGCCAGGGCTGTGTACCCGAGGATGGCATTGTATGGCAGGCGAATGTGGGCGACGTCGAAGTCAATGAGCTCGGTGCGGTAGTTGTTGCGCCGCCCAAAGGTGACGGGAAGGCCAACTTGCCCTATCGGGACGGTGGAACCATCAGTGACTCCTGAGAAAGGCTTGGTTGGCAGAAGCTGATCATATGGCACTTGGAGATTGTTGAATGTCTCGACGGACAGGACGTTGAGTCCAGCTCCGCCATCGATGAGGGTCCTGGTGACTTGCACATTGCTGATGACTGGGGAGCAAAGCATCGGGAGGACTCCGGCCATCGCTGCGCACTTGAGCTGATCCGTTGAGCTGAATGTGATAGTGCACGCTGACCACTTGAGAGGGCGTGTGGCCTCAAGCTTGGGGAGGACTGCATTCACCTTGCGAGCAAACTGCTTGAAGATGCATTGAGAGGCTGGGGCCTGAGCACCGCCCAGGATGCAAGCGATTGCGCGCGGCTCCTAGAAGCCTCCAGCCCCCTCGTCCTGGTGATGGTCTTCATTCCTTCTTGGCGGCCGTGGCAGAGGAGGGAGGCGTGTGCTGCCTTGAGGGCGGTCCTCACGAGGCTGATCCCTCCAACCCCCCTCGCGAGTCTAGTCCTGCCAGCGGTCCTCGCGAGGTCGGTCACGCCACCCTTGGCGAGGGCCACGGTCTTCCCATCGTCCTCCACCTCTTCCTCCTCCTCGGCCATAGCCCCGGTCATTGCGGTCGGGACATCGGCCGATACGCCCATCTCGCACAGCCCTGAGCTCTTGGCATTCATTGGTGTTGTGGGAGTGGAGGTCGTGGTACACGCAGTACCGGCTGCCCTTGGATGACTTAGGCTGATCCCTGCCTTGCTAGGTGTCTGGCTCTGCCGCGAGCATGGCAGCCCCCTTGCGCTTCACGTCCTTGACCTTGGGCTTCTTCTCTTCTGGTTGGCAGCCGGAAACTCGAGGAGGGAGAGGCGCCCTTCCTCAGCCCTGGCGCACTTGGTCGCCAAGTTGAACAGCTCCAATGATGTGCACATGTCTTCATGGATTGCTAGCTCCTCTTTCATCTTGATGTCACACACGCCGTTGGAGAAGGCTGAGATGATGGCCTCCTCAGTCACCCTGGGGATCTTGAGGCGGGCGTTGTCGAAGCACTGGATGTACTTCTGCAGGGTCTCTCCTGGATGTTTCTTGATGCGGCGCAGGTCACTCATGGCCGGGGGCCGGTCGCGAGTACCTTGGAAGTTGGCGATGAAGCGGCTGCGGATCTCGTCCCAGGAAGAGATCGTGTCGGGAGCCAGGTTCAGGAGCCAGGTGCGGGCATCGTCCTTGAGCACCATGAGAAACCAATTCGCCATGACCTTTTCATCCCCGTTGGCGGCTTCGATGCCCAGCTCGTAGAGCTAGAGGAACTCCGCGGGGTCGGTAGTTCCATCATAGCGAGGAGGCAGGTCCGGCTTGAACTTGCCGGGCCATGCGACGCTACGCAGCTCGATGGTGAAGGCGCGACAGCCTGCGGTGACCACCGGAGCTCTCTACTGATGCGGGGCTTGCTCCTGGAGATTCCTGCGCACCGCTGCCTGGAGCAGCGCGGGGTCTTGACGTGGCGGTGCAGGGATGCGGTCACGACGCTCCGGTGCTGGGAGCACGCGAGCACCTTCTTGGGGGCGAGGGATCTCTTGGCAGCTCCTTTCTTGTCGCGCAGGTGCCGGACACGGAGGGTCTCGTCCTGGGGCCGCGCGCCTTGGGGCCAGGGCGCCTTCTTGTGGAGGAGGCGGCGGAGGCACCTCCTAATCCTCGCCTCCTGCGCAGGATGGAGGACGAGGCAGCGAGAGGGACGGCGCAGGGGAGCCCCCTGCAGTGCTGACAAGCTCGGTGATGCGGGCGAGCCAGTCCTCATAGAGGTTGTCGACGGGATGGTAGTGCAGGAGCTCACGCGCCAGGAGCAGCATAGCGTGCGCGTACGTGGGGGCGCGACGGGCGTGGGACGACGAACTGGCTGGGGTCAGCGATGGGGTGGCGGTGCAGCCTTCCCGCCGCACCGAAGGATGCAGGGACGAGGCCTGCTGCTCGTTCCCTGCCGGGACGGTGGCGGCGTTGGCGGCAGGCGACGGGGAACGACGGGGGTGACCACCGACGAGCGTCGTCTGGGCGACGCGGGTGGCGAGTGTAGCCCGACGCTCGGCGCGGGTTCGGCGAGCATCAGCCATGGACACGACGGAAGATCAGACGCGACCAGCGGAAGGAAGATTCCGGCGCACCCCTACCTGGCGCGCCAAATGTCGGATTTCGGGTTCCGGCAGACCCTTGAGGTTCGAACACTGGGGTGCACACGAAGATCTTTCCCCTACCAGCTCACGTCTTGAAGTCTCACAAGGATCTAAGCAAGAAAGATGAACACACAAGGGACACGAGATTTATACTGGTTCAGACCACCATTGTGGTGTAATACCCTACTCCAGTGTGTGGCGTGGTGGATTGCCTCAGGGGCTAATGATGAACAATACAAAGGGAGAACGGCCTCGCGAGGGGCTGTTCTTGAGCTGGTGCGATGAACTGCTTGGGTGAGTTCAGTCGCCTCTCTCTAGTCTATGCGTCTTCTTGAGATAGATGCTCGATGCCCCTACTCTGTGGTGGCTAGTCCTATTTATAGAGCGAGGCCCTGGGCCTCTTCCCAAATAATGAGCGGGAAGGGTGCCAACAATTAGCCATTTTGAAGGGGAACATCTGGTACACTTATCCTGACTAAAGTTGGTCTTTGGCTGCCAAAGGCTGTGACGATGACACCGTCCTGGGCTCCACGATGACCTCCATCCTGCCGCTCTGCTGGTCTTGGTCTTGTTGCACCGAAACAATAACCTTTTCCTGATGCCTTGGCCTGTGCTTGCCCCCTTTGCACCGAAGGGGAAACAAGGACACTGCGCAGGCCGGCGCCCGCCTGGTCTTGATCGTCATGGCTTGCGTCACGGGTTCCTCGCGAGGTACCCTGCCTTGATCTCTCTGCCTCCTCGTGAGCCTTCCTGAGGAGGCCGCTCCTGAGGAAGCTTCCTGTCATCCGCCCCGCGAGGCTTGGCCCCTCATGAGGGTCTTGAGCTTGAGCTAATGAAGTTGGGCTGCACTGGGCCCCCACTTGAGCCACGCCACAGGCCGCAGGCAGGCAAGTCTGGGGACCCCCGTTCCCAGAACACTGACACAGTTGACGTTGGGCATCTTGCTCACCATGGCACCTCCGCACTCAGCATGCTCGCCGCTCACTACCTTGGGCTTCACATTAAAAATCTTTAGCCATAAGCCGAAGTGCGACGAGATGCGGAGAAAGGCCTCGCACACGACGATGAATGTCGAGATGTTGAGGAAGGAATTTGGGGATAGATCATGAAAATCGATCCTGTAGTAATACATGATGCCGCGAACGAATGGGTGGAGGGGAAACCCTAGCCCGCGGACAAAGTGAGGGAGGAATACATCCCTCTCATGGGGTTCCGAGGTTGGGACAATCTGTCCCACCGTCGGGAGGCGATGGCTAATTTTCTTGGCCAGATACCCGGCTTCCTGAAGCTTTTTGATATCCTTCTCCCGGACGGTAGAGGCCATCCACTTGCCTCCTGCTTCGGATCCGGACATTTTCGGATGGCCTTTGTGGGCGGAGAAGACGAACGCTTGGGCGCTGGAGCTCGAGTGAGAGAGAATGGATGAGCAGGAAGGAAAAGGCGTGGGTGAAAAAGGGGAGTCCTTATCTCCTTATAAAGATAGCAGGGATCATGAGCCTCCCCACTTGCCCGATAAACTCGCTTATTCCCCAAGTGCCACGTTGATGGCGCGGTTGGGTTACCCACACCCGTATTGACGAGAATCCCGTGATAAGGGGACACGATCTCCGCTTCGACAGGACGTGCCAATAAAACCGCCTCGCAAGATGTGCAGTAGCAGGTTGGGAAAAACAGTTCGAATAATGACCGGGTCATAGCTTGTTGTCATGCTATGAAAAGTTCTCAGCGGATTAGACTTGTGGAATATTATGCTCTCTACGGTGGTATGTGGAATTTATTTTGCAGAGCGGGACATGATCCTTGTGTTCAAGATCTTCCTCGGAGTATTCGGAGAAGGAACCCGCCTTGCAATGCCGAAGACAATCTGCGCGTCGGACTCATCTTCATTGAAGCCTGGTTCAGGGGCTACTGAGGGAGTCCTGGATTAGGGGGTCCTCGGACAGCCGGACTATGTACTTGTGCCGGACTGTTGGACTATGAAGATACAAGATTGAAGACTTCATCCCGTGTTCGGATGGGACTCTCCTTTGCGTGGAATGCAAGCTTGGCGATTCGGATATGTGGATTTCCTTCTCTGTAACCGACTCTGTGTAACCCTAGCCCCCTCTGGTATCTATATAAACCAGAGGGTTTAGTCCATAGAAAGAACAACAATCATAATCATAGGCTAGCTTCTAGGGTTTAGCCTCTACAATCTCGTGGTAGATCAACTCTTGTAATACTCATATCATCAAGATCAATCAAGCAGGAAGTAGGGTAATACCTCCATAGAGAGGGCCCAAACCTGGGTAAACATTGTGTCCCCCGCCTCCTGTTTCCATTAGCCTTAGACACACAGTTCGGGAACCCCTACTCGAGATCCGCCGGTTTTGACACCGACAATGTGTAAGTAATGTTATTCATGGCAATTACATTGCTTTGTCCCATACATCATACCTCCATGATGGTTATAATACATCAATTTTTCCCATTTATATCTATAGAGAAGGATCGATTTGGAAACTCAGATGAGGTAACCTATGCTAATACCTCTGCTATCTTCAAGAATGCTTGGTGGCAGTATCGGAATTACCTGAAGAAAACGTACTTCACCGGCAAAGAAACTCATCAAATTCCCTTACGATCTCCTGAGACACATTTACTGGACGATGACTGGGAACGCCTTGTTCTGTACTGGTCCCGAACCAAGAATGTGGTAAGGTCTATGAGTTCATTTTCTATTTTTAAGTACTATATTCTTGTGTCTTACTGTACTCTGTTCATGTAGAACAAGTCCCTAAACCTAAAGAACAATTGTTCTAATTTAAGATTCCATTGCTATCATAGTTCAAAAAAGCACTAGATGTTAATTGTGCATTTTGCCACCGCCTTGCGCTTTACTGAGCAAAGCGCATGCTTATGCGCAGTTATGCACAGATTAAGCATAGTTATGCGCAATGCGTTTTGCCAACGCCTAGAGCCTAGGCGCACCTTTTTTAAATATGATTGTTATCGTGCATACTGCTTTGCTCTTGTATCACTGTATTTACTCATACAAACTTATTTTTAAATTGAAGGATCCAATCAAAACTCCAATGGCACAACAGGTATATTCACGCATGTTCCTTTAACAGGTTTGCTCTTATCAATAGCTCTGTTGATTTCAATTTCAATTGTGTATACAGTTGACTTCTCATATCATGCACATTACTAGCATCACAACAGAGCCAATAGTGTTGTTGTACATGTAGACCCGTGGTACCCATCTGAAATCTTGTTCTGCCGTGTAGTTTCCCACGCTTTGTATTCTTTCACTGCTGCTTTGTCTTGAACTGATATGATTTGAACCGTGTCTCTATTTTGATTTGGCAAGACAATGCAGTGACCGTAGGACAAAGATATATGTTTGTTTGATGCTTTTATTATGTACTAGTACTTGGCAATAGAAGACTTGGCAGTTTAATCATGTCCACCTTACTAATGAACTGTTTCACCGAAATGAGTTTCATATACTAGTACATGCTAAACCTGTTATGTGTCTGCTTGTTTCTTCTTTTAGAATGCTGACAGAATATTGGGGAAGAGTGCCTTATTAAGCAATGGTAAAGAAAGTAATGCAGATAAGGTTCAAGATAGTGACACATCCTTGTTGGTCTCCAACAAAGCTGATAAAACAGCTAAGGGAGACTATCTTGAAGACAGTGAGACAACCCCAAAGTCCTGTCTTGGTTTAGTGTTCGGGTTACTGATCAGTACCGCTTGCACAAGCTATTCAAACTCACTGTCTGAATCAGTTCGATTTCTTGAGTCTCAACTACAAGCTGAAAGACATCGATCAGCTATGCTTCAACAAGAAGCGAAAGGACTGCGGAAGTCCCTGGAGCATTCAGATGCATACTTTCTGGTGCAACAGCAAGCGTTGGAGAACTTTAGCACCAAACAGGACAAAGCTAATAAGCTTGCTAAGCTTATTGCCAGCATGGTGGATACCCATGATAACGTTTCTTGAGCTCTTCTAAAGTTGTTTCAGTTATGCTCTTGTTTTGCTGCCGTGTTTATTTGTACTGGTGGCCAATTTTGATGGCCAGTGTATGTAATATGCTGCTTTGTTCCCTATATTTGCACTGGTGGCGAACTTTGATGCCTAGTGGATGTAATATGTGTAATAGCGGTAATAGGCTAGCGTTAATTGCTTGCTTATTTATTTCCTTATTGTCTTGTTTAGTTGTTTGCTTGTAGTCACTGCAGTTCTTTTTCTGTGTTTTTCTAGTGGCCACAATAGCCTATTTTTGGTAACTAGGCCAAAATAATCATGGCAACACACGGACTATTGTAACCATGGGCCTCCTGCGGGCCGTATGATCCATGGGCCTTCTACGGGCCGTAGGATCCATTAGCCTTCTATACGGGTCGTAGGATCCATGGGTCTTCTACGGGCCGTAGGATCCATGGGCCTTCTACGGGTTGTACGATCCATGGGCCTTCTACAGGCCGTACAATCCATGGGCCTTATATGGGCTGTAGGATCAATGGGCCTTCTACGGGGCGTATCATCATTTTGCCAATCATGGGCCATACTATTCGTGGACCATAACGGGCTGTTAATAGGCCGTATTTGATAACTCTATGAAAACAGCCCAACATGTTTTTTTTGACATGAAAACGGCCCAACGTATTAACGTGCCACAAACGGGCCGACTGTAACGACGGGCTGAATTTGGGCCACAAGCAGAAAATGATAGTAACGGGCCGTAAGTAACCGAATGCTGGAAACGAGCCCAAGAATAAATGGGCCCTGAGAAGGCCGAAAGATAACTTGGGCTGGAAACGTCCCAATGGAATAATGGGCCATTAATGGGTATAAAGTGATACACCGTTCATTACGGGCCAATTTCACCACGGGCCGTTAATGGGCCAACAGTTACAGTTGGCCTCATATGGGCCGAAAGACGTCATGGGCCAGAAGTTAAAACGGTCTGGAATCATATTGGACGGCCCAGATGACGCTACTGGGCCTAATTCGGAGAGGTCATAACGGGCCCTGGGTTAGCGGGCTGTAAAAGGGCTATATGCGAACAAGCCGTTAACAGGCTTTTCGTGGGCCGACCCACCACCTTTTGACCAAGTCAAACGGGCCAGCCTTTTCATAGGAATGGGCCTCTGTTGGGGCGTGCCACGTGTCGACGTATCATAGGCGCCTTGTGTCCAATGAGTGGATGACATCTATCCCAACGGTGAGCCGACACGTGTTTCCTCCAGCCAATGATGATTTTACACGTGGAAAATCCCCATTGGTCAGGGTTGTTAACGGGTTATCAGATCCAAAACCGGACCCGATAGCTTAACGGCGTTCCGTTACGGTGGATGCCACGTGTCGGTCACCCTTGACGAAAGCACTTCTGTGACGCGCAATTTATCGTCATGGAAGTGGACACTTCAGCGATGATAATTTTGGTAATGTCATGGAACACTTCTACGACAGCATAGGGTGACTATCTTGATTCTGTCATAAAATCGTCATGGATGTACATGCATGACAAAAAACGTGACCTACTGTGACAAACACATATCATCACGGAAGTGTATTTTTCTGTAGTGTATGATAGAGAAACTGCTAGCTAATCCTTTTACAGGAGATGGAACATTGCATCCCGATTTGCACCTAATCTATGTGGATGAAGTTTGTGGATTATTTAAGCTTGCAGGCATGCCCGAGGATGTTATCAAGAAGAAGGTCTTCCCTTTATCTTTGAAGGGAAAGGCATTGACATGGTTTAGGCTATGTGATGATATCGGACCATGGAACTACAACCGATTGAAATTGGAATTTCAGCAGAAGTTTTATCCTATGCATCTTATTCATCGTGATCATAATTATATATATAATTTTTGGCCTTGCGAAGGAGAAAGCATCGCTCAAGCTTGGGGCAGGCTTAAGTCAATGTTATATTCATGCCCCAATCATGAGCTCTAAAGATAATTTCTTATTCAAATTTTTTATGCTCGGCTTTCTCTCAACAATCGCTCCATGCTCAATACTTCTTGTACTAGTTCTTTTATGATGAAGACTACTGAATTCAGATGGGATTTATTGGAAAGAATTAAACGCAACTCTGAAGATTGGGATCTCGACGAAGGTAAGGAGTCAGGTATGACACCTAAGTTTGATTGTGTTAAATCTTTTATGGATACCGATGTTTTCCGTGAATTTAGCACTAAATATGGACTTTACTCTGAGATAGTAGCTTCTTTCTGTGAATCATTTGCTACTCATGTTGACCTCCCTAAGGAGAAGTGGTTTAAATATAATCCTCCCATTGAAGTAAAAGTAGTTCACCTATTAAAGTTGAAGAAAAGACTATTACTTATAATTATCCTATTTTTCCTACTACCTATATTGAGAAACCACCTTTCCCTGTTAGTATAAAGGATCATGCTAAAGCTTCAACTATGGTTCGTAAGAGTAATACTAGAACATCTACACCACCTGAGCAAATTAAAGTTTAACCTAGTATTGCTATGGTTAAAGATCTCTTGGCTGATAATATTGATGGGCATGTTATTTACTTCTGTGATGAAGCTGCTAGAATTGCTAGACCCGATACTAAAATTAAACATAGACTTGTTGTAGGCATGCCTGTTATTTCTGTTAAAATAGGAGATCATTGTTATCATGGCTTATGTGATATGGGTGCTAGTGCTAGTGCTAGTGCAATACCTCATTCCTCATACAAAGAAATTATGCATGATATTGCACCTACTGAGATAGAAGAAATCGATGTTACAATTAAGCTTGCCAATAGAGATACTATTTCACCAGTTAGGATTGTTAGAGATGTTGAAGTCTTGTGTTGGAAAGTTAAATATCCTACTGATTTTCTTGTTCTTGGTTCCCCACAAGATAGCTTTTGTCCCATCATATTTGGTAGACCCGTCTTGAATATTGTTAATGCTAGGATAGACTGCAAAAAGGATGTTGTTACTATTGGTTTGGGGGATATGTCTCATGAGTTTAATTTTGCTAAATTTCGTAGACAACCCCATGATAAAGAATTTCCTAGTAAGGATGAAATTATTGGTCTTGCTTCCATTGCCGTGCCTCCTAATGATCCTTTAGAACAATATTTGCTAGACCATGAAAATGATATGTTTATGAATGAAAGAAGGGAGATAGATGAAGTATTCTTTAAACAGGGACCTATTTTGAAACACAACTTGCCTATTGAAATTCTAGGGGATCCTCCACCACCCAAGGGTTATCCTGTGTTTGAGCTTAAACCACTACCTGATACTCTTAAATATGCTTATCTTGATGAAAAGAAGATATATCCTATTATTATTAGTGCTAACCTTTCAGAGCAGGAAGATGAGAAATTGGTGAAAACATTGAAGAAGCACCGTGCTGCTATTGAATATACTCTTGATGATCTTAAGGGAATTAGTCCCACTCTATGCCAACACAAAATAAAACTGGAGAAAGACGCTAAACCGGTTGTTGATCACCAACGGCGGTTAAATCCTAAGATGAAAGAAGTGGTAAGAAAAGATATACTAAAGCTTCTGGAGGCATGTATAATTTATCCCGTTGCTGATAGTTAGTGGGTAAGTCCTGTCTATTGTGTCCCTAAGAAGGGAGGTATTACTGTCGTTCCCAATGATAAAGATGAATTGACCCCGCAAAGAATTGTTACATGTTATAGGATGGTAATTGATTTCCGCAAATTAAATAAAGCTACTAAAAAGGATCATTACCCTTTGCCTTTTATTGATCAAATGCTAGAAAGAATATCCAAACATACACATTTTTGCTTTCTAGATGGTTACTCTAGTTTCTCTCAAATACTTGTGTCAAAAGAGGATCAAGACAAGACCACTTTTACTTGCCCTTTCGGTACTTTTGCTTATAGACGTATGCCTTTTGGTTTATGTAATGCACCTGCTACCTTTCAAAGATGCATGATGGCTATATTCTCTGACTTTTGTGAAAAGATTGTTGAGATTTTCATGGATGATTTTTCCGTTTATGGATCTTCTTTTGATGATTGCTTGAGCAACCTTGATCGAGTTTTACAGATATGCGAAGAAACTAATCTTGTCTTGAATTGGGAGAAGTGCCACTTTATGGTTAATGAAGGTATTGTCTTGGGGCATAAAATTTCTGAAAGAGGTATTGAAGTTGATAAAGCTAAAGTTGATGCTATTGAAAAGATGCCGTGTCCTAAAGACATTAAAGGTATAAGAAGTTTCCTTGGTCATGCCAGTTTTTATAGGAGGTTTATTAAGGACTTCACTAAAATTTCTAGGCCTCTGACTAATCTCTTACAAAAAGATATTCCTTTTGTTTTCGATGATGATTGTGTAGAAGCATTTGAAATACTTAACAAAGCTTTGATTTCTGCACCTATTTGTTCAGCCACCTGATTGGAATTTACCCTTTGAAATTATGTGTGATCCTAGTGATTATGCCGTAGGTGCTGTTCTAGGACAAAGAGTTGATAAGAAACTAAATGTTATTCAATATGCTAGTAAAACTCTAGACAATGCCCAGAGAAATTATGCTACTACTGAAAAATAATTTTTAGCAGTTGTATTTGCTTGTGATAAGTTTAGACCTTATATCGTTGATTCTAAAGTAACTGTTCACACTGATCATGCTGCTATTAAATATCTTATGGAAAAGAAAGATGCTAAACCTAGACTTATTAGATGGGTTCTCCTACTACACGAATTTGATTTGCATATTATTGATAGAAAGGGAGCTGAGAACCCCGTTGTAGACAACTTGTCTAGGTTAGAGAATGTTCTTGATGACCCACTACCTATTGATGATAGCTTTCCTGATGAACAATTAGCTATCATAAATGCTTCTCGTACTGCTCCATGGTATGCTGATTATGCTAATTACATTATTGCTAAATTTATACCACCTAGTTTCACATACCAGCAAAACAAAAAGTTTTTCTATGATTTAAGACATTACTTCTGGGATGACCCACACCTTTATAAAGGAGTAGATTGTGTCATTAGACGTTGTGTACCTGAGCATGAACAGGAACAGATCCTATGCAAGTGTCACTCCAAGGCTTATGGAGGACACCACGCTGGAGATAGAACTGCGCATAAGGTATTGCAATCCGGTTTTTATTGGCCTACTCTCTTCAAGGATGCCTGTAAGTTTGTCTTGTCTTGCGATGAATGCCAAAGAATTGGTAATATTAGTAGACATCAAGAAATGCCTATGAATTATTCACTTGTTATTGAACCATTTGATGTTTGGGGCTTTGACTATATGGGACCGTTTCCTTCCTCTAATGGGTATACACATATTTTAGTTGTTGTTGATTACGTTACTAAGTGGGTAGAAGCTATTCCAACTAGTAGTGCTGATCATAACACCTCTATTAAGATGATTAAAGAAGTTATTTTTTTGAGGTTTGGAGTCCCTAGATACCTAATGACTGATGGTGGTTCACATTTTATTCATGGTGCTTTTCACAAAATGCTTGCTAAGTATGATGTCAATCATAGAATTGCATCTCCATATCACCCACAGTCTAGTGGCCAAGTAGAACTGAGTAACAAAGAGCTTAAATTGATTTTGCAAAAGACTGTTAATATATCTAGAAAGATTTGGTCCAACAAACTTGATGATGCATTATGGGCTTATAGAACTGCATATAAAAATCCTATGGGTACATCTCCATATAAAATGGTTTATGGGAAAGCATGTCACTTACCTCTCGAACTAGAACATAAGGCATATTGGGCCATTAAAGAGCTCAATTATGATTTCAAACTTGCCCGTGAAAAGAGGTTATTTGACATTAGCTCACTTGATGAATGGAGAACTCAAGCCTACGAGAATGCCAAACTATTTAAAGAAAAAGTTAAAAGATGGCATGACAAAAGGATACAAAAGTGTGAGTTTAATGTAGGTGATTATGTGTTGCTTTTCAACTCTCGTCTAAGATTTTTTGTAGGAAAACTCCTCTCTAAATGGGAAGGTCCTTACGTTATTGAGGAGGTCTATCATTCCGGTGCCATAAAAATTAACAATTTCGAAGGCACAAATCCAAAGGTGGTGAACGGCCTAAGAATCAAACATTATATCTCAGGTAATCGAATAAATGTTGAAATTAATGTTATTGAAACCGTGACCCTGGAGGAATACATAAGGGACACTTTCCAGGACGTTACAGACTCCGAAAAGGAATAGGTATATGGTACGGTAAGCAAACCAACTCCAAAACAGTTCTAATGGCAATTTCTCTCCATTTTGGAATATTTAAGAAAATTGGAAAATAAGAAGTAGTCCCGGAAGGACACAAGGCGTCCACAAGGGTGGAGGGCGCGCCCTACCCCCTGGGCGCGCCCCTGCCTCGTGGGCACCTCGTGTGCTCTCCGCACTCTGTTTTCTTGCACGATACTTCTTTTGGTCGGTAAAAATTCATTATATAATCTCCCGAAGGTTTTGACCACCGTACCACGACAAAATCATCTGCTTTTGTTTCGAGCTGTTTTTCTGATAGATCTAGATCACCATGACGTCTTCAAGCGCTCCCAAGGACAAGTATTTCGAGTAGGTCATCAACCCCTACCCCGCGGAGGTGCTGCAACACCCTCAAACCATTGAGATACGTGAGGGGGTGCTGCACATCCGTGATGTTGAGGGACCAAGGAGGACCGGAAGCGTGGAGACAAGACTCGAAGCAATGGAACAACAAGTTTTCAAGTGCCAAGGGATGGTGGAACGCGGGATCAACGCCAACCACATGATGATCGCGGAGTTCACCAACAACCACAAGCTGGATGCCAAGAACATTAGAGAAACCATCTTCAAGCTTCATGAGAAAATCGAGCACCTCCAAGCCCAGATCTATGACCTGCAAAACCAAAACTGTGAGTATGAATATAGATTCAAGAGGATTTGTTTGGCTGCAGATTTGAGGATCCCGGAGACTCGATCATCCTTCTATGATGGTGGGCCTATGCCTTGGAAGATGGACAACAAGTCTACATCATCAAAAACTCCATCATCACCACCTCTGAAGAAGGAGACATAAACACATGGGTATGGGCACTCCCCTTGGCAACTGCCAAGCTTGGGGGAGGTGCCCCAATATCGTATCACCATCACACTCCTATCTTTACCGTTTTTCTTAGTTTGATCCTTTTGGTAATATCTTGATCTAGTAGAATAAAGTTTTAGAATGATCTAGTTTTGAGTTTTGTGTTAGGATCCCTCTATGTAATTGAGTCCGTGAGCTATATATAATAAAGATTAGTCTTGAGCCAAGGTCTTTGCTATCTTGCTATGATCTTGAGGGAATAAAAGAAAAAGAAAGAATAAAAAGAAATAAAGAGATCATATGGATCTTATGGAGAGTAATGACTTCACATATTAAGAGTATGATGAATAAAAGTTGTTGAGAGTTGGCAAACATAGTTTTGGTCATTGTTGCAATTAATAGGAAGTAATAAATAAAGAGATGTTCTCACATATAAATATACTATCTTGGATGTATTTTATGATTGTGAGAACTCATTAAAATATGACATGCTAAAGAGTTGATGTTGGACAAGGAAGACAACATAATGGGTTATGTTTCCTTATATCCGAAATAAAGTATATTGTCATGGATCATCCAACATGTTGAACTTGCCTTTCCCTCTCATGCTAGCCAAATTCTTTGCACCAAGTAGAGATACTACTTGTGCTTCCAAATATCCTTAAACCTAGTTTTGCCATGAGAGTCCACCATATCTACCTATGGATTGAGAGATCCTTCAAGTAAGTTGGCATGTTGCATGCAATAAAAATTGCTCTCTAAATATGTATGATTTATTAGTGTGGAGAAAATAAGCTTTATACGATCTTGTGATGTGGAAGCAATAAAAGCGACGGACTGCATAATAAAGGTCCATATCACAAGTGGCAATATAAAGTGACGTTCTTTTGCATTAAGATTTCGTGCATCCAACCATAAAAGCACGTGAAAACCTCTGCTTCCCTCAGTGAAGGGCCTATCTTTTACTTTTGTCTTATACTTTTACTAGAGTCATGGTGATCTTCACCTTTCCTTTTTACATTTTATCCTTTGGCAAGCACATTGTGTTGCAAATATACTGATATATATATATATCCAATTGGATATAAGTTAGCATGAACTATTATTGTTGACATTACCCTTGAGGTAAAAGGTTGGGAGGCAACACTATAAGCCCCTATCTTTCTCTGTGTCCGATTAAAACTCCATACCCATAAGTATTGCGTGAGTGTTAGCAATTGTGAAAGACTAAATTATAGTTGAGTATGTGGACTTGCTGAAAAGCTCATATATTGACTCTTTCCGATGTCGTGATAAATTGTGATTGCTTCAATGATCGAGAGCATAGTTTGTTAGTCCTCAATGAAGTTTCTGATTCATACTTGACATTGTGGATAGATTATTACTTGAGCATAAGAAATCATATGACAATATATACATATATATATATATATATATATATATATATATATATATGTTGCTTTTATAAGAATGATCATGATGCCCTCATGTCCGTATTTTATTTTATCGACAACTCTATCTCTGAACATGTGGACATATTTTTCGTTATCGGTTTTCGCTTGAGGACAAGCGAGGTCTAAGCTTGGAGGAGTTGATACGTCCATTTTGCATCATGCTTTTATATCGATATTTATTGCATTATGGGCTGTTATTACATGTTATGTCACAATACTTATGCCTATTCTCCCTTATTTTACAAGGTTTACACGAAGAGGGAGAATGCCATCAGCTGGAATTCTGGGCTGGAAAAGGAGCAAATATTAGAGACCTATTCTGCACAACTCCAAAAGTCCAGAAACTCCACGGAAGTTATTTTTGAAATTAATAAAAAATACTGAGCAAAGAAAATACCATAGGGGGGCCACCCACCATCCACGAGGGTGGGGGGCGCGCCCCTGCCTCGTGGGCCCCCTGGCAGGCCTCAGGTGCCCATCTTCTGCTATATGAAGTCTTTTACACTAGAAAAAATCATAAGCAATCTTTCGGGATGAAACACCGCCGCCACGAGGCAGAACCTTGGCGGAACCAATCTAGGGCTCCGGCGGAGCTGTTTTGCCGGGGAAACATACCTCCGGGAGGGGGAAATCATCACCATCGTCATCACCATCGATCCTCTCAATGGTAGGGGGTCAATCTCCATCAACATCTTCACCAACACCATCTCCTCTCAAGCCCTAGTTCATCTCTTGTATCCGATCTTTGTCTCAGAGCCTCAAATTCATACCTGTGGGTTACTAGTAGTGTTGTTTACTCCTTGTAGTTGATGCTAATTGGTTTATTCAGTGGAAGATCATATGTTCAGATCCTATATGCATATTAATACTCCTCTGATTATGAACATGAATATGATTTGTGAGTAGTTACATTTGTTCCTGAGGACATGGGAGAAGTCTTGCTATAAGTAGTCATGTGAATTTGGTATTCGTTCGATATTTTGATGAGATGTATGTTGTCTTTCCTCCAGTGGTGTTATGTGAACGTCGACTACATGACACTTCACCACTATTTGGGCCTAGAGGAAGGCATTGGGAAATAATAAGTATATGAAGGGTTGCTAGAGTGACAGAAGCTTAAACCCTAGTTTATGAGTTGCTTCGTAAGGGGATGATTTGGATCCATATGTTTCATGCTATGGTTAGGTTTACCTTAATACTTCTTTCGTAGTTGCGGATGCTTGCAATAGGGGTTAATCATAAGTGGGATGCTTGTCCAAGAAAGGGCAGTACCCAAGCACCGGTCCACCCACATATCAAATTATCAAAGTAACGAACGTTAATCATATGAGCGTGATGAAAACTAGCTTGACGATAATTCCTATGTGTCCTCGGGAGCGTTTTCCTCCATATAAGAATTTGTCTAGGCTTGTCCTTTGCTACAAAAAGGATTGGGCCACCTTGCTGCACCTTATTTACTTTTGTTACTTGTTACCCGTTACGAATTACCTTATCACAAAACTATCTGTTACCGATAATTTCAGTGCTTGCAGAGAATCCTTACTGAAAACCGCTTGTCATTTCCTTCTGCTCCTTGTTGGGTTCGACACTCTTACTTATTGAAAGGACTACGATAGATCACCTACACTTGTGGGTCATCAGCCGCTGAAGCAGCGGGGGGAGGCCCAGCTGCAGCACATGCTCAGCAGACCAACCTGGTGGAACAGACTGCTAAGCAGTCTGATGCTTTGGAATCTCCTGCTAAGTAGTCTGTAGGTCCAAAACCGAGTGCTCATCAGTCCCTCGGTCCGCAGTCGCGTGATAAACATACCAATGTGCCAGCACTTCCTGCTGAGCAAACCGACGCGTTGGCACGGCCTCCTCAACACACCGACAAGTTGGCACCACCTGCATAGAAACGCGATATAGCTTCAATGCATGGTCAGCAGTCTGATGCCTCTGCTCCTACAACCCAGCAGTCCGTCACGGTAGCATCGCCACCTCAGCGGCCCCGCATAGATAAACCATCTGCTAAGCAGTCCGCCGAAGCTTCACCGTTTGCTCGGGAGTCTACCTTTCACCCAACCAAACATTCTGCGAGAAATGCCTCAAGTACCAAGAAGGAAGCGGCTAAAAAGGATGCACCCGCGAGGAAGCACGGTGGGAGAGCGAAGAGGAAAGAGAGCGATTGCCTCTTACTTAAAGCACTCATTGCCCAGAACCAAATTAACAGTCGAATCGGGGAGTAATATTATTTCTCATGGCATGGATGATGAATAAGTAGATTTGTTGCTTGCTAAAAGTAAAGCAGGCGTACTTGAAGCACACAGTTATGTCCATGGCCAGCCATTTCTTGTTGGCGAATACTTTGATGAGTGCAGCTCCAGTTGCCGCGAGTTACACGAATATTGCATGGATCAAAAGTCAGCAGGTCTTCATGGTTTGCTAGTCCACTACAACAGAGATAATTTCCGACACGATGCTGGTTCCATCAATGTGAGTTTCGAGGACTTACATCTCTTCTTTAACTTCAACGAGCTCGATGCCACTCTTGTTAGATGCCTGATTTCGTAAGTACTTAACAAACTCTGATCAACTTCTATATACAAGGCTGTAAATGATAAACAACTAACTGCATTTTATTCCTCTTAGGGGATTGAACATGCAGAGAAGAAAAAGGGAGAGTGTGTATTTCATAGATCATGCATTAGAAAATGGCACAACATTAGATATTAGGACCTACGGGACTGGGCCATTAACACGGCCGTCCGTCTCTTCGAAAACATGTCCCATGCAGAATCATTTCTCTGGCCATATCATGAACAGTAAGTCAAGTAAACAACCACGCATACACTTATTGTCTTTTAGATTTCGACATAATTCGTAAGTTCATGGCTTTCTTAATATGTAGCGATCACTGGATATTGGTATTCATTGTTCCAAACAAGAACACAATTTACTACATGGATTCTCTCAGAGAGTCAACAAACGCTCAGGATCTGATGCATCTTCAGCAATTCATGGATAGGTATTGAATTCTATGATGTTGAAATTAATTTGCATTCATATCTGGTTCAATAATTGATGTTGTCAAAATTCATCTTCATTTGCAGTGTGCTCGCATTGTGGAAAACGAAACCAGGGAACCATTTCAAGAGGGAACTACCTCTGCAGCACGAGATCGTTTCTCCGGTAACACATCAAAATCCGTTATTTTCGGAAAAATTATCCAATAGTCTGCAAATACCTTTTCTTACCTTAGTCAAATGTTCAAGCTTCTAAATAAACCTGTTTCTATTTTTGTCCAAAGAAAAAATAATACATCTAACATCGGTTAGGTTGTTCCTAACAGGACAAATACATGACTAATTTTGTACAAAAAAATTCAGTGTCCTCGGCAACAAGCAGGGACCAACCTTTGTGGATACTATGTTTACAGTCACATGATCTCCATCTGCAAATCTGCTGATAGTTGTGACGATCCTCGCGAATTAGTACCAGTAAGTCTATCTTAATTAATATCTTCTACTCCACTCATATGGCACATTCTGATATTAAAAATATTGCAGCTCATTTTAGAACCGAAAACCCCTCAACCGCTCCCGGCTGGTGAATTGATGATGGTTCGGAGATTTATCAGCGACTTCTTCCTAAATCACTACATAAATCCCACTGGTGATAATGAAGATTTCAACATGCCTTCTCCTGAAACATTGAGTAACAGTTAGCCGCTAAACATATATGCATGGATCCATTGTTTTCCATCTGACGACGTCTTCGTATTTCGTACACTATGATTAATTATGTAATGCATATATGTGTGGACAAATCATTGGAATTTAGCTACCATATGTTCAATTGCAATTGTTGCGCAATCTGATGAATGTTCTTCCTGTGGACACTATTTGTTCAATTGAATATTGTGGCGAATTTGCTTTTTGCATGCCGATTCAAAATGGGATATTTTTGTTTTAACCTGGCAATTGGTCCGCACACGGTTTAACTAAATGAGTGTGTGCGATCCACATCGGAAAGCATACATCAATCGTAGCGGAACCACCGGTGATACGCAGCAGATCGCAAACGATTTGCAGCTCTACTACGTGTGCGTAGGGTCCCCGAAACCATTTGTGATATCATGGCATCGCACACGAGAGCTGGAGTAAACCGTGCCCAATGTAAAATACAATCCCGGTCGTAATTTTTTTAGGAAACATGTGGGATCCCAAATGAAAAGCACATATCACTCTTGCCACAACCGTCGGTGATACACAGCAAATCACAAACGGTCTGCAACATTTGTATGTGTGCGAAGGTGCTCCTGAACCATTTGTGATAGAACATTATCGCACACGGTAATTGTTGGAAAACGTGTGCGATGGAATCTTGCATGGCAGACGGGTTCCGCAGAAAACACGTGTGCGATGGGGCACATATCACACGCAGTTCATATGTTGGCCCGTGTGCCTTACATACTGTTTCCCAAACGGTTCATTACGACACACTGTTTGGTTTGACTTTGTCATTAGAAATGTTAATCACCGATCCCACACATGCGAAAGAATTTAGTGTGTGCTGCATCGCACACGATTACACTTTGCAAGGCCTCTGGATCATGGCTCCATATCCTCGACGGTTTCTGTGTCGTGTGGGAAGGACCCCCCACTAGTGCAGAACCGGGAAATAGCACCGGTTCGTAAGGCCCTTTAGTGCCGGTTCCATAACCGGCACTAAAGTGTGGGAACTAAAGGCCCCCCCCCCTTTAGTACCGGTTCAGCACGAACCGGTGCTAAAGGGAAACCACGTGGCATGAGCCAGCTCCAGGGGCCTGGAGCCCTTTAGTACCAGTTGGTAAGACCAACCAGTACTATAAGGTTTGGTTTTTTTTTTAGTTTTATGATTTCTTTTTCATTTAATTTTGTGTTTCCATTTTAATTCTTTTTCGTTTGCTGGTATTTTATGATACTACACATTGTACACGTTATGCATATATATATATATATATACATATATACCAATCATGCATATATATATCATCAATGTCTCACAAACCATCATATTAATTAATTCACACATACACACATGTATAGCTATATACAATTTCTCCTACATATGCATGTTGCCTTCGGAGCCAGTGGCATTAGCCTAATTGGTGCCTTCGGAGCACGATGACAGTTGGAAGTGGTTTTCATGGGGGCGGTAGCGGGTAATAGTATTCTCCCTTCGGATTTATGACCTGGTCGAGCAAAAATCCCGCTATTTCCTCTTGAAGTGCTTCTACGCGCTCCGTTTCTAGGAGCTTCGCCCGCACCTCTCTGAACTGTTAAGAAGGAGATCAATATGCATGTGTATTAGTTGTGTGACTAGATATCGATAATGGTGTAAAAATTGTGAATAGTGTTTTGACAAGCGTACCCATTCCTATCTTTGAGATCTGCTCCTTTCGGACGCCACCATGCGAATGTTCTCGCAAACGCAGAATGCACACAGATCAGTCCCCTGCGCCTTCTTCGGGGCCTTTACAAGAATGGAATTTGATCAGATAATAATTAATCAAGCATGATAGTCAAAGAGATGGCAGCTAGCTAGCTAGCTAGTACTACTTAATTACTTACCTTGGGTCTTCCCCATTTAAGCTTTTCTTTCCATTCGCCTTCCGTGACGCTGATGAACCTTGCCCAAGCCCTGCCCGCCGACAAAGAAAATGAATAAAGGGGTTATTAAATAGTTCATATCATGAAATGACGAACTAAATAGGCCGAGATATATAGTTAATAATGATTGAAATTACCTGTTGACTATCCCAAACAAGATGTTATAGTCAGTTTTTTCTTTGAGTAGTGAGTCCAGTATTTCAACTGTTCCGGCGTCAACTTTAATGATACACCAGACCCAGTGAAATCTGCATGCACACACGTTTGCATGTCTTAATTAAGCGGGCATATGTAAGAAAAAACATGTAGCTAGCTAGTAGGCAAAAACAGAGAATTTGTAGTACAAGACAGTGTGACTCACTAGAAGTTGTAAGGAAGTAGTATATCTTCATTGTATTTGAGGCGCTTCAAGAACTCTAGCATGCTGTCCTCTACGGCCTTTTTGATGACGTGCATCTATTTTCCATGTGTATTCATTAACGGTGTTTGGGTCAATGAACCCAATGCCATAGCGTCCACCTTTTCTCATTTCATACATCTTCATCCTGCATATAATACCACAGAAAAGAATATAGTGAGGATAATTACAGGTAATGATTGATCAAAAGGATCACTACAGCTAGCTTGAGACTTAAATTACAGAAAGAAATCACTTACAGATAATAGCAACTGACGATAAATTTGTCGAGTGCGTCTTGATTGTATAACTGAAACAGTTCAGAATACTCAACGGACACAGCTTTCTCATGGTAGTAATGCCCCTCCTTGACATTCACCATGAGGAACAATCGATCGGAAATCTTGGTAATGTTCATGTACCATTGATGCAATTCATACATTCTCGTTGGGAGGTTCTTGACCTTGTCTGGCTCGACCAAAGGTTGGCCCCGGACATATTTCCGTTTTATTTCATCCTCTCTAAGCACAGGCATGGGCTCGATCTCGAGGAGTTGTCCAACAGTGATTTTGAGAACTTCAGCCTACATTATATGGTCCTCTGTTATTACCACATTGCCCACCTCAGGAACGTAAACTGTTTGCCCACAATAATATTTGGCGCGCGTACTGTCACGTGTTGTTGGCACAACAAGCGAGGGGATCGATTGCGCCGCCTGTTCTCCCAGCTGGGGAATGGTTTTCCCGCATTTTTTGACAGCTGCTTCTTGTTTGCTCGATCCCGAGCTCGCCTCCTTACGTAGACGTGCTCGATTTAACTTCCTGATGTGGCGCTCATAGTCTATGTCAACAGGCTTGGGAGCTAGTGGTTGAGCCATACGAATGAAGTGGTCAATCGTTTCCTCAGGCACTTTCTCCCTTGGCGGCATTGGCGGTTTCGGTGCAAAATGGGCTTCCACCTCGGACTTCGATATGGCTGCGATTTCCTCCTCGGACCTGTCATAAGCCCTCTGCGGAAGAGGCGTGAGGCTTGGACCTTATTTATATCGCTTGCCTCCGCCTGTACTTCCTGTACTACCTCGACTCGTACCGCTACGCACCATAGCTGCGGGGTGTCTCTTCTGCGATTGCTGAGGCGGTCGAGACGGCTGACGGGGCTGAGTTGGACGAGGAGGAGTGGCCGCCTGAAGCTGTGTCGGACTTGGAGGAGGAGTGGCCTAAGGTTGTGCCGGACTTGGAGGAGGAGTGGACGTCTGACGCTGTGGCGGACTTGGAGGAGGAGGAGTGGCCTGACACTTTGCCGGACTTGGAGGAGGAGTGGCCTGACACTTTGCCGGACTTGGTGGACTTGCAGGAGCGGGAGACTGCTGACTCGGTGGTGGACTTCGATGAGGAGTCGGGTGACGCGGTGTCGGTGGCCTTCGAAAGATGATGCAATCCTTTTTCCATAGGATGATACGATGGTTGGCGTCTCCGAGAAAGCGCTCGTCGTCACCTCCAGGAATGTCAAGCTCTAGCTTCGAATATGGGTCCACCACCTCATCAACCAAGACACGAGCATAGCCCGCTGGAATCGGGTTGCAATGGAAGGTTGCCTCGGGGGGATTTGTAAAAGCAACGGCATCCGCCACCTTCATGGATATGTTCTTCATTTTGACGTGTAGCTCGCAGCTAGTGTTCTCCGTGATGTCATCCATGGAGTATCTACCCAGCATTGCGTCGTCCGGGGCGGAATCCACGCTGCTTCTCGGCATGGATGGGGCGGTGCTATCCAATGCTGGATCATTCGCTAGCTGCTGCAGCTGCTGAGACCCCCTTTGCTGGGTAAGTGAGTCGATCTGCTCCTGCTGCCGCTGGAATTTGACTACCAATTCCGCTTGACTTGCTTCTAGGCCTTGAAGGCGTTCATAGTCCCGCTTCCTCTGCTCCTCCTCCATCTTCCTCTTCTTCTCCTCCGCAATCTTCTTTCTCGCACGGGTTCTGTAGTCGTTGTTCCAGTCTGAAAACCCCTCATACCACGGAATAGCGCCCTTGCCTCATGTTCTTCCCGGGTGTTCAGGATTTCCCAGGGCACGCGTAAGCTCGTCGTTCTCTCTGTTGGGCTGGAACACCCCCGATCGTGCCTCTTCTATTGCAACAAGTATCACATCGTCGGCTCCCTTCAGACTTGCCTTCGTCGAAACATTGCCTGTCTTCGGGTCCAACTCCCCCCATGCGCATAGAACCAAGTCCTGCACCTGGGGGGCCAGCTCTTAGTAACCGGAATGACACCTGCATCCTCCATCTCTTTCTCAGACTTATCCCACTTAGGCATTGCCACCGCATAGCCACCTGGCCCCAGCTTATGGAACTTATCCTTTTTTCGGCATTCTTCTTGTTTATTCTCGACCGTTCCTTAGCTAATTCCGAATCCTTGAATTTCATGAAATCGTCCCAATGAGCACGTTGGTTCTCTAGTGTTCCCTCGAATACTGGAGTCTTCCTTCCTCCCTGGACGTACTTGTCCCATTCACGATTCTTGTGGTTCTTGAATGCAACCGCCATCTTCCTAAGAGCAGCGTCCTTGACTTTCTGCACATCTGCTTCTGTGAAATGATCTGGTAGGGTGAAATGTTTCATGAGAGTATCCCAAAGCAGATTTTTTTGATTCTTGTCGACAAAAGTAACATCTGGACGTGGAGCAGCGTCCTCTTTGCCTTTTTTTCTTTTGTCTTTTGCTGGCTCTCTCCATTCTTGAAGGGAGATCGGGAGTTGGTCCTTCACAAGAACTCCGCACTGACGAATGAACTTGTCCGCAATCTTCTTAGGCGCTAATGGTTCGCCATTAGGTCTGACTGCCTCAATATTGTACTTTACGCCCTCCTTCAACTTTTTGTTCAGGCCTCGTTTCGTCCTTTTGCCTGAAGATTTGCTCGATCCGGATGGCTGAAAGAACAAAGATCGATTCGTTAATATATCTTCAAGTCATTTAAAACATGTGATGATCACCAGATACCTGCTTATATAAATATATATACCTTGCCGGTCTTTGTTGTTTCAGGATCAACATGTTCTTCGTCATCGTCATAATCGTAGTTCATGACTTCATCAATTCGGTTGTCGCGATCGAATATCATATCACCCTCTCCGGTGTTGTTTAGAAATTCGGAGCCGTCATAATCTTCTTCATTCTGATTATCATCTGGCCCGCGTATCATATCGAACATGGTTTGTTCTCCCTCTCTGTCGGTATTGTCTGCCATAGCTTTTATTTAACTAATTCAAAAAAAATATAAAACAATTTAGTATTCAAATTACATCGTCTCGAATAATAGATATAATCTCGAATACTTCGTCTAGAATAATATATATAATCTCGAATACATCGTCTCGAATAATATATAATATTGAATAGTACATCACTGGCTAGCTAATTAAAGATCGAATACTACAGAAGAGTCTAGGACACTCGCGGTTCCTGCGGCGCGGGCGGTGGACACCCAAAGAGAAGGAACCCTCACAGGATCATAGCTGAACTGAGATCCCCAAAGATACTGCCAGGTATTGGAGAACCTGCCGCCCTCTAACGCAACCATGTAGCGATGGACGTGCTCGTCCTCCTCGCTGACACGGCGACGTACCACCTCCGGCGGGGCCGGGTCCCTCCGCACCGAAACTGGCCCACGCGAACGCCACCAAATGAGATCAGGGTCGACGACGGGACCCGGGGCCGGGTGCCTCATCAAGCGGCGCGCCCCTCCAGGCAGCACCTCCCAGTGCCAGCCCGGCGGAGCCCAGTCCCGGACATGGGTCGGCTGGACGTCGTCGCGGACGGGTCGACGGCGAGGATGCGGGTCGGGCATCGTCGAGAACAAATACTAGCTATATGCCCGCAAAAAGTAATATTTTTTTAATGATTGGATTTTGATAACTAAAATTTCTAACATTTCTACTATTTCAAAAATCTATATACTATTTCATACTAATTAGGCATCTAACACTAAAAACAGAAAACACAACTTCTATACATCCATTAAAAAACTGAAAAACAACATTATAAAAAAATTTCCATACTAATTAAACACTAATTATATACTAATAATAATAATCTAAATTATATACTAATTAAACATAAAAAATTTCCATACTAATTAAACACTAATTTCAATATAAAAAATTTTGATAACTAAAACAATAATAATCTAAATAATCTAAACTAATTAAACATACAAAATACGTATATACTAATATATACATGCATTAATTCATACATATGTGTGTGTGTGTTCCATATAAAATTTTTTGATAACTAAAACAACAATAATCTAAATAATCTAAATTATATACTAATTCATGCTTGTGTGTGTGTGTGTGTGTGTTTTGACAACTAAAACACTAATAATCTAAATAATCTAAATTATATAGTAATTCATGCGCTTGTGTGTGTGTGTGTGCTCGGGGCCGGGAGGGGCGGCGCCCATGGTGGCCGCCGGGGGCGAGGGAGAGAGGTTAGAGGGGGAGAGCTCAAAGCGGGGCGACGGCGACGGCGAGGCGAC
>NC_041391.1:467769368-467824761 GCF_002162155.2 Triticum dicoccoides | reverse complement strand
CGGGGTCGGCGATGAGGGGCGGGGGCGGCGACGTCGACGGGGACGGTGTCGATCGGGGCAGGGCGGCGCGACGGAGAGGGAGAGGAAACAGAGGGAAGAAACAGAGGGAAACTGAAATTTTTTAAGTGTTGTATATATAGGATGGACCTTTAGTACCGGTTGGAGCCACCAACCGGTACTAAAGATCTGTTTTGGCCAGGCCAAGCGGCGGGAAGCGACCCCTTTTAGTACCGGGTGGTGGCACAAACCGGTACTAAAGGCCCCCCCTTTAGTACCGGTTTGTGCCACGACCCGGTACTAAAGGGGGTGCGCTGGCGCAGGTGCGGTGCGGCAAGTTTAGTCCCACCTCGCTAGCCGAGGGGTGACCGCACTGGTTTATAAACCCCCGTGCGGTCGCTCTCTCGAGCTCCTCTCCAAAGCAGGCTTACTGGGCCTACGTGTTCTTTGCAGCCCTGTGGGCCCACTTGGCCTTTGCAGGCCTGCATCCTGGCCCAACGACAGGTTGGGTTTCTAGTCGTATGTAGGCCGCTCTGGCCTAGTAGGCGGGCTTTTTTTATTTTATTTTTTGCTTTATTTATTTTTGTGTTGTTTTTTTATGTATTTAGAGTTTCTTTGTGAACATTTTTGTTTTAGGTACAAAAAATTACAAACTTTCTGTTAGTGCCCGTAGTTTTCAAATTTGAATAGTTTAAATTTTGAATTATTTGAAATTAGTGTGAATCACTAGTTTGTGAATAATTTAACTTTAAAAATCAGTAAAGGCATGAAAGAATTTGTTTGCACATAAAATTTCTTCGCGTTTCAAATGCCAAAACACATAACTACCCTAACTATTACAGAGATTCCCCTCTCGGTGCGAAACACAGAAGAAAGTGATGATAGCTAGTGAAGCCGATCACATCCCAGATCTTTGGGTGTGAAACTTTTTCTTCGCGTGTGTCCCTTTGCGCCGTAACCATGGAAAATCTTCATCATTTAACGGGATGCTCGGGTCAATATTCACTGTGAATGGACCAATTTCATCAAACTTTTCATAATCTTCTTACTTGTCTGTCTTGTCATCCACTCCCACGATGTTTCTCTTCCCAGAAAGAACTATGTGCTGCTTTGGCTCATCGTACGATGCATTCGCTTCCTTATCTTTTCTTTTTCTTGGCTTGGTAGACATGTCCTTCACATAGAAAACCTGTGCCACATCATTGGCTAGGACGAATGGTTCGTCTGCATACACCAACTCGAAACTGACAAGACATTGCACCAAATCATTCTATAACCTTGGTATGATTTCTGGATCGATTACCTTCTGAGAGAATGCATTGAGAAATGCACATAGCTTCACAATGGCTAATCGAACGTTTTCTGGTAGAAGCCCCCTCAATGCAACCAGAAGCAGTTGCGTCATAATCACGTGGCAGTCATGAGACTTTAGGTTCTGGAACTTTTTCTCTGCCATGTTTATTATTCCCTTTATATTCGACGAGAAGCCAGACGGTACCTTAATACTGAGCAGGCATTCAAAGAAGATTTCCTTCTCTTCTTTGGTAAGAGCGTAGCTTGCATGACCCTGATGTATGCCGTCTTCTCCGTGCATACGTTGCTGGTCCTCCCGTGCCTCAGGTGTATCTTTTGTCTTCCCATACACGCCCAAGAAGCCAAGCAGGGTCACGCAAAGATTCTTCGTCACGTGCATCACGTCGATTGCGGAGTGGACCTCTAGGTCTTTCCAATATGGCAGGTCCCAAAATATAGATTTCTTCTTCCACATGGGTGTGCATCCGTCGGCGTCCTTTGGAACAGGTTGTCCGCCAGGACCCTTTCCAAATATCACCTTCAAATCCTTGACCATATCATGTACATCAGCACCAGTACGGTGGCGAGGCTTCGTCCGGTGATCCACCTCACCTTTGAAATGCTTGCCTTTCTTTCTTACGGGATGCCTGCTCGAAAGAAATCGACGATGTCCCAGGTACACATTCTTCTTACAACTATTCAAATATATACTGTCGGTATCATCCAAACAGTGCGTGCATCCACGGTATCCCTTGTTTGTCTGTCCTGAAAGGTTACTGAGAGCAGGCCAATCATTGATGGTCACGAACAGCAACGCCTTTAGGTCAAATTCTTCCCCCATGTGCTCATCCCACGCACGTACACCTGTTCCATTCCACAGTTGTAAGAGTTCTTCAACTAATGGCCTGAGGTACACATCAATGTTGTTGTCGGGTTGCTTAGGGCCTTGGATGAGCACTGGCATCATAATGAACTTCCGCTTCATGCACAACCAAGGAGGAAGGTTATACAAACATAGAGTCACAGGCCAGGTGCTATGGTTGCTGCTCTGCTCCCCAAAAGGATTAATGCCATCTGTGCTTAGACCAAACCATACGCTCCTTGCGTCATCTGCAAACTCCTTCCCGTACTTTCTTTCGATTTTTCTCCACCGCGACCCGTCAGCTGGTACTCTCAACTTTCTGTCTTTCTTACGTTCTTCTCTGTGCCATCGCATCGCCTTGGCATGCTCTTTGTTTTGGAACAAACGTTTCAACCGTGGTATTATAGGAGAATACCACATCACCTTGGCAGGAATCTTCTTCCTGGGGCGCTCTCCCTCGACATCACCATGCTCATCGCGGCTGATCTTATAGCGCAATGCACCACATACCGGGCAAGCATTCAAATCCTCGTACTCACTGCGGTATAGGATGCAATCATTAGGGCATGCATGTATCTTCTGCACCTCTAACCCTAGAGGGCAGACAACCTTCTTTGCTTCGTACGTACTCTCCGGCAATTCGTTGTCCTTTGGAAGCATATCCTTTATCATTACCAGCAACTTTCCAAATCCCTTGTCAGATACACCATTCTCTGCCTTTCATTGTAGCAATTCCAGTGTGGTGCCCAACTTTTTCTTGTCACCTACGCAATTCGGGTACAACAATTTTTTGTGATCCTCTAACATGCGCTGCAACTTCTTCTTCTCCAAATCACTTGCGCAGTTTCTCTTTGCATCGGCAATGGCCCGACCTAGATCATCAACGGGCTCATCTGATGCCTCTTCTTCAGCTTCTTCCCGCATTACCGGCTCAGCTTCTTCCCCCATTGTTGTATCATCGTATTCAGGGAACCCATGGCCAGGATAGCTGTCGTCGTCCTCTTCTTCTTCATTGTCTTCCATCATAACCCCTCTTTCTCCGTGCTTGGTCCAAACATTATAGTGGGGCATGAAACCGGACTCAAACAGGTGGACATGAATGGTTCTTGACGTAGAGTAATTGCGACCATTCTTACAGCCAGCACATGGACAAGGCATAAAACCATCCACCCGCTTGTTTGCCTCAGCCGCAAGCAGAAAAGTATGCACGCCCTCAACGAACTGGGGAGAGCATCGGTCATCGTACATCCATTGCCGGCTCATCTTCATTACACAACACTGAATAGACCAAATTAATACAAGTTCATACATAAAGTTCATACAACACTTAAATGCAACAAACAAATAACTCTCTAGCTAAAGCATTTAAATGCAACAACAAATGCGATCAAGATCGCAACTAAGGTAACAATTGATCCAACAACATAATGATACCAAGCCTCACTATCGATGGCATATTTTCTAATCTTTCTAACCTTCAAGCGCATTTTCTCCATCTTGATCTTGTGATCATCGACGACATCGGCAACAAGCAACTCCAATTCCATCTTCTCCCCCTCAATTCTTTTCAATTTTTCTTTCAAGTACTCATTTTCTCTTTCAACTAAATTTAACCTCTCGACAATAGGGTCGGTTGGAATTTCCGGTTCACATACCTCCTAGATAAAAATATCTATGTCAACTTGATGGGCATAATTTGTCATAAACACGAAATGCAACAAATTGTTTTAAAAGAGAATATACCACATCCGAATCATAACAAGGACGAGGGCCGACGGGGACGGATATCAAAACCATGGCACTATGTATAACAAACAACGTACGGGTAAGATAATTATTATACGAGTAACTATATATCCAAATCACACAAACATCAATTTTTTATATAAAATTTCATGAACAAGAGGCTCACCACAAGGTGGTGTCGGCGACGGGACGGCGCGGGCGATCGACGGTGGTTACGACGAAGATTTAGAAGGCACTAAGTAAACCACACCTACATATGCAAACTAAGTGTTATTTTAACCTCAAATTGCATATAAATCAAATACTAGCACATATATATATTTCCTCCCAAATTACTAAACTCACAAATTAATAACTATATAAAGCATTGCAAGAGCTAATCTAGCAATGAGAGATGAAAGGACAAAGTTGCTAACCTTTGTGATCATTTGAATGGATGGGGGCCTTCAAATCTTGACAAATTTTGGGCAAAATGTGTGATGAGCTCGAGAGGAAGAGGGGAAGAACAGAGAGGAGAGGGGAAAGGGGAAGAACAGAGCGAGCTCGGGTGGACGAAGGGTTTATGTAGGACGACCTTTAGTACCGGTTCGTGCCAAGAACCGGTACTAAAGGTGCTGGAGGGGGGCCAGACTGACAACATCCTGCCACCACTCTCATTAGTACCGGTTCGTGGCACGAACCGGTGCTAAAGGTTAGCCATGAACCGGTACTAATGAGAGCGGCCCGGTTAGCCGTTGGAACCGGCACTAATGTATACATTTGTGCAGGCTCAAATACAAACCGGCACTAATGTACTTCACGTTTGACACTTTTTCTACTAGTGCCCTATCGCTCACACTCACTTGGCGACGGTTCCAAATGCTGTCGCGGAAAGTGGTTACAACCCGTGTGTATAGCACCGATACGTTGGAGACATATCAGGGGCCAGCCAGGGATGCGTGTCAATCGCTGGACACGGCTTGCGTCTCGCTATTATCATCCGGTTTAAAGCAAATCTTTTCCTAAAAAAATCAATAGTTTGGTGAACTAACCATAACTTAGATGATTAGGTTCCTTATGGTGGAACCAACACACCTGTGTTCAAGTACTAAACTTGGGATGGATGCTCTCAATGGGTCAAAGACTGGACGGTCGGGTACTTCTTCACCAGCGCAACACAAAGGCAGGTTGGCATTATGCGGTATTGTGGCTCCAAACAAAGCAAAGATCCAACACATGGAGGCTCCTTCGGAATGGCCTTGCAATAGGGGCTGAACCTGCATCGGAGGCGGATTAAAGGCGAGGTATTTTTGTGCAGCGTGTGGAAGAGAGGAATCCATTTTTTTTGAATGTTGGTAGTATCGCCTACCAAATTCATTGATTAGAGAGAGGAACGGTCGAGCTACAAGCGTACACAAGATGAGTAGATGGCGAGTGAGCTCGACCAAAAAGCAGAAAGCAAAAGCAAGGAAAAAAAGAAACAGAGTTTCACAGGAAGAAAGAAATTAGCCCGGGTCAAAAGGAATGCCCGCTCCTGCCATGTTCCAAAGCCGTATCTCCTCTCTGACTTTCTCTATGAAGCGCTCCCTGTCCAGGTATTCTTGTTGAAAAATACGTCTGTTCCTTTCTCGCCATATCTCCCATGCCGTAAGTTAAATGATGGACAAGGTCCCCTTCTTTCTGTCTTCTCGTGCCTTGCCATGGCAAGCTACCAGCCATGCTTTGATGGAGACCAAGCTGTCCCATGATGCCGGTAGTAACGCCAGACTGTGTGTGAGTTGTGCAATCTTCTCCCAGGCATATCTGGACCAGGGACACTCCAGTAGCAGGTGTGTTGGGGTTTCAAGATTCCTTTCGCAGAGAGGGCAAAAATAGTTGTTCTCCCATCCCCGACGCAGCAGTGCATCCGCGGTTAATATTTTGCCTAGCACGGCCGTCCAAAGGAAGAAACGACATTTACCAGGGGCCCATCCTTTCCAGATTAGGTTGTGTCCATCCGTTGTCACCGATCCTTCGAATTGAAGCAGATAGGCGGACCTAGCTGAATACTCATGATTTGAGTTGAACCTCCAAGCAATCTCATCTGGCTGGTCAGCCAGAAGCACAACCTCGTCCAATTGTCCTGCCAAGTTATAAAGCTCCTGCAGCATATCTTCGGTCAGCACATGTGCAAGGTCAGTGAGCCATGTCTGCCCCTTGAGCGCGTCATGCACCGTTCTGTTTTTCCTTGCCGAAGCTGCAAAAAGTGTCGGTGCACGGATTTTTGGGCACTGTCCGTGTAACCAGCGGTCTTGCCAGAAACGAGCCTTCCGCCCGTCATCGAGTTTGATCTCGGTTGCCATTGCAAACAACATGCGATCTTTTTCGTCACACGGCAGCAGTGACCGTGCCCAAGGTCGCAGCAGCTCCTGCCAGGCCATCCACAACCATCTAAGCCGGAGCGCAGTACCAAATTTCCGTAGGTCCAAAACCCCTAGACCGCCAAGATGTTTGGGACGGCAGATTTGACTCCATCCCACTTGGCACTTGCCGTTGCTGCACGTGCCCTCCCCACTCCATAACCAAGAGCGACACAAATGTATCAGGCGCTTAAGGACCCAAGCAGGCAGTTTGTGCACTGTCATCATGTAAATGGCCAAAGTGGTAAGTCCAGATTTTAGAAGGACAAGGCGTCCACTCTTGGCCATCAGCCCACCCTTCCATGTAGCGGTTTTGTTTCCAAATTTGGTCAGGAACGGATCGAAGTCTGCCTTTGTAAGATTTCTTAGGGAAAGAGGCATTCCCAGGTAGGTTACCGGGAAGGACTTGCATGGGATGCGAAGGGGTGCCAGGACAAGTGTTAGATTAACTGCTGCGCATCTAATTGGCAAGGCCATGCTCTTGTCCGCATTCACTTTGAGACCTGACACTTGGCCAATGCAATGAAGAAGCATGTGGATCATTCGGGCGTCATTTACGTTGGGGTTCATGAACATGGCGACATCATCCGCATAGAAGGAGCAGCGCATCAAAGGATATCGACCAGGCAGCTTGGTGAGCAGGCCACGCGCCATTGCAAGGCTTAGCATCCTTTGTAGCGGGTCCATTGCCAGGATGAACAGGAATGGGGAGAGCGAGTCGCCTTGCCTTAGCCCTTGTCGGTGTTGTATGGCGTCAGTGAGCTGGCTGCTTAGAATCACTCGTGACGTTGATGTCCGGAGCAACATGGCAATCCATTCTCGCGAACGTGCGCCAAAGCCTCGCGCCTCGAGCATGTCCAAGATGTAGGTCCAGGAGAGCGAGTCTAAGGCCTTCGCTATATCCAATTTAAGCAGAATTGAAGGCTGCTTCGCTTTGTGTAGCTTTCTGATCGTGCTTTGTATGTACAGGAAGTTCTCCTGTATGCTCCGTTTTTTTATGAAAGCACTTTGACAATGGTCAACTAGGTTAGCTAGTTTAGGGGCTAGTCTGGTGGCAAGAATCTTGGTGAAGATCTTGATGAGGCTGTGCAATAGCGAGATTGGTCTGAAGTCTTTGAGCGATTCAGCCCCTTGCTTCTTGGGTATAAGGACCAATATGGCAGTGTTTATGCGATTCAAGCCCCGGCTGTCCATGTGATAGAGCTGGTTCAGTGCCCCATGAAGGTCGGCTTTGATTGTATCCCAACACGATTTGAAGAAACCGCCTGAGAAACCATCTGGTCCTGGTGCTTTTTCGGCAGGGATGTCATCAATCGCCCGCTTAATCTCCTCGAAAGAGAAGTCGCCCTCCATGTCAGTGAGGTCTACCTGGTCCAGCTCAAGCTCATCCCAGTTTAGGGCAGCCGATCTTGGATTCTCCGAGCCAAAGATACTTTGAAAGTAGCTGTGCGCGTGTTGGCTCATTTCGTAGGAGGCGTGGATTGGCCCCGAAGGTCCCTGTAGCATGTGGATGGTGTTTCGTTTATGTCGCGCATTAGCTTTCCTTTGGAAGAATTTTGTGTTGGCGTCACCGGCCTTCAACCACAACACTCTGCTCCTTTGCATTAGCTTTATTTTGAGTAGCACCGATAACCCTAGGCTTCTTGATTTGAGACGGCATCGCAACTCCCTCTCCTCGTCATTTAGGGGCCTATAATCCTGGGCGGTGTCCAGTTGTAGGGTGATCTCATTGACCATCAGAAGATGTTTTTGGATGTCACCTATTATTGATTTGCTCCACGCCCTCAAATCCTTGCTTAGGCGATGGAGTTTACAGCTGAGTTTGGTGATTGCCGAGCTATTACGGACAGGTTGGTTCCAAGATTGGGCCATGACCTCCTGGAAGCCTTGGAAGTGCTACCAATAGGCCTCGTAGCGGAATCTTCTGTTTGTCTTTAGGATTGTGTCATTGACTAGCAGCAGCGGGCAGTGGTCCGACACGGAGGAGGCTCTGGGCAGAAGCTTGGCGCCGGGAAATAGTAACTCCCAATCGACATTACAGAAGGCACGGTCTAGTCTGACTAGAGTTGGCGATTCTTGCTCGTTGCTCCAAGTGAAAAGGCGCCCTATAAGCGGGATCTCATGCAGGTTTGAGCTGTTAAGGGTGCGGCGGAATTTATTCATCCATCTACGGTTAATTCTGTCGTTGTTTTTGTCTTGGGGGTCTTTGATTAGGTTGAAATCACCAATCACCAACCATGGTTGGGTCATGGAGTTGTGAATGGCTGCCAGTTCTGCAAGAAAGAACTGCTTCCGAGCGTCATCGTGGGGCCATAGACCGTGGTCAATGCCCATGCTTGCCCGCCTCCAGTTGGGGTGAATATAGCAGTAATTGAGAAGTTTTTGACGGCGATGTTGCTTACAGAGCAGCAATCCGACCGCCAGCAGAGCAGAATTCCCTCCCTCGTTCCATCAGCGTCAAGAGCTGCGTGCTCGTCGAAACGTGACCCGACGATCTCACCTCGGTCCCTTGTGGATGTGGCAGAGAGTTTGGACTCTTGTATGCAAACAATGGAGCAGCAAGAATCTTGAACCAAGGCACGAACCGCTCCACGGCGTGCCCTATCATTCAGGCCTCTCACGTTCCAGTTGATTAATGAAAGTTGTTCATTCATAAGGAAACACTAAGGACATGCAAATTCTAGATGGGATACAGTCAGCCACAACCGGCCAGCAACAGGAAGCCGCGACATTTCGTTCAGTGGCCTTCGAGCCAAGCACACACAGGTTCAGGAGGAAGCTAATCATGGAGAACAGAAAACATGCAAGGAGCGCACAAACACGTGCACTACATCGCCCGGGCGGCGAGCTCGTCCAGGAAGGCCTGGAGCTCGTCATCCGAAAGGCGCAACTGGGCTGGGGAGGTGAGCCCTGCTATCTCGGCTAGCTTCGCCACGTTCTCCGCCACATCGGCGTGCGAAAGAAGTGAAGGTACTGGAGCAGTGTGTCGTCGCTGAACTCCTCCACTTTCCTGTTGAGTCCAAGCTTGACGCTGATCGCCGCCTGCGAGCGCCTTGAGGAGGAGAAGTTGGAGTGCTGGCGGGACAAACGGACGCTCTGCCTGGACTTCTTCATGACCCCTAAAATGCGTTGCTTGATTGGTCTTGACGTTGCCTTCGGAGTCCCCAGGAGCGAGTCAGATAGCAGCGATGCCATCTTGCTGATGAATGCCCGTTGTTCATCGATATGCAGTTCGGCGACTTTGGAGGTGATCGCGGACAGGAGCCCAGGACCGGTCAGGTTGGCCGCTGGAAGGGCCCACCTAGCTCTGGTTTCCTCCACTGAAGGGGCGAGCTCGCTAGGTGGGGTGTGCATTGGGCGTGATAAGGTCTCAGCGGCACCAGGGCCAAAAACCACCTCGGGGCCGGAGGCCCCACTTGGATTCCAATGCATGCCATTGAGCTGGGCCGAGCCCCAGGCGGGCAGCCAGCAAGGATTGCTGTGCAGCGTAGTGGTCGTCTCCCATCCACCTTGCATGGGCGTGTTGTGCCAGTCCCCTTGCATCGTCATGGAGGTGTCAGGCCAACCCCACCCCTCCAAGCTCACTGGTCCTAGGGAGGGAGGCAGAGGAGGCAGGGCATGGGTATTCTGCATGGTCGGGGTGAAGAACGGGGCCATGCTTGCAGCTGTGATGGAGTTGATGTCCTGTGCTGTCGGGTTGAAGTAGGAGGCGATGCCAGCAGCGGTGACGGAGGCAGCGTCCTGCATGGACAGGACCGGCCCAATCATGGGACCAAGAGGACGGGCCTGCTGTTGTATGATCCCAGAATGCAGCGACGGCGACTGGTCCCAGAGCCCAGAGTCCACCGTCGCCAGCGCTCTGGCAGCGAGAGCAGGGGGTGGCAGGGCGGACTCAGCTAGCGGCGCGTCAGCGCTGCGCATGGTGGTCGGGGCGCATGTAACACTTTGGGCGTCACTTGTGGCATCATCCTCTGCCGGCTGGTCGTCTTGCTCCCCAGCCTCATGTATGGACTGCACTGGTGGCCCCTCTGAGGGCGGGGTCACAGGCTCCCGTCGCACCTCCAAGGATGGGGTTATGAGAACCCGTTCGCGCTCCCGTAGAACAGGCCTGAGTGCAGCACATGGTGCAGTTCTGCCCGTCCCGACCGCTGCCACAGGTTGCTGCATCCCCACCGGATCGCCGGCCGACTCGGCAGCCCCGTCCCGGCGCCTGTGCCGGCGTGGCTGGGGGTCGTATGTTGCTGTGTCTCTACATTGCGCCTGGTCACGCATCCCCTTCCAGAATTTCTTGCGACCTTCCTTCCAACCTTGCTGTCCACCGCGCCTGTTGCCGCCTTCATCATGATCTTCGTCGCGGCGGCGGCCGGTGTTGAAAGAGCCAGCCGAGGCCACCTGCCGGCCCCGGCCTTCGCCGTCCTTGATGTCCAAGCGCCAATCCTTGTGCTTGTAGATCCTCGACCATTCTCCAAACACACCTTCAGGAAGTGGCGTGTAGTCCTTCACCTCATCCCGGTGAATGAGCACCGGAAAATGCGTCCCTTCCTTGCCTTGCTCCCTGGGAGTTCCCTCCGGCAGTGATCCTCTCGAACGATGCACGTCCGGCCTGCTAAGCACGGTGAAGTCGGAAGCGCGAGGAATCATGTCTGGATCCCAAGCCCAAATCCATGCGAAAAGCGCGGTGCGGTTGGTCTTGGTCAGGGATTGCCGCTCGATGAGGTCGAGCTCGCAGTCGCGGCCGATGACCTCCTGGACAGAGTTCCAGTCCCACGCGTTGAGAGGGAGACGGTCGATGGCAACGCGATAGTAGAAGCGCCACACCCTGTTTCCGCCAGGAGGGGGGAACCAAGGCCTGAGCTTGAACTGCACGCCGGCAACAACCACCGTCCTGCGCTCGAAGACGAGATCGCGCTGATGGCGCTCTGCCAAGGTGAGGATGAAGTCTTCTGGGAAGCACGGAGCTACGTCGATGTCACGGCAAGAGAAACCGTGCTCGCGCTCGATCGCCCGGACCACCATGTCCGCGGTGATGCCGTCCCACGGCGAGGATGCCGTTAGCATCAAGGCCGTAGTGCGCAGCTTGTAGGCCTCCTCCTCCATCGCTGGTGTGGACACGACGGTGCAGCTGGACGTGGCTGGCCTCCTGTGGGCCTCTCCCGGGATGAACTCCATGCCCGCCCCGGCCATGCCACTGGCAACGGACTGGCGTCGGGCTTCACTGGCCGGCGCGACGGGCGTAGGAGCAGCGGGAGGGGCAGGAGCAGATGGGACGGGGTGGCGGAGGGCTGTAGTGACAGGAGTGGCGGTGGGGGCGGTGAAAATTATTGCGATTTGGAGAGACGAGAGGTGCACTCGCGCTCCAAATGCCCAGTCCGCCTGCAGTTGTAGCAGATCTGAGGGTCTCTGCATTCAAAGAACTTGTGTCTTGGGGAGAGGCATCTGTAGCAGCAATTGCCGAAACGCATCTTGAAGGCCATGGCCGCAGTAAGCGCAGACCGGTCATGGCTCCTCTACTTCCAATCTTTTGGCCGCTGTGGGAGTTGATTCGCCTGGCGCCGAGCCAGGCGCTGCGTACGCCGCGAAGTGGCCACCGTCCAAGGCGCGTCTTCTTGGTCACTGACGCGGGCTGGAGCGGCGGGTGTGGCTGGGGAGCGAATCGCGGGGATCAGGGCCGGCGTGCCTGCCCGCGCCTGCGCACCGGCAGGAGGCTCCTCGGGAGGCGGGCTTGCCCCAGCCACGATGATTGAGTGGAGGCGTGGCCTGGGAGTCGCAGCAATAGCCGCCCAAGAACGGCCATGGAGCTCTGCCGAGGCTGCCTGCGCGCATTGCAACATACCCGGAGAGGAAGAGGAAGTAGATGGGGGGACTTACATGGCAGGCAGCATCTCCCACGGCGGTCAGAGCCACACATGGCAGGATTCGCCCCGAGATTGGATCCACCCATCCCGACAGGGGGCTCCGCTCCACCTCTCGGAGGGCGATGCAGGGGAGGACGCGGCCAGAGACTCCATCAATGAAGGCGGACGGGGCCGCGCCGGCGTTGGGAGGGGTAGGTGCGGTGGTTGTGGTAGGTGGCGCTGGTTCGCGCTGTGGAGCGCGAGAGCGGTGCGAGTTCATTTTTCTCCCCTCATTGTGGATGCTCACACTCCAAACAGTTCTGGAAAGTGCAAACAATCAGGATGCGCCTGTAGTCAGACAATTGTGGATGCTCTACGGCTCTGGAAAGTGCAAACAATCAGGAAAGTGCAAACAATCCCTGGCTGACTGATTGTTTGCAGTCAGACATGCTAGCGCCTAGATGGGGATGCTCACACTCCAAACAGTTCTGGAAAGTGCTACGGCAGGAGAAGGTTGCACCTGTAGTCACCCCGCCAGAGTTAAATGGATCCCACAACACCATATCACAGTGGTTGCAGGAATGATTCGCCGGTGCTAGTGATGCTGAACGCGAGCCAATGGTGCAGGGCCTCTACATTCTATGGCCAGCTAGAAATGAGGCGCGCGACGGAAAGAGAATTGCGGATGCAGAGGTTGTGGCAGAGCGGGTTGATGATCACATGAAGGAGTGGAGAGAGGTGCACCAAAGAATAACTCGGACTGTGGAACCGAAGCTGGTAGAAAGATGGAAGCCACTCGAGGTGGGCTGGGTCAAGGTTAATGCCGATGGAGCTACTTCAAAATTATAGTAAACAGAGGAGGAGGAGTGATATTGCGGGACCATGATGGTGCATATAGGGTCGGGGCGTGCACGTTCCTCCCAAGTACTTCTGACCCCTTTTTTTTGAAGCTAAAATGCCCTACGGCTCTTTATTCATTAGGCGCTAGTATGTCTGACTGCAAACAATCAGTCAGCCACCCAGGGATTGTGTCAAACAAGTTCATAACAACAACAAGTTTTAACGAATGCCTAGCTAGACGGTGTGCCGCCATGTTAGTCTGACGACCCGCAAACCGTAGCCTAAATCCCTGGAAAAAAGTAGACAAGTCCTTCATCTCCAGAATGAGATGAAAACACGTCGACCTCTGAGGTGCCTCCCAGAGTCGTTGGATCTCCTGACAATCCGTCTCCACCACCACTCACTGCAAACCCATGTCACGTGCCATCTGGATCGCGTCTCTGCATGCAAGTAGTTCAACTGATAAAGGATCAGTAATGCCATCATATCGTGCTCCTCCCGCTCTGAGAAACACTCCCTGATGGTCTCGAGCAATGAAGCCCGTCCCACCACATATTTGCCCCGGATCCGTCGCTCCGTCGGTGTTGAGCTTTATCCAACCATCCTCAGGAAGTATTGGCAAGCCGGCGGGCGGTCAAGCTAGCGATACAACAAAACATGGAGAAGATACACCTCGAGCTAGACAACAAAGGGGTGGTGGCGATAATCAGTGATAAGAGAAAGAATCTTTCGGCTGTAGCTCCACTAGTGGAGGATGTTAAGGAGTTACTGCAGACTCGACAAGGGTTTAAGGTGAGTTGGGCTCATAGATCGGTTCATACAACAACGCATAGATTAGCAAAGGAAGGGATTAGCATTCAGATGAATAAAGGGTAACTTGAGGTGCCACCAATTGTATCGTGTAGGTTGTTGCAGATGAGATTCCAGATTTTGTTTGATTTATTTTAATTGATTAATTGCTTTACCCCTCAAAAAAACTTGGGACCGATGCTCGCATATTTTGTATACCTATCTCTAGTTTCGATGTTATTCTTTCAATGGAATGACGTGCCCGTCGACCATGAGGTGCTTATGGCAACTACGTTAATCTAAAGACCATTCGGCTTAGATAATTGGCTCACATGGTTATGGTGCGTGGGGAAAATATCCGGTGCACCCGAGCTTATCGTGCTACCGGTACACCGAACTCACATTTGTGCTTTTAAAATCTTCAAAAAATTCTGGAAAAAAAAAGACTCACATAACATCAATGTAGTTTGTCATAAAATTTCAAGTCAAAATTTGAAACATGTCTCGAAAAACAAAAATGACAAATTCAACATTGAATAGTATATAACATAACTTGGGCTCTAGATTTGGCCCATTATCACACAGATGTCAAGTTTGTCATTTTTGTATCTCAAAATATATTTCAGATTTTTATACGAAATTTTGTGACATCATACATTGATGTTGTGTTAACATGCTAGAATTTTTTTAGATTTTTTAAAATATTCTATAGCAGCCGGTGCACCGGTAGCACCACAAGTGCGGGTGCACCGGATACATTCCCATGGTGCGTGTGCGTGTGTTTATGGAAGTGAATGCTTGCATGTTTTTTTAAATCCAACAATTCATCTGAATTGGCACACGAGAGATTAGGAAATCTGCGAAGTTGCTCAGGTTTTAGCTCATGCATGCCGACTGAGAAACCTCTAATTAATAAACTTGCAAGAGGCAGGGGGCGTGTATCAGCAAAGAGAAATTGTTATGTGAAGCGTATCTCTAATCAAACAGCGCAGATATAACTTTTGCAAAAGGGCCATTCGACTTGTCTAGCCCAAATTAAGCCTAACACGAGTGGGGAGAATAAAATTAGAAGCCCGTGTTCCATTTTTGGCGCTACCGCCGTTCCTTTGCCAGCACTGTGCGCGCTTTCCACGCGACGCCACACATCACGGTCATGGCGGGCCGCGTCACCCCGTTCGCCCTTTGTTTTCCTATTGGCTCGCCACCACGCTAGGTGACGGCCGGTCTACCGGTGAAGAGCCGACTGGTGTGGTGCTAGGGTTGGTTGGTGCTTTCCGCCTGGACACTGCACTACCGTCGGATCCCGCCCATGTGTCCCGTACCACCCGACGAGCGCACGAATTTTTTATTTCGCCGCCTACGCGGGCCAATCATTTGCTCCGGCGTGTCAGCGTCACGCTGCCTGCCGACGGATTGGGTTTTCCTCCCATCGAGCAGAGCACGGCCTCGAAGGAGTTCTGGCCTAGAAAGGGAAAGGAAGGTACACCCGGAAAATACACAGGAGCTCCACGCCCCTATATGAACATTAAATGTAATAAAAGATATAAAAACAGAAAAATCTAAAATTTATGGATATCAAGTTCCCAATCTAGCCTCGTGTGAAGTTTAATGAAGAAATAACAGATTATGTGTCTGTGGCGAAGGAAATACTGTACGAACTAAAATCCATCCACCATTTTTTTCTATACATAGGAATTCTACGGACACGTTTCCTTGTGTTTTTTTCACGAAATTTCACACGAAAGTAGATTGGAGACCCAAGTTTGATATCCCAAAATCCCTTTTTTTTCCCCAAATTTCTTGGTATTTTTTTGAACTTAATGTTCATATGGGGGGTGGAGCACCCAATTGCTACAAATCCTCTTCCAAGTACTCCCTCACTTTCTTTATCTTAAATTCAAATTACATAAAATTTGTTCAATTTTACAAATAATATATACCAACATTCACAATACAAAATCAACATAAAATTATTTTTCATACTATCTAACTTTAGTATTGTGAATTTTAATATTTTTTAATATAAATTTGGTCAAACATTGTGTAGTTTGACTTCAAACAAATCTTGTATGCAAAGTACAAAGAAACGAAGGGAGTACTTGCTCCATCTCAATGAATAAAGTATGTGCACATTTGTAAATTGAACTTTGAACACAAAGTAGAACAATCAAATGTAGGTCATATGTGAAAAAAATGATACTGTTGAATCCATATTCGAAACAAGTTTTTAATAATATAATTATTATACATTATTGGTCTAACTTATGGCCAAAGTTAAATTTTGAAATACGTGTGTGTCTTATGTATTAAAATGGAGGGAGTAATCGAAGACTACCTCGAACGGAAAATATCTGTATGCGGAAGTTTGCTATTTCCTGCCATTAACAAGTGCAGAACAATAGCAATAATAGACAAAACTGGGAGGCACCACCCCTAACAAAGAGACATTCCGCACCATGCTGCCCGACGCGAGAACAACTACAACAATAGAAAAAACCGTGAGACACCGCCCTTAATGAAAAGACATGCAACGTGCCCCTCTTCGACATGCTACCGACGCGTGTTTCAAAATGTGTAGCTATTTGCAGCTCTGGCGGCCGCTTAGCGCCCGCAGATCGGGACACCATCAACATCTTCATTGCATATCTTCCGCTTCCGCCGCCACCTCCAGAGCCAGATTAGGCACTAGGTGCCTCTGCTATAGTGCCTTTAGGGCACGCCCTGGGCTTCTGCCTTGTTTCGTCTTTCCGTTTAGGTTTGTTGAGTTGTGCCCTCAGCAGTAACCCTTGATATTTTGTTTGTGTGCTACCTTGTGTGTGGGGTGTGTGAACTTATCGGTTGTACTTTGTGGCTCTAGTGGTTTGCTTTATATATATAAAGCGGGGCGAAAGCCTTTTTTTGGTAATGAAGAGACATGCCGCACAATGTGGCCCGATGCGAGAACAAACTGTAGCATCCATGCACCGACGCAACAGGCATAACCCCCAAAATCCACCACCTCGAAACGAAAAAACACGTCGCAAAGAATCCATCGACCAAACACCCCATCAATATTGAATCTCGGGAGCCAGGATGACACGAACCCATTGACTGAAATGGGTGTGTGCTTTTCACGAGCTGGAAGCTCTCGTGTTGGGGTAGTGTGCGTCGACGCTGAATGGTGTGGAGGCCAGAGTATGCCAGGCTCGTTGTAACATCCCTAGCATCACCCTATAGTGATCTCCTCTTAATCATGACAAGTCATCACCATTGCAATGTTTGATCATAGTGGTGAAACATCTTATTTCAAATCATTATCTAAATTCAAATTCAAATGCAAGTGGAATTTCAAGTTGCTCAAATATTGCTGCAAAAATTTACATCATTTAGCAAATATTCCAAAACAATTTATTGTTAAGGAGAACAACCTCACCTCAATGCTAAGATGGACAGTAGCAATTAAAACTGTGTCAAGCAGCATTTTAAAATGCCAATTCCAATTATGAAAAATCCAATTGGATGCAACCCTTGCCCAAACCTTTTGTGGCAGTGCAGAATATTCCAATGTATTTATGTGGCCAAGTCCCACATTTTTACTAAATACTTAGCTAGCTAAAGGAAAATGCAATATAAAAGAATAAAGAAAGCAGGCAAGAAATAAAAAAAAGGCGAAAGCTTACTATGCACTTAGGCCTGCTGATACGTCTCCAACGTATGTATAATTTTTGATTGCTCCATGCTACTTTATCTACTGTTTTGGACTATATTGGGCTTTATTTTTCACTTTTATATTATTTTTGGGACCAACCTATTAACCGGAGGCCCAGGCGAGAATTGCTGTTTTTTTGCCTTTTTCAGTATTTCAAGAAACAGAATATCAAACGGAGTCCAAACGGAATGAAACCTTCGGGAACGTGATTTTCCAACCGAACGTGATCCAGGAGACTTGGACCCTACTCCAAGCAGTGCTAGAGGCGGTCACGAGGGTGGAGGGCACCCCCCTGGGCGCGCCTCCCTACCTCGTGGGCCCCTCGACGCTCCACCGACGTACTCCTTCCTCCTATATATACCTACGTATCCCCGAACGATCAGAACATGAGCCAAAAACCTAATTCCACCGCCGCAACCTTCTGTATCCACGAGATCCCATCTTGGGGCCTGTTCGGGAGCTCCGCCGGAGGGGGCATCCACCACGGAGGGCTTCTACATCATCACCATAGCCCCTCCGATGAAGTTTGAGTAGTTTACTTCAGACCTTTGGGTCCATAGCTAGTAGCTAGATGGCTTCTTCTCTCTTTTTGGATCTCAATACAATGTTCTCCCCCTCTCTCGTGGAGATCTATTCGATGTAATCTTCTTTTTGCGGTGTGTATGTTGTGACCGATGAATTGTGGGTTTATGATCCAGTATTATCTACGGAAAATATTTGATTCTTCGATGAATTCTTTTATGTATGATTGAGTTATCTTTGCAAGTCTCTTCGAATTATCCTTTTTGGTTTGGCTAACTAGATTGGTAGTTCTTGCAATGGGAGAAGTGCTTAGCTTTGGGTTCAATCTTGCGGTGTCCTTACCCAGTGACAGAAAGGGTTGCAAGGCACGTATTGTATTGTTGCCATCGAGGATAACAAGATGGGGTTTTTATCACATTGCATGAATTTATCCCTCTACATCATGTCATCTTGCTTAAGGCGTTACTCTGTTTTTACTCAATACTCTAGATGCATGCTGGATAGCGGTCGATGAGTGGAGTAATAGTAGTAGATGCAGAATCGTTTCGATCTACTTGTTTTGGACGTGATGCCTATATACATGATCATTGCCTAGATATACTCATAACTATGCTCAATTCTGTCAATTGCTCAACAGTAATTTGTTCACCCACCGTAGAATACTTATGCTCTTGAGAGAAGCCACTAGTGAAACCTATGGCCCCCGGGTCTATTCTCATCATATCAATCTCTATCACTTTATTTACTTGCTTTGTTTTTACTTTGCCTTTTACTTTTTTACTTTGCATCTATCTATCAAAAGTACCAAAAATATTATCTATCAGATCTCAAGGGATTGACAACCCCTAAGCGTTGGTTGCGAGTTGCTATCGTTTTGTGTAGGTACGAGGGACTTGTGCGTGGTCTCCTACTGGATTGATACCTTGGTTCTCAAAAACTGAAGGAAATACTTACGCTACTTTGTTGCATCATCCTCTCCTCTTCGGGGAAATCCAACGCAGTGCTCAAGAGGTAGCAAGAAGAATTTCTGGCACCGTTGCCGGGGACACGCAAGCAAGTCAACAATACCAAGTACCCATCGCAATCCCTATCTCTCGCATTACATTATTTGCCATTTGCCTCTCGTTTTCCTCTCCCCCACTTCACCCTTACCGTTTTATTCGCCCCTCTTCCGTTCGATCTTGTGTCTCGATGTACCTTCTTTTTTTGCTTGCATCTTCGCTTGCTAAAAGTTTATGGATCCTCATCCAGTTGCTAATCTCTTTAAGAGGTCCAATTATGTTGAACCTATTGCCAGTGCTTTGAGTGCACTAGATTATCTTTATGAGATTTTGCTTGAAATTCGTGAATCTGAAAATTATGATGAAGAAATTTATGAAGAGATTCACGATAACTCCTTGAATAAAAAGCATGATTGCAATTATTTTCCTATAAATTCTCTTGATGTCAATTGTGCTAAAATTATGCAAAACCCTAAGCTCGGGGATGCTAGTTCTGCTATGTCTACTATTTGTTGCAATGATCACGATTGGGGTGATTTTTCTTATGATCTTGAAAATTTATTTAATCCCCATGATGAATATGAGATTGATAATATTGTTTGCAATCATATTAAAAGTGGGTTTGGAAGAGTGTCAACTTTAGATCCCCCATATTTTGAGAATGTTCAATCTTATGAAATTTTTGATGAAAGTGGGTTTGGAGAGGTCATGACTTTAGTTAATGATAATCCCACTATTTTGGAAGAGTGTCAACTTCGCATGCATGTGGATCGTGTTGAGAATATGTTTTGTGATAGCTATTTTGTTGAATTTTCCTATGATCCTACATGTAATTATTATGAGAGAGGAAAATATGGTTGTAGAAATTTTTATCTTATTAAATTACCTCTCGTCATGTTGAGATTGTTATCCTCTCTTTCTTCTTCCTTGCATATGCTAGTTTTTGCTTGCCTTGCAAATTTGTTTGCTTATAATATGCCTATGCATAGGAAGTATGTTAGACTTAGATGTGTTTGTCACGTGTTTCATGATGCTCTCTTTGTGCTTCAATTCTTGTCTTTCATGTAAGCATCATTAAAATCTCAATGCCTAGCTAGGGGCGTTAAACGATAGCGCTTGTTGGGAGGCAACCCAATTTTATTTTGTGTTTTTTTTTTGCTTCTGTTTAGGAATGAATAATCCATCTAGCTTCTGTTTGGATGTGATTTTATCTTTTAATTAGTGTTTGTGCCAAGTAGAACCTATAGGATAACCTACAATGAGAATTGATTTGATTCTGCTGAAAAACAGAAACTTTGCACACACGAATATAGTTATGTTAAATCACAGGAACGTGATTTTGCGTTCATTCTTTTTGCTTTTGTTCAATAAACAAATTGTCCAGGACTTCCTATTTTGGTAGAATTGTTAGAGTTCCCGAAGTTTGCGTTAGTTACAGATTGCTACAGACTGTTCTGTTTTTGACAGATTCTGTTTTTCGTGTGTTGTTTGCTTATTTTGATGAATCTATGGCTAGTAAAATAGTTTATAAACCATAGATAAGCTGGAATACAGTAGGTTTAACACCAAAATAAATAAAGAATGATTTTATTACAGTACCTTGAAGTAGTCTTTTGTTTTCTTTCTCTAACGGAGCTCACGAGATTTCTGATGAGTTTTGTGTTGTGAAGTTTTCAAGTTTTGGGTGAATTCTTTTGATGGATTATGGAACAAGGAGTGGCAAGAGCCTAAGCTTGGGGATGCCCATGGAACCCCCAAGATAATCCAAGGACACCAAAAAAGTCAAAGCTTGGGGATGCCCCGGAAGGCATCCCCTCTTTCGTCCACTTCCATCGGTAATTTACTTGGAGCTATATTTTTATTCACCATATGATATGTGTTTTGCTTAGAGCGTCTTGTATTATTTGTGTCTTTGCTTGTTAGTTTACCACAATCATCCTTGCTGTACATACCTTTTAAGAGAGCCATACATGAATTGGAATTTGTTAGAATACTCTATGTGCTTCACTTATATCTTTTGAGCTTGATAGTTTTGCTCATAGTACTTCACTTATATCTTTTGAGCGTGATAATTTTTGCTCTGGTGCTTCACTTATATCTTTTAGAGCACGGTGGTGGATTTGTTTTAAAGAAACTATTGATCTCTCATGCTTCACTTAGATTATTTTGAGAGTCTTACATAGCATGGTAATTTGCTTAATGTTAATATACTTGGTGTTCAAGATATGTGAACCTTTCTTTTGAGTGCGTTGAATACTAAGATAAGTTTGATGCTTGATAATTATTTTGAGATATGGAGGTGATAATATCAAAGTCATGCTAGTTGGGTGATTATGAATTTGAGAAATACTTGTGTTGAAGTTTGCAAGTCCCGTAGCATGCACGTATGGTTAAAGTTATGTAACAAATTCGAAACATGAAGTGTACCTGGCTTGTGCATCCTTATGAGTGGCGGTCGGGGACGAGAAATGGTATTTTCCTACCAATCTATCCCCCTAGGATCATGCGCGTAGTACTTGATTTTTTATGACTTCTAAATTTTTACAATAAGTATATGAGTTCTTTTGACTAATGTTGAGTCCATGGATTATACGCACTCTCACCTTTCCACCTTTGCTAGCCTCTTCGGTACCGTGCATTGCCCTTTCTCACCTTGAGAGTTGGTGCAAACTTCGCCGGTGCATCCAAACCCCGTGATACGATACACTCTATCACCCATAAACCTCCTTATATCTTCCTCAAAACAACCACCATACCTACCTATTATGGCATTTCCATAGCCATTCCGAGATATATTGCCATGCAACTTCCATCATCATCATCATGACATACATTACTTTTGTCATATTGCCATTGCATGATCATGTAGTTGACATCGTATTTGTGGCAAAGCCACAATGCATTATTTTTCATACATGTCACTCTTGATTCATTGCACCATCCCGGTACACCGCCGGAGGCATTCATATAGAGTCATATCTTGTTCTAAGTTTCGAGTTGTAATCCTTATGTTGTAATCAATAGAAGTGTGATGATCATCATTATTAGAGCATTGCCCAAAAAAAGAGAAAGGCCAAATTATATAAAAAAAAGAAAGGCCCAAAAAAAGGGCAATGCTACTATCTCTTTTTCCACACTTGTGCTTCAAAATAGCACCTTGTTCTTCATGTAGTGAGTCTCATATATTGTGCTTCAAAGTAGCACCTTGTTCTTCATGTAGTGCGTCTCATAAGTTGTCTTTTTATACTAGTGGGAATTTTTCATTATAGAACTTGGCTTGTATATTCCTACGATGGGCTTCCTCAAATGCCCTAGGTCTTCATGAGCAAGCAAGTTGGATGCACACCCACTAGTTTTCTTTTGTTGAGCATTCATAGCTCTAGTGCATCCATTGCATGGCAATCCCTACTCCTCATGTTGACATCAATTGATGGGCATCTCCATAGCCCGTTGATTAGCCTCGTCAACGTGAGACTTTCTCCTTTTTTGTCTTCTCCACACAATCCCCATCATCATATTCTATTCCACCCATAGTGCTATATCCATGGCTCATGCTCATGTATTGCGTGAAGGTTGAAAAAGTTTGAGATTATTTAAGTATGAAACAATTGCTTGGCTTGTCATCGGGGGTATAGAAGTTGGGAACATCTTTGTGTGACGAAAATGAAGCATAGCCTAACTATATGATTTTTTAGGGATGAACTTTCTTTTGCCATGTTATTTTGAGAAGACATGATTGCTTTGATTAGTATGCTTGAAGTATTATTATTTTTGTGTCAATATGAACTTTTGTCTTGAATCTTTCGCATCTGAATATTCATATCACAATTAAGAAGTTTTACATTGAAATTATGCCAAAGTATCACTCCGCATCGACAATTCTTTTTTATCATTTACCTACTCGAGGACGAGCAGGAATTAAGCTTGGGGAGGCCTGATACGTCTCCAACGTATCTATAATTTTCTATTGCTCCATGCTACTTTATCTACTGTTTTCGACTATATTGGGCTTTATTTTCCACTTTTATATTATTTTTGGGACTAACCTATTAACCGGAGGCCCAGCCCAGAATTGTTGTTTTTTTGCCTTTTTCAGTATTTCGAAGAAACAGAATATCAAACGGAGTCCAAACGGAATGAAACCTTCGGGAACGTGATTTTCCAACCGAACGTGATCCAGGAGACTTGGACCCTACTCCAAGCAGTGCCAGAGGCGGTCACGAGGGTGGAGGGCGCCCCTTGGGCGCGCCCCTACCTCGTGGGCCCCTCGACGCTCCACCGACGTACTCCTTCCTCCTATATATACGTACGTATCCCCGAACGATCAGAACAGGAGCCAAAAATCTAATTCCACTGCCGCAACCTTCTGTATCCACAAGATCCTATCTTGGGGCCTTTTCCGGAGCTCCGTCGGAGGGGGCATCCACCACGGAGGGCTTCTACATCATCACCATAGCCCCTCCGATGAAGTGTGAGTAGTTTACTTCAGACCTTTGGGTCCATAGCTAGTAGCTAGATGACTTCTTCTCTCTTTTTGGACCTCAATACAATGTTCTCCCCCTCTCTCGTGGAGATCTATTCGATGTAATCTTCTTTTTGCGGTGTGTTTGTTGAGACCGATGAATTGTGGGTTTATGATCCAGTATTATCTATGGAAAATATTTGATTCTTCTCTGAATTCTTTTATGTATGATTGAGTTATCTTTGCAAGTCTCTTCAAATTATCCTTTTTGGTTTGGCCAACTAGATTGGTAGTTCTTGTAATGGGAGAAGTGCTTAGCTTTGGGTTCAATCTTGCGGTGTCCTTACCCAGTGACAGAAAGGGTTGCAAGGCACGTATTGTATTGTTGCCATCAAGGATAACAAGATGGTTTTTTTTATCACATTGCATGAATTTATCCCTCTACATCATGTCATCTTGTTTAAGGCGTTACTCTGTTTTTACTTAATACTCTAGATGCATGCTGGATAGCGGTCGATGAGTGGAGTAATAGTAGTAGATGCAGAATCGTTTCGATCTACTTGTTTTGGACGTGATGCCTATATACACGATCATTCCCTAGATATACTCATAACTATGCTCAATTCTATCAATTGCTCAACAGCAATTTGTTCACCCACCGTAGAATACTTATGCTCTTGAGAGAAGCCACTAGTGAAACCTATGGCCCCCGGGTCTATTCTCATCATATCAATCTCTATCACTTTATTTACTTGCTTTGTTTTTACTTTGCCTTTTACTTTTTTACTTTGCATCTATCTATCAAAAATACCAAAAATATTATCTATCAGATATCACTCTCGTAAGTGACCGTGAAGGGATTGACAACCCCTAAGCGTTGGTTGCGAGTTGCTATCGTTTTGTGTAGGTACGAGGGACTTGTGTGTGGTCTCCTACTGGATTGATACCTTGGTTCTCAAAAACTGAGGGAAATACTTACGCTACTTTGCTGCATCATCCTCTCCTCTTCGGGGAAATCCAACGCAATGCTCAAGAGGTAGCACCTGCTCGCTACAGGAGTCGGCCAAGCCCACAGCCGCATCGTCTCCTTCCCCTATTCACCCGTGGCGTGGAGGATGTCGCGCGCGCGTTCTCCACCTTACCAAACGCAGCCGTCTCCGCGCCGCTCTGGTCACGCGGCCACCGGCGTCCCCGCGCATCCTCTTGGTGTCCAGTCGCTCCGCCGTCGACCTCTACTCCCTCTCCGACCAGGAGCTTGAGCTTGGTACCACCTCAACGACCGGATCGACGCTGCCTTCCCCATTCTGTCGCCGCCACCTTCCTCTACTCCGGTCAGCTCTGTTGCTCCTAGTACACTCGCCGACCTCCATGAGCCACTCGGTGAGCCTCCTCATTGCTTCCTTCCCTCTCTTTCACATTCTAGCACGCTCGGTCGCCGTCCCCGCGAAGCTGGGCTCCGTCGTCCGGCATGGCCGGTGAGCTAGTCGCTGCCGTGCCTCGCAGGTTCTTCTCTTGATGTGTGCGTGCTCGTGGCATTGCGTAGATGCTGCCTGGGGCTATGCCTTGTTTGATCTCGTCGCGCGCCCCCGTTTCCATTGTGTTGGAACCACGGCCACCGCCCAACTCAATGTGGCCGACGACTCTGGCCTCCTCAGCTCCGGCTACTGCCACCGGATGACGCGCCGCATCGCCCGCGTCCGAACGGGACTCACGGCGCCTGATTTGGCCCCCTGTACGACACTTTCCGATAAGGCCGAGTGCCCTCCGCCGTGTTTCCGTGCTCGCCGGAGTTCAGCCACCGGCCGGCCAACATGGCAAGGCCAACCCCCACCTCTAGGTGGCTAACAGTGGGCCCCATAGGTCCCAGTTGATTGGGCTGCCCAAGATTGATGTGTGGGCCCCACTTTTTAAAACATTCTAAAAATAAATAAATCTGCTAATTAAAATATGTTAGTTAATTAGTAATTAGTTAGTCACTGACACCAGGGGCCCACCCCTCTAATTAGCCTGTTAGTTTAGTTTAAATTACTGTTAGATTAACAGAGGCTGACATGTGGGCCCCCACCGGACCCACATGTCAGGTTTGACCCTGGTCAGCGAGTTTGTTGACTGTTGATGTCATCCCCATGCAATGCTGATGTCATAATGAATTTCTGTTAATTTGAATAATTCCAAAAAATGTTATAACTTTAGAAATTCGTAGAAAATAAACCGTAGCTCGGATCGAAAAACTTTCTAGATGAAAGTTGCTCAGAACGACAAGACAAACTCGACCGTGCCAGTTGTTTCCGTGTTGGGGCCCTCTACGGAGGTGAACCCGCAACTTTTAGACTATTTCCGGTAGATGAATAGTGCATGTACACCGGTTAATAATTCCAACTTAAATCCTAAAATAACTAATATAACTTAGCCATGTTTTTAGGTAACCCTGCACTGCATGTTAGCATAGCATACTCTGTGTTGCATATGTTTACTATGTATTTATCTGTTTCTTCCTCCTCTTCACTCTGGTAGACCCCGAGACCGATGTTGTCCCTATGATCGACTACGTTACCGACGACACCACTGACGACCCTGCCTTTGTCGATGAGCAACCAGGCAAGCACCCTCCCCCTTTGAACATTCCAATATCGCCTATTCTCTTCTCTCTTATGCTTGCATTAGAAATTGTTGCTGCTCCTGCTTTACCTATTCTGATGCACAGCCTGATCTTGTAACCTGCTATTGTTACCTACATGTTTATCCTAAACTGCTTAGTATAGGCTGGTTAGAGACCCATCAGAGACCCCATGTTGACCCAACTACCCTTCTGGATTATCAGAAGACCCGATCAACGGGATTGAAGACCAGGCCCCGGCACGCACAACACTCCCCTTAGTTGTACGACACCGCAGTGTTACTATCGAGTGCCGAGGGTGATACCTCGTTAGCACTTCCGATGCTAACTCTATGGAGTAGGTACCCGGTCATGGTCATCGAGGGTGATTCCTCCTTTTCCACTTCCGATAATGACGCTCTCGTGCAACTCCTCAAGTGTGAACCTCGAGGGTGGTTCCTCCTACGTTCACCTTGATGATTACATCTAGTGGAATCCACCGAGGGTGATTCCTCGGGGTTTCCCCCCGGTGTTTGGACACACGGATACTTGGACTTTACAAATGTTACTTAGAAAGGCGGGTCGGCCCTGAGGGGTACCTGCGAGTGATGTGGAAACGGGTTGACCTGGTGGGTACCCGAGAGTTGAATACGAGGGCATTCTTAGCCCTTGCCGCAAGTCCTTGAGATGGGGCGACGGGGTCACATCTTTCGTGAGTCTCTGCTTGCGACCGCACTACCAACACACTAACGGTTTGGATATTTGATCCGAGGGGCCTCTGGCCTGATAGCACTAACCACCATGCGGTAATAAGTATGGGCACTCTGCATCGTACGATTCTTCCGAAAGCTCACTGATGTCAGTGACTGAGTGGCACGCGCTAGGTTGGACTGGTTACGCCTTCGCTTGTATAAGGGAGGCTAGGTATGCTCACCGCCCGCGTTTGGAACACGCAAAATTGCAAAGGGCTATTGGCCCATGACCCCTTCGCATTTAGGATGTAGACCGGCGTGCTCTCCTCTCTGTTGAGCCTAGGTAGGACTACGGCATGTTGATCGGCCGAGGCCGGCCATGACCTGATGGTGTGTCCGGCCGGAGTTGATCGAGCGTGTTGGGTAAGTTCGTGCACCCCTGCAGGGAGGAAAACATCTATCCATATCCTGTCCTACTGTAACAGACACTCAAAGTTGTATCCCGATCGATACAACTAGAATGGGATACTTGAGATGAGAAATGGATAGTATGGCTCTGTGATTGCTTTCCCGCAGGGAGTCGAGGAAGGATCTCTGGGCGAGGTTGATGACACTACTACTACCTTACTTTATGCTAGTCCGCACTCTTCTAATGCTCCAAGAGCACTGAAGGTGCTGAAGATGCCAGTCTTCGACAGGACTAGGCTCTCCCCTCTATTCTGGCATTTCTGCAGCCCAGTCCACATATACAACCTTCCTTTGATAATGTTGCATATGTAGTGTAGGTCCTTGCTTGCTGAGTATTTCGAATGAGTACTCACGTTTGCTTTGCTTTCTTTTTTTCCCCATATCCATTTCCTGCAACCAGATGACGGATCCCCTGAGACCACTGCCACCGCCAATGACTACTACTACCCCGAGGGTGCTTACAACCACGTGATGGAGGCCGACGACCAGGAGTAGTTAGGAGGCTCCCAGGCAGGAGGCCTTGCCTTTTTGATCGATGTTAATTTTGTGCTAGCCTTCTTAAAGCAAACTTGTTTAACTTATGTCTGTACTCAGATATTGTTGCTTCGGCTGACTCGTTTGTATTCGAGCTGATGTATTCGAGCCCCCGAGGCCCCTGGCTTGTAATATAAAGCTTGTATTATTTTAATTTGTGACTAGAGTTGTGTTGTGATATCTTCCCGTGAGACCCTGATCTTGATCGTACACATTTGCGTGTATGATTAGTGTACGATTGAATTGGGGCCGTCACAAGTTGGTATCAGAGCGCGACTGCCTGTAGGTACCCCCTTTCCAACTCCTTGGCCGAAGTCGAGTCTAGTCACTGAAAAACTTTTACTAACATGGTTGTGCGGCTTATGGGCCCATGTTGCCATTGGGTGGTGTTAGGATCTTTTACTCCTCGTCTTCTATTCGGGTTGAATGATTTTGCAAACTCTAACATTAGGTTCTTGTAAATACTTCCTCCTGGAAAGCCGCTTATTCCAGATTATCGCCTGCTTCACCAGAAGATTCTGAAGATACTTGTCGATGTTTTTCCGAGACCCTTGTGCCCATCGCTTTTGCAATTCCCTTCCATCGATAAAACCCTATGGGTGACCGCATACACTTGTCATTCATACAATCATTCCATCATTGGTCTTATTATTACAAGACACCCCAAAATCCTCTTTATTTTTCCGAGAATATTTTGTGCCTACTGACTTGCAGTTCTTTGCCACATGAATACCCCTCCGGATAATTCCTCTCATTTACCGAGTATCCGCTCATCCCCAGTTGTTCATGTGTTTGACAAAAATCTTCAAATATTATTCAATCTTCAAAAAATCTTTAGCAGCCTGTTGCTCTTGAAATTCATGTTTGCTTGCATTATGGTTAATCCCATGAGTCTACTAATCTTATTGGCATCCTTTGTCACTATCATTTTGAGTACGTTGATTCAACTTATGAGTGAATGCACGCAATCATCAGTTGCTCCTTATAAATTATTTTTTGGCTCAAACATCTTTCCGAACCTGAGTTGGTTCTCGACCAATCAAATTGTCGTCGATTGTACCCCTAAGTCTATTCAACTTATCCATCCTTTATCAGAGCATTTGCTTCTGATCCCTTGATTTGGAAATCATCGTTCCTTTGCATTCTAGCTTGAATTAGTTAGTTGTTTCTATAGCCTGATCTCCTTGCATTCTTTCTTCTTCTGGTTGTGTACCAATGCTCACATCAGATCCCTTGTGGACCACCAGATCCTTTAATGGATTTGATCCGACAATGTACTTCATAGTTAATCACCTTGTGAGTTCTTTCCCAGATACATAATGCCTCTGGTAAATTGTATCCTCTCCTTTTTTCAACCATGCTCTGCTTTCGAGCTTGTGTTATTTACTCTTGAAGATTGTGGTATAAGTTCCTAAGATGCCCCTATGGGTTGAACCCTTGCTTTCCGTAAATCTGTGTGAACCCAAAAGATTTCACGGGTCTTACTCATCTGGTATTTCACGAGGTAAAACTTCCAACACTAATGCCTTTTTCGAAACAAGAAGTGAATGAAAGGTTATGCTTTGGAGAAGTGGGAGTCAACCTTGAACTTTGTGTTCATGCCCATGCACCCGATGTGGGACTTATCATGGAAGCTTCTTGTGATAATAATAATCCCCTTGTTATAAGTTCATTTGGTATCTATGTTTGGTCCTTTGCAACCGTGGTTCTGACCATGACTGTTCCCTCTTGATTCCATTTCATGGACAAGTTAAATCACTTGTCTTCTGCAGATCAATGCTTCTCCATGACTTCTATTTTGATCTTCCTTCAAGTATTACCCTCCGGTATCTCGAGAATAATAAAGAATTGTGTTGCTTCCTATGAGTCTTCATCTAGTATTGCTTCTCACCGGTCTCGGATTTCCCTCGGGTTCTGAGTTATTAGTCACTCGAGAACACCAATAAGTGAATCGATTCCGCACTCCGATTCAACAACTCTAAGTAATCTCCGATGCTTATGAGTTTAATAATCCTTCAAGTCATTCCTAGCCTGCTCGGCTATATAATTATCGTGTTAAATTTTAACTGTGCTATCTGGTCCTTCGTCCTGGAGCACAATTTTCGACGATGAACTAAGCTTACATTGATCTTCCTTGTCATATCATTTCACCTTGAATAGCAAGCTTGATTTCGAGTTTGTGTTGTACCCGTGGTTCCAATAACCCTTCACTTCATCATTCCTTTGACTTGATGTCATCGCCAATCAATTACATCTTCATGAAATCTCTCGACAAATGTGTCATGATCATCATCAACATTCTGAGCTCTTCCAGGATATCAATCGAATTCTTGATGAGAAATACCCTCCTTGCCCCTCGATGACTGGTGTTATCATCGACAACATTCTTGCCTTCCCCCAACACAAACTTGTCCATATAATTTTGGAAATACGTCCTTTTTGACTTGTCGTTGGATTGTTGTTGAACCCATCGGCCACTTCCTCATCTTTTTCTGATAAAATTGCATGAGATGTTCTAGAATTCCCGATGGATCCTTTGTGTTCCCAAGGTCTGACCTTTACCTGATGACCATGTCAATGCTATCCCGAAGCATGGTTGTGGTACTCCGAACATCACTAAGAACATTGGAAGCGCAATGCTAAATCTTCTTGATCAATTATCCAAACACCGTTGTATGGGTAAACCTCATAAATTCCTTGCCCCTTTGTCTAAATGGTTTCATACTTGGAGCCCTATCATGTATATCATGCTCCGCCTTTCCTTGGGAAAGTTATACTCTTGATATTTGAGTGTAAACACATTTTCCTTTCCATTGTTCTGATTAAATTAATAATCACATTTTCCTTTTCATTGTTTTGTTTAAACTTTCTCGTAATCTAACTTAGCTAAGCAGAGGTAATTCCTTGCTTAGGTAAACACCTCGGTGTACAACTCTATCAGTAAGACCCTGTTACAATTGTTGTTAAGATCTTGGTAACCACCGATGGACAAGAACTTTACCTATTGGTCCACCTCGTTTAACGAGCAGGAAAATGGTTCTCTTCGTCCCTCGCCCTTGGTACTAACGTTGTTGCTGACTTAACTGGAAAGCTAATCTCCGACATGCCTTGCTATCATGACCATGCAAGATGTCAGCGCCCTTCCTACTTTTAACCCACATGGTGGGCCCAATAACCCATAGTTCCACAGGATCAAAACCTGACTCTCATGTACATCCTTGATTCTGAAGTATCATTTGCACTTGCCTTCGTATGTAATTCATGATCCACCGTCCTAGAGATGATCTATTCTGATATCAGACGCAATACTTATTCCATTGCTCTGAACCCCTTCCCACTCTACTTCAGGAATCGAACGGTTGCTTACCAGTTTGAAACTTTCGTACCCTCTTATAATGCTCTTGATGTGTTTCATGTAATCAACTCGAGAGATATGCCTAACACACTCCCTGAATTGACCATCAGATAATTAACCCTATAAGGGTCAATTCTCTCGAAGTTACTCTTTCTTACCCATTTAAATCTCGGGACGAGATTTCTTGTGGTGGAGGAGATTTGTAACATCCCTAGCGTCACCCTACAGTGATCTCCTCTTAATCATGACAAGTCATCATCATTGCAATGCTTGATCATAGTGGTGAAACATCTTATTTCAAATCCTTATCTGAATTCAAATTCAAATGTAAGTGGAATTTGAAGTTGCTCAAATATTAATGCAAAAGTGTTCATCATTTAGCAAATATTCCAAAACAATTTATTGTTAAGGAGAACAACCTCACCTTAATGCTAGATGGACAGTAGCAATTAAAACTGTGTCAAGCAGCATTTTAAAATGCCAATTCCAATTATGAAAAATCCAATTGGATGCAACCCTTGCCCAAACTTTTTGTGGCAGTGCAGAATACTCCATTGTATTTATGTGGCCAAGTCCCACATTTTTACAAAATACTTAGCTAGCTAAAGGAAATGCAATAGAAAAGATTAAAGAAAGCAGGCAAGAAATAAAAAAAGAGAAAGGTCGAAGCTTACTGTGCACTTAGGCCTGCTCGCTACAGGAGCCGGCCAGCCCACAACCGCATCGTCTCCTTCCCCTGTTCACCAGGCGCGCGGTGGATTCCGCGCGCGCGTTGATGTCGCCGATGCTCCACACGTCAGCCATCCCGTGGCACCCCCTGTCGTGGTGGGTGCACAGCAGATGCCATGGGATGGCTAAAGAGAGGAGGAGGCTCGAGGGCACTGGTGGGCTCCAGAGGCGGGGTTGGCATGAGCAAGCACCGGACGCAAGACATACCCAGGTTCGGGGCTCTTCGGAGAGATAACACCCCTAGTCCTGCCGAGTGTGGTTTATATGTAACAGTACTGGGTTGCTCCTGGAGCTGTGTGGAGGAGGAAGGAAGGCTGGACAAGGCTTAGGCTGCTCCTTCTCCTTGTGTGGATTCTACCGGTGGGTGGCTAATTTCTCTATCCTTGCTTGCTTACTTGCCCATATGCATGAGGGCTCCTGGGGATTTTATAGGCCACCCCCAGGGGTACAATGGTAATGTTACAAATAGGTGGGGCCGGGTCGTCAGCGTCTGAGGACCCGGCCTGGGACCCGCTGTGGGCCTGTGGTTCGCCGGGTTCCCCTAGGTGCGGGCCCCGCATGCCTAGGAGGACTGTGCACCGTTTTGTCGATCGACAGGGAGTTGCCGAGTCGAGTCGTGTATAGCGGCGCTCCGTCAGGTCGCCGCTTGCTGTCGTCAGAAGTGACGACGGGGACACTATAGCCACGCCGACCCTGGTCAGCAGGTAGGTAAGGGGCACTGTTGCCACGCTCTGGCTGACCAGAGGCATGGGCGAGGCACTGTTGCCTCGGTCATCAGTGGATGAAGACTCGTCCCGTCACACGGCCTGGATGGACGGGGGCTGACCCGTGGCTAGGTTGCGGAGCACGCCACGGGTGGAGGTGGCTTGTTGGGGAAGCCTTGGTTGTGCCGGGTTCGGCTGTCTTGTACTGGTTGTCGAGGCCGAGTCGAGGTGCTTGGCCGGGTTGGAGAGTTCGACTGGGTCACAGGGCCTGGCCGGGTCGAGCGACCCGGCCAAGCGCGTGCCGACTTTAAGGGGCGTCGCCGGCCCCATTGTTTCTGAAAAGGATCTGAGTTCCGTTGCCTGCCCGGGGTTCATCCCCCCGAAAGTAGTCCCGGAAGCTGTGAATGTCAGCCGTGGATGGGAGGGCCTTCACAGTTTCCCCTTAAGCAAGGCAAATTCTGCGAGCGCCGGGTCCGGCAACACCTACTGTGTGCCAGTTTTTTTGGAAACCGGCATGGCATCCCAGCGGTGGCGGGAACCGAGGAGTCCATCGAATCTTGGGGCAATCCCTCGGGCTTCGCGTGGGCACCACGTAGTGCCCGGAAGTTGGGGGGCCTGACAGGCCACGCGTGTGATGGGACTGGGCAATGGCTGGGGTCCGCCGTCGTGTGCCCTTGGCCCACGCGTGCAGATTTATTGCGGCATCCGGGGGTCGGTTGCTCTTCCCCGTGCAGTTACTGCACGCGTACGTGCGCACTTATTGCGGGGTAGTGGGAAATGCGAGCTCAGACGATCCCACTTCCCCATGTTCAAACCGAGGGCTATAAATTGGGGGCAAGTGGAGCGGCGGACATCATTCTCGCTCCTGCTCCCCTGCCTCTTCGCCCTTGCTCTGCTTCTTGCGACCGCCGCGCTGCGACGCCCGTTGCTTCGAGCAGAGCCTCATCATCGTCCATCTTATTCCCTCTTCTCATCTTCATCGATGGCGCTGCCGTCGGGCTCCTGGATGGCTCGACTGTCACCGTTGAGGACATCGCCCATCTCCATGCATCCCGGCGCTTGCCGCGCGGCGAGCAGAGGCCGTAGCCCCAGGGGACGGAGCGTGTGGTCTTCCTCCTGCATTTTGAGCATGGGTTTGGGCTACCGGCAAGCTCCTTCTTCCGCACGTTCCTGAAGTTCTTCGGGCTCCAGCCCCATCATCTCGGCGCTGGTGCCATCGTCCATCTATCGGGCTTTGTCACCCTCTACGAGGGGTACCTGGGGGTCGAGCCCATGATCGATCTCTGGGCGCGCCTCTTCTCCCTGAACCAGCAGGGGTCGATGACCAGAGAGTTCGCCGACTGCGGCGCCGTCGTCATCTCGAAACAGTCGGGGGCGGATTGCCCCAAGATTCCGCTCGAGGATTCTGCCAAGAAGTGGCAGAATTCCTTCTTCTATGTCCGCAACTTGGGTGCGGATCGCATCAATCTTCCGGCCTTCGCCATCGCGCTGCCGCGAGCGAAGATGAACTGGGGCTACTTCCCCAAGCACCCGTCGCAGGAGATTCTCAATCTTTGCGAGCGGGTGGCGGTGATGAAGATGCGGGAGGGGCTCACCGACAACGACCTCATCGCCGTGTTCATCACACGCTGGGTCCTTCCGTTGCAGCGGCGCACCTGCCTCATCAGCGAGATGGCCGTTCTCCAAGACCCCAATCGCATGGGTGTGGCGCGCCTGTTAGCGGACCAGATCGCGCGCCGGGTGAACGACATCTCCAAGGCCAACCTTGGGGACGACTGGCGGTTCGGCAAGGCACCGTACAGCCAATCAAATCCGGCCCCTCTGGTGAGTATTTGGTCTCCTTACTTTGCTGCCGCGCATCTCCTCGTTCACCCTTACGCCCGGGCTCTGTCGTAGGTGGTGCGGGCGGTGTCGGAGGAGCCCGTGGCCCATGATAGAGGAGAGGCGGACGAGGTCGACACCGGCGCTGGGCATCACGCGGGTAAGTCCTGCCTTCTTGCCTACTCCTTTGTGTTTCTTGAGTTGTCGATCACGACAAGGCGCGGGCGACGCTGATGCCGGTTGCTGATGTAGTGGCGTTGGTCGGGGGAGGCGGCGACGCAGGCGGGGCTGGGTCGTCGCGGGGGGCGGCGCCTAGCCGGCCGTGATACGTCTCCAATGTATCTACTTTTCCAAACACTTTTGCCCTTGTTTTGGACTCTAATTTGCATGATTTGAATGAAACTAACCCGGACTGACGCTGTTTTCAGCAGAACTGCCATGATGTTGTTTTATGTGTAGAAAAGAAAAGTTCACAGAATGTCCTGAAAATCCACGGAGGCACTTTTTGGAATTAATAAGAATTTCTGGGCGAAAGAAATATACCAGGGGGCCCAGGGCCTGTCCACGAGACAGGGGGCGCGCCCCCACTGTAGGGCGCGCCCCCTATCTCGTGGGCCCCCTGGACCTCCACCGACCTCAACTCCAACTCCATATATTCGTGTTCGGGGAGAAAAAAACAGAGAGAAAGTTTCATCGCGTTTTACGACACGGAGCCGCCACCAAGCCCTAATCTCTCTCGGGAGGGCTGATCTGGAGTCCGTTCGGGGATCCGGAGAGGGGGATTCGTCACCGTCGTCATCATCAACCATCCTCCATCACCAATTCCATGATGCTCACCGCCGTGCGTGAGTAATTCCATCGTAGGCTTGCTGGACGGTGATGGGTTGGAATAATCAAGTTAGTTTTGTTAGGGTTTGATCCCTAGTATCCACTATGTTCTGAGATTGATGTTGCTATGACTTTGCTATGCTTAATGCTTGTCACTAGGGCCCGAGTGCCATGATTTGAGATCTGAACCTATTATGTTTTCATGAATATATGTGTGTTCTTGATCCTATCTTGCAAGTTTGTAGTCACCTATTATGTGTTATGATCCGACAACCCCGAAGTGACAATAATCAGATACTTCTCGGTGATGACCGTAGTTTGAGGAGTTCATGTATTCACTATGTGCTAATGCTTTGTTCTGGTTCTCTATTAAAAGGAGGCCTTAATATCCCTTAGTTTCCGCAGGGACCCCGCTGCAACGGGAGGGTAGGACAAAAGATGTCATGCAAGTTCTTTTCCATAAGCACGTATGACTATTTACGGAATACATGCATACATTACATTGGTGAATTGGAGCTAGTTCCGTGTCACCCTATGTTATAACTATTGCATGAGGAATCGCATCCAGCATATTTATCCATCACTGATCCATTGCCTACGAGCTTTTCGTATATTTTTCTTCGCTTATTTACTTTTCCGTTGCTACTATTACAACTACTACAAAAACCCAAAAACAATTATCTTTACTTTTGCTACCGTTACCTTTATTATCATACCACTTTTGCTACTAAACACTTTGCTGCAAATACTAAGTTATCCAGGTGTGGTTGAATTGACAACTCAACTACTAATACTCAAGAATATTCTTTGGCTCCCCTTGTGTCGAATCAATAAATTTGGATTGAATACTTTACCCTCGAAAGCTGTTGCGATCCCCTACACTTGTGGGTTATCAAGACTAATTTCTGGCGCCATTCCCGGGGAGCATAGCTCTATTCTCAGAGTCACTTGGGATTTATATCTGTTGATCACTATGAAGAACTTGAAAGACGATAGAACTACTATTTTGCCCTCAATTGCGAGGGGAGGTAAGGAACTGCCATCTAGCTCTGCACTAGATTCTCCTTCCGTTATTAGTAAGCTTGCGACACCTAAATCTGCTACTGCTATGAATTTTGATATGTCGCATGTTATTGATGATGCCACTTTTGCTATGCATGATAAAACTACTTCTGTGCTTGATACTACTTTGCCATTAGGTGAACTTCTTGATGAACAACTTGCTAGAGTTAGGGGGAATGAAATAACTGAAGAACCTATTATTGATGATAGTGATGATGAAGGTTCTCCCAATGATTATGTATTGCCTATTGTTCCTAAGTGTTATGTTATGAATGAAGAAGCTGCTAGGGAAATCTTTGCTTGCAATGATAGATATGATCTTAAGAAATTATTAGCTAAATGGAAGCAGCAGTCTCTTAATGCTAGAATGAAACCCGATCCTGCTTTTGCTACTTCACCTATCTGTGTTACTGATAAGGATTATGAATTCTCTGTTGATTCTGAGATTATTACTTTAGTTGAATCTGATCCTTTTTATGGCCTTGAATCTGAAACTGTTGTGGCACATCTTACTAAGTTAAGTGATATAGCCACCCTGTTTACTAATGATGAGGAGTCTCGCTATTTTTATATCCTTAAGATATTTCCGTTCTCATTAAAGGGTGATGCTAAGACTTGGTATAATTCTCTTGCTCCTGGTTGTGTGCGTAGTCCCCAGGATATGATTTATTACTTCTCTGCTAAATATTTCCCTGCTCATAAGAAACAAGCTGCCTTGCGGGAAATATATAATTTTGTGCAAATCAAAGAAGAGAGTCTCCCACAAGCTTGGGGGAGGCTTCTCCGGTTACTTAATGCTTTGCCTGATCATCCTCTTAAGAAAAATGAAATACTTGATATCTTTTATAATGGACTAACCGATGCTTCCAAGGACTACTTGGATAGTTGTGCTGGTTGTGTTTTCAGGGAAAGAACAGTCGACGAAGCTGAAATACTATTGAATAATATGTTGACTAATGAAAATAATTGGACTCTTCCTGAGTCAATTCCTGAAGCAATTGAGCCAACTCCTGAGCCTATTCCTAAAACCACTCCAAGAAAGAGAGGTGTTTTATTTCTCAGTCCTGAAGATATGCAAGAGGCAAAGAAATCAATGAAATAAAAAGGTATTAAAGCTGAATATGTTAAGAATTTACCACCTATTGAAGAAATACATGGTCTTAATATACTGCCTGTTGAAGAACCACATTGCCTTGATAACCCGACACAGGTAGTAAAGGTAAATTCTCTCTATAGATATGATAAAGTTGAAATCCCCTCTACTAAATTTCATAGCCCTTGCTTAGATGAATTTGATGACTTTATAGCTAGACAAGAAAGTTTTAATGCTTATGTTGGTAGAGAGTTAAAGCATAATGCTTTCGAGATAGGACGTGTAAGCGATAATCTAGCAAGAGTTAAAGATGAACTCAAACTCGTTAGCAAATATGCTTCTATGGTTGCTACTCAAGTTGAGCAAGTACTTAAAGCTCAAAATGATTTGCTTGATGAATTAAATAATAAAAATGACTTTGATGTTAGAGTGGCTACTAGAACTGGTAGAATGACTCGGGAACCTTTGTATCCTGAAGGCCACCCTAAGAGAATCGAGCAAGATTCTCAGAGAAATAATTTAGAGGCACATAGTTCTTCTAAAAAGAAGAAGAAGAAAAACGATAGGACTTTGCATGCTTCTAGTGAACCTACTTAGACACACCTGAGAATCCCAATGATATTTCTATTTATGATGCTGAAACTCAATCAGGTGATGAACATGAACCTAGTGATAATGTTAATGATAATGTTCATGTTGATGCTCAACCTAGCAAAAACAACGATGTAGAGATTGAACCTGCAGTTGATCTTGATAACCCACAATCAAAGAATCAACATTATGATAAGAGAGATTGTGTTGCTAGGAAGCACAGTAAAGAAAGAGAACCATGGGTTCAGAAACCCATGCCCTTTCCTCCTAAACCATCCAAGTCAAAGGATGATAGCGCTTTGCTGAAATGATTAGACCTATCTTCTTACGTATGCGCTTAACTGATATGCTCAAAGTAAATCCTTATGCTAAGTATATGAAGGATATCATTACAAACAAAAGAAAGATACCGAAAGCAAAAATTTCCACCATGCTTGCTAATTACACTTCTAAGGGTGGAATACCAAAGAAACTTGGAGATCCGGGTGTACCAACTATACCATGCTCTATTAAAAGAAATTATGTTAGAACTGCTTTATGTGATCTTGGAGCCGGTGTTAGTGTTATGCCTCTCTCTTTATATCGTAGACTTGAATTGAATAAGTTGACACCTATTGAAATATCTTTGCAAATGGCTGATAAATCAACTGCTATACCTGTCGGTATTTGTGAGGATGTGCCTGTTGTGGTTGCAAATGTCACTATCTTAACAGACTTTGTTATTCTTGATATTCCCGAGGACGATAGTATGTCTATTATCCTTGGTAGACCTTTTCTTAATACTGCAGGGGCTATTATCGATTGCAACAAAGGCAATGTCACTTTTCATGTTAATGGTAATGAGCATGCGGTTCACTTTCCGAGGAAACAATCTCAAATTCATAGCATCAATTCTATTCGAAAAGCTCCAACTATTATTATTGGAGGTTTTGAATTTCCTCTCCCTACTGTCAAGAAAAAGTATGATATTCTTATTGTTGGGGATTTTCATAACCCCATTGAGGTAACTTAGTGTTATTCAAAATTTCTCCGGTTCCATGTTATTCGGAATGGGTTTGTTAACAAGACTTGATCAACCTTGTTAGTGGATTCATTTTGATGATCATGAGATGGATGAAACTAGAAGGCACAACCTTCTGTACCCTCTTTTTTACTTTCTGTTATTTAGAATAAATAAAGCAAAAATAGTATTATCTGTCTGTTTTCTGAATTATCCATGCATTAAAAAAATAGTCCGAAAATAAAAGTGCTCCAAATGCCCTGCAAATTTAGTATGACTTTTTCTGGAATATTTGAGGATTTTAGGCACTGAAAACACTGCAGGAGGGGCAAGCACCAGGCCACGAGAGTGGAGGGCGCCCCCCTATTGGGCGCGCCCCTGTCTCGTGGGCCCTTGATGGCCCCCCTCCACTTATGCCAGCATCCACACACTTCATCTTCTACCCAAAAAAATTCCCATCCAACTCAAGCACGAGTTCTAGCTCGTTTTGCTGCGATTTTCGATCTCTTAGCTCAAAGCTCCATTCGCAAAACTTCTTTGGGAGATTGTTGCTTGGTATGTGACTCCTCCATTGGTCCAATTACTGTTCTAGTGCTTTATTCATTGCAAATTTTTGCTGCATAGGTGGCCATGTTCTTGAGCTTGCATGTTAAAATTTTGAGGTCCCAAGCAAGTCCAATGCATGATATAGGCTCTAGGCACCTGTAGGAGTAGTTGCTACCGATCATGTTTAGTTTTATTCACTTTTATTTTGAAGTTACTAAAATTTCAGAAATTTTTAGAAAATGTTGAGGAAAATTTTGAGGGGCTCTTCTAGCCAAAGCCCTCAGGAAAAACAAGCCAAAGAGAAGGAAAAAGCCAAGTATAATCTTCCTCTCTTAGCGGAAGCACGGTCGTGTGAATGGTCGTGCGAGGATTTCTTGAAAGAAGCTGGAATTCATGAAGACTTTTATGCTTTAATCGAGACTGCAGGCCTCACCGGTTTCATCAACGACCGAATCGATCAGTATCTCTTACTCACCAATACTTTCGTGCAAAACTTTTACTATTATCCTAAGAAGTCACCGCCTGCAGTATCATTTCATTTATATGATGAGTTCAAAGAAATGTCTTTACATAATTTTTGCGCGGTGTGTAGGATACCTTATGAGAGAGAATTATACGAACCCCATTGTGAAGATGTGGGTGGCTATGTTAATACTATAGTTGTAGAGGAGCCAAAGAAGGGCTCCGAGGCAAAAGTCTCTAGCATACACTATCCTGTTTTACGCTACTTTGCCATATTTGTTAGTAGATGCTTGATTGGTCGTGGAAATAGTGGAAACTTGAGTGTTCCTAATATTATCATTCTTCAACATGCCTTGCTTGGAGACAATACTTTTAGTATGGGTGTCGTCGTTGCTAAACGGCTAGCCCTAAATCGTACAAAAGGCCCCATATTTGGAGCTATCTATGTTGCACGTCTTGCTAAACATTTTCAGATACCCATTAGGCACCATGAGAAGGAGGAGATAAAATTGCCTCCTCACATTTTAGATTACAAGAGCATGGTAGCACACAAGTTTATTGTTGACAACGAAGAGAAGATGCTCTGGTATAAACTTAGATTTAATAAGAAACACATTGAGATTATTATTTTGACTGCGCCTCTGTTGTTTGACTTTCTTGTAGAAAATTTTCTTGTTACGCCGGAAGCGGTGAACAATCATCGAGCTCAAGCTTTTACTCCAGAACCTGAACCTGAGCCGGAACCTGAACTGGACCCTTATCGTGCATCATCTGTCCAGTGGGATCCGGAGATGACCATCCAGTGGTATCCTGATTACACCTCCTAGTACACCGGGGAGAGTAGCAGTGGTCCTTGGTACTAGACCAACTTAGGCCAAAAGCCTAAGCTTGGGGGAGTACGTATTTCTCACCGACTTTACATTCATGTTCACACACTAGTTGTCGGTGCTCATACTCTTTCATTGTATTATCCATGCTACTTTAATTTTCTTTTTCTAGTTTTCTTCTTGTGTGTTTGATAAATCTTGAGAAAAACCAAAAAAATAGTTAGTTTAATTTCCATGCTTGTAGTAGAAATTAAAATGAAAACCCAAAAGGATTTCTAGTTCTTCTTCTTACTTGTTGGGAGCTTTCCCACGTAAATAGTTTTATTTTCTTTTCTTTCCTTTGGGGGTCGAGAAGATTATATTGAAAATGCTTAGTGGCTCTTATATGCATGATTGTTTATTTAACTTAGAGCCCATATTACCCTGTCTTCTCTCTTGAGTTGAATGCTTGCAGATTCCAGCTTAGTCCAATGCACGTGCACTCTTATTATTATACACATCGTTTGGTCGTGCAAGTGAAAGGCAATAATGATGATATATGATGGACTTATTGAGATGAGAAAATCTGGTATGAACTCGACCTCTCTTGTTTTTGTAAATATGATGAGTTCGTCGTTTCTGAGTTAGCTTTATGAAATAAACATATTTGCAATGACATTTAGAGATTATAGTTGCTTGTGCCATGCTTGATTAGCTATGAGTTATAATGGTTTACCTTGCGTGCCAACATGCTATTAGAATGATTATGATGTGATATGATGGGATGGTATCCTCCTTTAAATGAATTGAGTGACTCGACTTGGCACATGTTCACGAATGTAGTTGAATCAAATCAACATAGCCTTCATGATATTTATGTTCATGGTGGATTATATCCTACTCATGCTTGTATTCGGTGTGAATTAATTTTAATGCATGTTTATGACTGTTGTCGCTCTCTCAGTTGGTCGCTTCCCAGTCTTTTGCTAGCCTTCACCTGTACTAAGCGGGAATACTGCTTGTGCATCCAAACTCCTTAAACCCCAAAGTTGTTCCATATGAGTCCACTATACCTTCCTATATGCGGTATTTACCTGCCGTTCCAAGTAAATTTGTATGTGCCAAACTCCAAACCTTCAAATGAAATTTTGTTTTGTATGCTCGAGCATCTCATGCTACAACTAGGGCTGCCTATATCTTCCATGCTAGGTGGGTTATTCTCACGAGGAGTGGACTCCGCTCCTCATTCACGAGAAAGGGCCGGTAACCGGGATGCCCAGTCCCATGATCCAAAAAGATCAAAGAAAATCAAAATAATTAAAAAAACTCCCCCAGAGCTGTTGTTATTTGGAGGCACTCGTTGTTTCAAGAAAGCCATGGATTGATGCTTGTTGGTGGTTGGGGGAGTATAAACCTTACCATTCTGTTTGGGAACTACCTATAATGCATGTAGTATGGAAGATACAACCATCTCATAGTTGTTGCGTTGACAGTGAAAGTATGCCGCTCAAAATATTATTCAATCTTTATTTTAAAATCGAGCTCTCGCACCTCTATAAATCCCTGCTTCCCTCTGCGAAGGGCCTATCTATTTACTTTTATGTTGAGTCATCACCCTTCTTATTAAAAGCACCCGCTGGAGAGCACACTGTCATTTGCATTCATTACTATTGGTTTATATTGGGTATGACTTGACTGGATCTCTTTTACCATGAATTACAATGTTTAGTCAGTTCTTGATCTTTAAAGGTGCTCTGCATTTATGTTTTGTGGTCTCAGAAAGGGCTAGCGAGATACCATTTTGTTATATCATGTTATGATTATTTTGAGAAAGTGTTGTCATCCGAGTTTTATTATTATGGCTCGCTAGCTGATTTTGATATGAGTAATTGTGAGACCTAAGTGTTATTGTGAATATGGTTAGTTCATAATATTTGCTGAAACTTGAATGCTGGCTTTTCATGTTTACAACAACAAGAGCAAACAGAGTTTGTAAAAGTTTTTCTTTATCACTTTCAGTTTATCAACTGAATTGCTTGAGGACAAGCAAAGGTTTAAGCTTGGGGGAGTTGATACGTCTCCAATGTATCTACTTTTCCAAACACTTTTGCCCTTGTTTTGGACTCTAATTTGCATGATTTGAATGAAACTAACCCGGACTGACGCTGTTTTCAGCAGAACTACCATGATGTTGTTTTATGTATAGACAAGAAAAGTTCTCGGAATGTCCTGAAAATCCACGGAGGCACTTTTTGGAATTAATAAGAATTTCCAGGCGAAAGAAATATACCAGGGGGCCCAGGGCCTGTCCACGAGACAGCCCCCCTGTAGGGCGCGCCCCCCTATCTCGTGGGCCCCCTGGACCTCCACCGACCTCAACTCCAACTCCATATATTCACCTTCGGAGAGAAAAAAATCAGAGAGAAAGTTTCATCGTGTTTTACAACACGGAGCCTCCGCCAAGCCCTAATCTCTCTCGGGAGGGCTAATCTGGAGTCCGTTCGGGGCTCCGGAGAGGGGGATTCGTCGCCGTCGTCATCATCAACCATCCTTCATCACCAGTTTCATGATGCTCACCGCCGTGCGTGAGTAATTCCATCGTAGGCTTGCTGGACGGTGATGGGTTGGATGAGATTTACCATGTAATCAAGTTAGTTTTGTTAGGGTTTGATCCCTAGTATCCACTATGTTCTGAGATTGATGTTGCTATGACTTTGCTATGCTTAATGCTTGTCACTAGTGCCTGAGTGCCATGATTTCAGATCTGAACCTATTATGTTTTCATGAATATATGTGTGTTCTTGATCCTTTCTTGCAAGTCTATAGTCACCTATTATGTGTTATGATCCGACAACCCCGAAGTGACAATAATCGGGATACTTCTCGGTGATGACCGTAGTTTGAGGAGTTCATGTATTCACTATGTGCTAATGCTTTGTTCCGGTTCTCTATTAAAAGGAGGCCTTAATATCCCTTAGTTTCCGCTAGGACCCCACTACCACGGGAGGGTAGGACAAAAGATGTCATGCAAGTTCTTTTCCATAAGCACGTGTGACTATTTGCGGAATACATGCCTACATTACATTGATGAATTGGAGCTAGTTCTGTGTCATCCTATGTTATAGCTATTACATGAGGAATCACATCCGGCATAATTATCCATCACTGATCCATTGCCTACGAGCTTTTCACATACTGTTTCTTCGCTTATTTACTTTTCCGTCGCTTCTCGTGGGCACCCGTCTCGATCCTGTAGGGGTAAGTTTCTTCTTCTGTCTGCATCCGAGCAGTCGAGCCGACTTGGCTTTTGCTCATTTTGTCTTCTTCTTCAGGTCGCCGATCGCGCTGGCGAGGGTGGCGGCGGATGCCGCGGCCGCTGAGGAGGCCACGTTCCGCAGGAGCCGGTCTGACCCCGTCGACCGGGTCGAGGAGGAGGAGCCGGCCGACCCGGACCTCGTCCTAGACCCAACCAACGCCGAAGGCCTGGCTTGGCGGGAAAAGAACATGGCCGAGGCAGAGCGGGAGGCGGCGTCGGTTCGGGCTTGGACCGACGCTGCAGCGGCATGGGCGCGAGCCGGCGAGGAGCGGGCATGGCGCGAGATGCCAGAGGGCACGGTGGTGGCGGCGATGGTCTTCGAGCCGTCGTCAGTGAGAGAGTGTGGCCGAGGAGGCCGGGCTAACATTGTGATCCTTGACCAGGAGGTCGTGAAGGTGGAGGAAGACACCCCACCGCGGGTCGAGCAGGAGGTTGGAGGAGGCGTCGTGGGTGGAAGCGCCGCATGCAACCCCGGTGGTGGTGTCGCAGGCCGTCCCGACGTCTAGGTCGTCGCTGGCACCGGAGAGGGCGCCGGAGGAGGTGCTGGCCGCGTCGGGAGCGGCCAGCGGGGAGCAAGCCCTGGTGCCCCGGCACGGGGGACGTCGGGCCACTGAGCCACAACCGACGCGGAGCGGGAGCGCTGTTGTCTTCGGGCCCCAGACCCAGGAGGAGGCACCGATGGATGCCATCAGCCGCCGTCTGCGCGGGCGGACGGACCGGCTTGAGGCCTTTGCCCAGGCCAAGGTGGAGCGGACGCGGGATCTTGAGCGTGCTGTGCTGGTAAGCTTCTTCCTCATCTTCTTCTTTGTGGGGGCGCGCTAGCACACCCACTTGGTGTAGCCCCGAGGTACGGGCCAACTACGTAGTAGTTGGGTCGAATCTTAAGAATGTTGTCTATGTTCTGATTGCTGCCTTTTTCAGCAACTCGACGCCTATCGGGTCGGAGCCTTCAACCGCCTCCTGGGTAAATACCGGGAGCTCAAGGACCAGCTCGCCGCCAAGGAGGAGGAGCTCAGTGTCGCTGCAGGTATCTTCATGCTCTTTTCTAGTGGAGGCGCACTAGCGCACCCACTGGATGTAGCCCCCGAGATTCGGGCCAACTGTGTAACAGTTGGGCCAAATCTTAAGTCATGCTCTTTCCTTTTCTGAAATCTTCCTTTTTGCAGCCGAGGTGCTATCTCGGCAGACCCGGCCGCTCCATGCTAGTCATCACTATGACCAGCTTGTCGCCGACACCGGCTGTCCTAGGGCCGAGGTGGCACAGGCGAAGGCGATGGTGTCTACTACACAACCTTCTTCTTGTAGACGTTGTTCGGCCTGCAAGTTCACACGTTTGTAGGACAGTAGCAAATTTCCCTCAAGTGGATGACCTAAGGTTTATCAATCCGTGGGAGGCGTAGGATGAAGATGGTCTCTCTCAAATAACCCTGCAACCAAATAGCAAAGAGTCTCTTGTGTCCCCAACACACCCAATACAATGGTAAATTGTATAGGTGCAGTAGTTCAGCGAAGAGATGGTGATACAAGTGCAAAATAGATAGTAGATATAGGTTTTTGTAATCTGAAATAATAAAAACAGCAAGGTAACAAGTGATAAACGTGAGCGTAAACGGTATTGCAATGATAGGAAACAAGGCCTAGGGTTCATACTTTCACTAGTGCAAGTTCTCTCAACAATAATAACATAGATAGATCATATAACAAGCCTTCAACATGCAACAAAGAGTCACTCCGAAGCCACTAATAGCGGAGAACAAACGTAGAGATTATGGTAGGGTACGAAACCACCTCAAAGTTATTCTTTCGGATCGATCTATAAAAGAGTTCGTCCTAGAATAACACCTTAAGACACAAATCAACCAAAACCCTAATGTCACCTAGATACTCCATTGTCACCTCAAGTATCCGTGGGCATGATTATACGATATGCATCACACGATCTCATATTCATCCAACCAACATAAAAGTACTTCAAAGAGTGCCCCAAAGTTTCTACCGGAGAGTCAAGAACGTGTGCCAACCCCTATGCATAGGTTCCCAATGTCACGAAACCCGCAAGTTGATCACCAAAACATACCTCAAGAGGCACATGATATCCCATTGTCACCACAGATAATCACGGCAAGACATACATCAAGTGTTCTCATAAAAGGCTCAATCCGATAAGATAACTTCAAAGGGGAAACTCAATTCATCACAAGAGAGTAGAGGGGGAAAAACATCATAAGATCCAACTACAGTAGCAAAGCTCGGGATACATCAAGATCGTGCCATAGAGCAACACGAGAGAGAACACGAGAGAGAGAGAGAGAGAGAGATCAAACACATAGCTACTGGTACATACCCTCAGCCCTGAGGGTGAACTACTCCCTCCTCGTCATGGGTAGAGCCGGGATGATGAAGATGGCCACCGGTGATGGGATCCCCCTCCGGCAGGGTGCCGGAATGGGCTCCCGAGAGGTTTTTGGTGGCTACAGAGGCTTGCGGTGGCGGAACTCCCGATCTATCTTCTGTTCTAGAAGTTTTACGATACGTAGGCATATATGGGTGCAGGGGGTACATCGGTGGAGCTATGGGGGCCCCACGAGGTAGGGGGGCACGCCCGGGGTGGGTGGGCGCGCCCCCCACCCTCGTGGGCAGCCCGTATCTCCCCTGACGTGCACTCCAAGTTCCCTGGGTTCCTTTCCTTCCAAAAATAACTTCTTCAGTTGATTTCGTTCCGTTTTGACTCCGTCTGATATTCCTTTTCTTCGAAACACTGAAATAGGCATAAAACAACAAATCTGGGCTGGGCCTCCGGTTAATAGGTTAGTCCCAAAAATAATATAGAAGTGGATAATAAAGCCCAATATTGCCTAAAACAGTAGATAAAGTAGCATGGAGCGATCAAAAATAATAGATACATTGGAGACGTATCAAGCATCCCCAAGCTTAATTCCTGCTCGTCCTCGAGTAGGTAAATGATAAAAAAGAATTTTTGATGCGGAGTGATACTTTGGCATAATTTCAACGTAAATCTTCTTAATTGTGATATGAATATTCACATCCGAAAGATTCAAGACAAAAGTTTATATTGACACAAAAATAATAATACTTCAAGCATACTAATCAAAGCAATTGTGTCTTCTCAAAATAACATGGCAAAAGAAAGTTCATCCCTACAAAATCATATAGTTAGGCTATGCTTCATTTTCATCACACAAAGATGTTCCCAACTTCTATACCCCCGATGACAAGCCAAGCAATTGTTTCGCACTTAAATAATCTCAAACTTTTTCAACCTTCATGCAATACATGAGCATGAGCCATGGATATAGCACTATGGGTGGAATAGAATATGATGATGGGGATTGTGTGGAGAAGACAAAAAAGGAGAAAGTCTCACGTTGACGAGGCTAATCAACAGGCTATGGAGATGCCCATCAATTGATGTCAACATGAGGAGTAGGGATTGCCATGCAACGGATGCACTAGAGCTATGAATGCCCAACAAAAGAAAACTAGTGGGTGTGCATCCAACTTGCTTGCTCATGAAGACCTAGGGCATTTGAGGAAGCCCATCGTAGGAATATACAAGCCAAGTTCTATAATGAAAAATTCCCACTAGTATAAAAAGACAAGTTATGAGACTCACTACATGAAGAACAAGGTGCTACTTTGAAGCACAATATATGAGACTCACTACATGAAGAACAAGGTGCTACTTTGAAGCACAAGTGTGGAAAAGAGATAGTAGCATTGCCCTTTTTTTGGGCTTTTCTTTTTTTATATTTTGGTCTTTCTCTTTTTTTTGGGCAATGCTCTAATAATGATGATCATCACACTTCTATTGATTACAACATAAGGATTACAACTCGAAACTTAGAACAAGATATGACTCTATATGAATGCCTCCAGTGGTGTACTAGGATGGTGCAATGAATCAAGAGTGACATGTATGAAAAATAATGCATGGTGGCTTTGCCACAAATACGATGTCAACTAAATGATCATGCAATGGCAATATGACAAAAGTAATGTATGTCATGATGATGATGATGGAAGTTGCATGGCAGTATATCTCAGAATGGCTATGGAAATGCCATAATAGGTAGGTATGGTGGCTGTTTTGAGGAAGATATAAGGAGGTTTATGGGTGATAGAGCGTATCGTATCACGGGGTTTGGATGCACCGGCGAAGTTTGTACCAACTCTCAAGGTGAGGAAGGGCAATGCACGGTACCGAAGAGGCTAGCAAAGGCGGAAAGGTGAGAGTGTGTATAATCCATGGACTCAACATTAGTCAAAAGAACTCATATACTTATTGCAAAAATTTGGAAGTCATCAAAAATCAAGTACTACACGCATGCTCCTAGGGGGATAGATTGGTAGGAAAAGACCATCGCTCGTCCCCGACCGCCACTCATAAGGATGCACAAGCCAGGTACACTTCATGTTTCAAATTTGTTACACAACTTTAACCATACGTGCATGCTACGGGACTTGCAAACTTCAACACAAGCATTTCTCAAATTCATAATTACTCAACTAGCACGACTTTGATATTATCACCTCCATATCTCAAAACAATTATCAAGCATCAAACTTATCCTAGTATTCAATTCACTCATAAGAAAGTTTCACATATCTTGAATACCAAGTATATTAATATTAAGCAAATTACCATGCTATGTAAGACTCTCAAAATAATCTAAGTGAAGTATGGGAGTTCATCTATTTCTTCAAAATAAAACTACCACCATGCTCTAAAAGATATAAGTGAAGAACTAGAGCAAACAACAAACTACTCCGAAAGATATAAGTGAAGATCAATGAGTAGCTAAATAATTATGTAACTATGCGAAGACTCTCTCTCATTAAAGAATTTCAGATCTTGATACTTTATTCAAACAGAAATCAAAGCTAAAGAAAACATTGCAAGGATAGCACAACTCATGTGAAGAAGCAAAAACTTAGGCTCAACCGATACTAACCGATTGTTGTTGAAGAAGAGAGGTGGGATGCCTACCGGGGCATCCCCAAGCTTAGATGCTTGAGACTTCTTGAAATATTATCTTGGGGTGCCTTGGGCATCCCCAAGCTTGAACTTTTGTGTCTCCTTAATTCCTCTCATATCATGCTTTCTCTTTTTATCAAAAGCTTCATTCACAACAAACTCAACAAGAACTCGTGAGATAGGTTAGTATAAACCAATGCAAAACCTTATCATTTTCTACTGTAACAAATCACTAAAATTATTATTCAACATTGCATACTAAATGCCTCTGCATATTTAATACTCCTATCCTCAAATAGGATCATTAATCAAGCAAACATATGCAAACAATGCAACCATAACAGCAATCTGCCAAAACAGTACAGTCTGTAAAGAATGCAAGAGTCATCATACTTCCCTAACTCCAAAAATTATGAACTAAAATTCCAACTGTAATAAATTTATCAGAGCTTATCATGCAAAATGATTCAACATTGTACCATTCTCTTACTTTTCTAGGGAATTTTTGCAACAGCGGTAAACTTTCTGTTTTCAAACTGCAACATGTATACTAGCAAAAATAAGCATGGCAAAGGCTATCCTTGACTCCTTTATTGAAACTAAATATGCAAAACATTAATCTAATTAACAGAAAGCAAAGCTAAATAAAATTACATGATGCTCCAAGCAAAACACATATCATGTGGTGAATAAAAATATAGCTCCAAGTAAAGTTACCGATGAACGAAGACGAAAGAGGGGATGCCTTCCGGGGCATCCCCAAGCTTAGGCTCTTGGCTATTCTTGAATATTACCTTGGGGTGTCTTGGGAATCCCCAAGCTTAGCCTCTTGCCACTCGTTATTCCATAATCCATCGAATCTTTACCCAAAACTTGAAAACTCCACAACACAAAACTCAACAGAAAACTCGTAAGCTCCGTTAGTATAAGAAAATAAAACCACCACTTAGGTACTGTAATAAACTCATTCTAAATTCATATTGGTGTAATATCTACTGTATTCCAACTTATCTATGGTTCATACCCTCCGATACTACTCATAGATTCATCAAAATAAGCAAACAACACATAGAAAACAGAATCTGTCAAAAACAGATCAGTCTGTAATAATCTGTATCAAACGTATACTTATGGAACTCCAAAAATCCTACCAAATTAGTAAGTCCTAATCAATTTGTTTACAAATCGATAGAAAAAAGAATCGGACTATAAGCATGTTTCTGTGAATTAACAAAACTAATTTACTGGGTGCAAAAGTTTCTGATTTTCAGCAGGATCAACACAACTATCACCGTAAGCCATCCTAAAGGTCTTACTTGGCACTTTATTGAAACAAAAGCTATAAAACATGATTAATACAGTAGAATACTCATGTGGAGACACAAAAACTGTAAGGATAAATATTGGGTTGTCTCCCAACAAGCGCTTTTCTTTAATGCCTTTCTAGCTAGGCATGATGATGATAATGATGCTCACATAAAAGATAAGAATTGAAACATAGCGGGAGCATCATGAAGCATATGACTAGCACATTTAAGTCTAACCCACTTCCTATGCATAGGGATTTTGTGAGCAAACAACTTATGGGAACAATAATCAACAAGCATAGGAAGGTAAAACAAGCATAACTTCAAAATTTTAAGCACATAGAGAGGAAACTTGACATTATTGCAACTCCTACAAGCATATGTTCCTCCCTCATAATAATTTTCAGTAGCGTCATGAATGAATTCAACAATATAACCAGCACCTAAAGCATTCTTTTCATGACCTACAAGCATAGAAAATTTACTACTCTCCACATAAGTAAAATTCTTCTCATGAATAATAGTGGGAGTATCATAAGAGACTTGAACACTAAAAAATGTTTCCACATTAAAAGGGTAATGTTCAAAAATGGTAATCATAATCATGACAAGATTTATAAATATAATCATCACTAATTTTTATAGCATAAGTTTCATCACAATAATCATCATAAGTAGCAACTTCGTTCTCATCATAATCGATTGAAACCTCTCCCAAGATAGTCGAATCGCTAAATAAAGTTGACACTCTTCCAAATCCACTTTCGTATTCATCACAATAAAATTCAAAATCCTCCAAAATAGTGGGATCACTACTTCCTAAATTTGACTCTCTTCCGAACCCACATTCATCAATATAATCATCATAGGTAGGAGGCATGCTATCATCATAACAACTTTGCATATCAAAACTTGGGATGCTAAAAATATCATCTTCATTAAACATAGCATCCCCAAGCTTGGGACAAACATTAATTCTAGCAAATATATTCTCAAATATTTCATCCCAATCAAACATAGCTTCCCCAAGCTTGGGCCCTTTCATATCATAAGCATAATCACTCTCATCATTAAAAATATTAATAGCGCCAATAGTATAGCAATTATCATCATCACAATGAGTAGTAGGAGCAACATCATTTGGGAGGGATACCTTTTTACCTTTGTTGCTCCTTCTTTTCTTTTTCTTCTTCACATTATGTGTAGGTTCAACCTTCCTCTTTGAGCTCCTTATTGATGAGATTGGTTGAATAGAAAGCTCCTCCTCATTACCTGATTCATCATAAGAAATAATAGGAGGAGATTGGGAAGTCTCTTCCCTTTCATGAGTATTCTCATCATCCTCTATTTCTTTTCTTTTCTTTATGTAATTGGCAATATAAGGATTTTCAATGCAATTCACCGCACAATACATATAAATTTCTTCTAGATCAAGACCAAGAAGTTTGTAACGGGCAAATTCTGGGAGATAATTAGTTAAACGTTTCATTTCTTTGCAACCCATAAGCAAGCTAAGCTCATTATAATGTGCAAGGGAAATCAACTCATCACAATTTTTGGACGCGATTAGATCATGAAACAATTTGCATCGGATAGCTAAATGACCACTTTCATTGTAAAGTCCACAAGTACGGCCAAGAAAATTTAAATTTTCAGCACAAACATCTAGCCTTTCTTGCAACAATTTAGTTTCTAAGTGCTTATGCCTCTTGCAATAAATATCTTCTCTATTTGGTGTGTTCATGCAAACATGCACTCCACAAAAGTTGACATGCTCATAAGAGATATTTTCATCATAACTATTGCAATCATCATTAGCATCATGGATATTCAAAGAATTCGTACTAACAACATTGCAATCATGCTCATCATTCAAAGATTTAGTTCCAAACAATTTAGAGATTTCTTCTTCTAGCACTTGAGCACAATTATCCTTTCCATCATACTCACGAAAGATATTAAAAAGGTGAAGCATATGAGACAAACTTAACTCCATTTTTTTTGTAATTTTCTTTTATAAACTAGACTAGTGCTAAAACAAGAAACAAAAAGATTCGCTTGCAAGATCTAAAGATATACCTTCAAGCACTCACCTCCCCGGCAACGGCGCCAGAAAAGAGCTTGATGTCTACTACACAACCTTCTTCTTGTAGACGTTGTTGGGCTGCAAGTGCACAAGTTTGTAGGACAGTAGCAAATTTCCCTCAAGTGGATGACCTAAGGTTTATCAATCCGTGGGAGGCATAGGATGAAGATGGTCTCTCTCAAACAACCCTGCAACCAAATAGCAAAGAGTCTCTTGTGTCCCCAACACACCCAATACAATGGTGTGCACTAGTTCGGTGAAGAGATGGTGATACAAGTGCAAAATAGATAGTAGATGTAGGTTTTTGTAATCTGAAATAATAAAAACAGCAAGGTAACAAGTGGTAAACGTGAGCGTAAACGGTATTGCAATGATAGGAAACAAGGCCTAGGGTTCATACTTTCACTAGTGCAAGTTCTCTCAACAATAATAACATAGATAGATCATATAAAAAGCCTTCAACATGCAACAAAGAGTCACTTCGAAGCCACTAATAGCGGAGAACAAACATAGAGATTATGGTAGGGTACGAAACCACCTCAAAGTTATTCTTTCGGATCGATCTATAAAAGAGTTCGTTCTAGAATAACACCTTAAGACACAAATCAACCAAAACCCTAATGTCATCTAGATACTCCATTGTCACCTCAAGTATCCGTGGGCATGATTATACGATATGCATCACACAATCTCAGATTCATCCAACCAACATAAAAGTACTTCAAAGAGTGCCCCAAAGTTTCTACCGGAGAGTCAAGAACGTGTGCCAACCCCTATGCATAGGTTCCCAATGTCACGAAACCCGCAAGTTGATCACCAAAACATACCTCAAGAGGCACATGATATCCCATTGTCACCACAGATAATCACGGCAAGACATACATCAAGTGTTCTCATAAAAGACTCAATCCGATAAGATAACTTCAAAGGGGAAACTCAATTCATCACAAGAGAGTAGAGGGGAAAAACATCATAAGATCCAACTACAATAGCAAAGCTCGGGATACATCAAGATCGTGCCATAGAGGAACATGAGAGAGAACACGAGAGAGAGAGAGATCAAACACATAGCTACTGGTACATACCCCCAGCCCTAAGGGTGAACTACTCCCTCCTCGTCATGGGTAGCGCCGGGATGATGAAGATGGCCACCGGTGATGGGATCCCCCTCCGGCAGGGTGCCGGAACGGGCTCCCGAGAGGTTTCTGGTGGCTATAGAGGCTTGCAGAGGCGGAACTCCCGATCTATCTTCTGTTCTAGAAGTTTTACGATACATAGGCATATATGGGTGCAGGGGGTACATCGGTGGAGCTACGGGGGCCCCACGAGGTAGGGGGCACGCCCGGGGTGGGTGGGCGCGCCCCCATCCTCGTGGGGAGCCCGTATCTCCCCTGACATGCACTCCAAGTTCCGTGGGTTGCTTTCCTTCCAAAAATAACTTCTTCAGTTGATTTTGTTCCGTTTTGACTCCGTCCGATATTCCTTTTCTTCGAAACACTGAAATAGGCATAAAACAGCAAATCTGGGCTGGGCCTCCGGTTAATAGGTTAGTCCCAAAAATAATATAAAAGTGGATAATAAAGCCCAATATTGCCTAAAACAGTAGATAAAGTAGCATGGAGCAATAAAAAATTATATATACGTTGGAGACGTATTAGGAGACGGCGGCCCGGCGATCACTTGACGAGGCCAATCAGCTGCGGGAGCAGTTGGCGGGCCACAAGAGCCGGCTTGAGGCCGAGGTGGAGCTCCTCAAGGCGGAGGCCGCCAAGATGGTGGAGGCGCAGCAGGCCCTGGTCGAGGCGGACCAGCAACGCGGCAGGCTGGCCGATGACAAGGGCCTGCTGCAGGCCGAGGTGGAGCGCATGAGGGAGCAGGCTACCATGGCGGAGGGGGGCCGTCAGGACGAGGCCCACCATTGCGAGGCGTCTGAGAAGGCGACCAAGGACAAGGACGCCGAGTTGAAGGCGGCCCTTGCCAGGGTGGCCGACTTGGAGGGGGCGCTCCAGGAGCGCGACCGCACCATTGGTCGGGAGCGGCACGGTATCTTGCTTGAAGCGCAGCACCTGGAAGAATCCTTCTCCAGTAAGTGCTTTTCTTGAGTTTTTCCGGGTTGGGATCCGGCTTTTCGTCCCTGTTGTCCTTTTACCTGACTTGCTTCATTTTCAGACAGGGGCCTTCCCGGAGACGCATCGGTTGGCGGAGGAAGCCGTCTGCTTCCAGCGCGACCCGCTGGGGGCCGTTGGATCCGGGACCGATGCGCAGGTGGCATGGACCTTCCCGGAAATCATGACCGCCACCGAGGCCCGCTATGGGTCCTGGGGGAGCAGATGGGGCGGTTGTCCCAGGCTGGCATAGCGATGACGACAACCCTTTGGCCGGGCTCCGTTGAGCCGAGCGCTTCACGTGGCTGGCACGCTGGCTGGAGATGGGGCCAGACCGGATCCACGAGTCGCGCGTCTCCGCCGCTCATGCCGGCACCAAGATGGCGCTCCGGTTCGCGTTGTCCTGGCACCCGGACCTGCAGCTGGACGCGCTGATGGGCCAGCGGGACGGTTTGGAGCAGCAGCTGCAGGAGCAGGCCGGCCAGATCGCCTCCCGGGCCAGCTACATCACCGAGTTCACCTTCCACGATGAGTTCCACCCGGAATGGGCGTAAGATGGCGGAGTCGTGGCTGGCGACGACTACGTCCTGCTTCTTCATGACCCGGAGGGCAGCTCCGAGGAGACGGGTGTCTACCGTGATGGGGGCACCAAGGAGGGCACCGGTACCTCGGAGACCGCCAGGGGAGAGCCGTCCACGCCGCGACCCGGCGCTGGAGATGCCTGAGATACCTTGGTAGAATATGTTAGGTAGTAGGGCTACCCACCCACTGGGGGTTTCTGGGTGTAATGAACTCTCGCCGTGGGCCTTTAAATATTTATGCGTATATGTCGTGAATGTTTTTACTCTTGCTTTTTGTTTTTGAACCGATTTCTTGAGCTTTTC